>NC_136906.1:24338362-24935862 GCF_949606895.1 Notothenia rossii
TCAAGGTCAGCTCTGCAGTCAAATAAAACCTTTTTTTGACTGGGTAAGGACTAAAATAAGTCATACTGCCAAACACTCACAGAGATTAGTTCATAATATATAAGCCCAAAAGTTTAAAAGGATTGAAATGTTCAAAAAAAATACTTAAACTTCGGTAAATGTTCTCCATTTGAGGCAGAGTAATAATTGGCCATATGCCAAATACAATTACATTTTATGTCAACTGCCATCATTGCAGATATGTTTCCTAATATTAAGAAATCATTCAATTTAAAACTATCCCTACATTTTACAAGAGTCAAGAACTAAGGTTAGATGATATATTGCATATATATATAGCAACTTGTACCACTGAATCAGTGTTTACAATGTTAACGCAATCTACATAGGTTTCTGATGTGGACGACAAAACATATTGCAGGTGAGAGAAGAAAACGGTATTTCAGACACTAATTGTTAAAAAAACTTGAAAAATGTAAAAGTTTCCTTTTCATCATTCCTTTCTCTAGTGTTTTGGATAACACTGGCACATTTACTCTGATGTTAATCAATGCCATACCCTAGACGTTACTGAACTGCACCGCTGAGAGATTATGTAATGCTGTATTACTGATAAATCTGTGATTGATCAACAATTGAAGAGGAGAGGTGTGTGTTTGCGGTGTGTGAGAGGCTGCAGCAGTGTGTCTGCGCTGTGTGAGAGGATGCAGCAGTGTATGTGTGTGTGTGTGTGTGCGTGCGTGCGTGCGTGCGTGTGGAGGGCCAGGTGTTTCCAGAGCGGAGCCATCTGGACGCAGCGTTAGCAGTTTATGAGGCAGGTGTTACACAACAGGAAGTTATGCTCACTGTAACTGCCGCTGCCTGTTCCTGGTGATGCACTATTACATTATATTAACAGTTCAAACAGGGGCAATACGTTGTAATTAAGATTAGTTAGTGATCCCTAGTAGTTTGGGTGGTTTGAGGAGCTGAAATATGACAGAAAAGTGATGGCTACACTGAAAAAGTCATGAAATAATCATTGTCTTATATATAATGAAATATCATAACATATAACATTTTTCAATGATTGCAATATCTATTCAAATATTCTTTCAGTCTATTTACCAATTGTTATGACTCTTTAAATACAGTGAACTTTTCCAAATAGCTTACATGCTTGTTTTTGTGGCTTTTGTGTCAATAGAGAATTTGTTTTTCAGAGAAGACTTTACAACATGTAGTGACAATATACAAGCATACACACGCTATATTTGTAATGTCAATACTGTCACTACATCGGGATACATCTCTATTCATGTCTCCTTGTAGAGGAATCCTGCTGCCATCAACTGGTAAAAAGTGCAAGGACACCACTCAGCCTTGTAGTATTACACAGAGAAGTTTCCTGCACTGATTTTAAGTCATCCGTTTGCTATAGATTTAGCCTGTGTGCCCTTTAAAATAATAATGGGGTCGATTTCCCTCCACTTCACTCACTCATCTGAGAAAACACCCCAAACTCAAACTCTTGAACACACTAAAGGATCGGTTCTCGGTAAATTGTCAAAAGATTGGATGATTGGACTTGAGTTTAAAAAATGGATGTCAAATTGCGATCTTGGAATTATACGGCTCTATTTCACTTTTTATTAAAACCGAGTTACACACATTTTCATGAATGCTGAATATTACTTGAGGCTTTTTCAAAGACTCTTTTGGGGTTTAATATTCACAAAGATAGAGATTATGTAACTATTTTTCCATCTGGCTCGCCAAATCTTTAATGATCAGTTCATCAGAGCTGCTGTCGGCCCACTGGAGAAAAAGTTATTCTTCCAGCCTCAGAAGATTGAATTTCTTATGACTCCTATTAAGACTTAAATCAGCCCTTGACTTTGGCTCATCCTAATAGAAAGTTAAAATGAAGTATATGTATATTTAAGATAAGATTTAGTGTTGATCCACTCAGATACAGATACAAACAGATGCATCTGTTTAATATAATGAACACCGCAAAATAAGAAAGTACGTAAATGATATTCAAAAGTCGTAGACATCATATCAAATGCAATACCTGCCTTATTCTGTATTTTACATGTCTTCAGCTTGTAGAAAGCTTTGCAAATATAATTTCAAAAAAGAGTCAAGAAATGCATCTCTGCATTGAGGTCAATTTCATTGCAATTATTCAATTTAAAAGGCAGCATTGTACGTATCCATAATATAAATATTATAGTATTGTATTAAGTAGTATTGATAGAAGTTGTGATTTATATGCACACAAATGTAGCAGAATAAGTAGAATTTTGCATACATAGATTGTAAAGTAATATATATTGTAATATGTTATCTGATGTCCAGGGAATAAGGTGTAGTCATGCTGTTTGTAAAGTGCAAGATTTAATGTACAACAATTCAAAAGTAGCCTATTTAGTGATTCAGAGGTACTGTGTCATGGCTAGGCAAACCAGTATGAACCCAAAAGCACAACTCGACAAACAAAGTACAAAAGAAAGTCTTTACTGAAAAATAGTGGCACTGTCAGCTCTACATAGAGGTGACAGGTTAAAATAACACAAAACACTCTTACGAGGAAAAGGTTAACATAGTATAAAAAAGTCAAAAGATAAAGTAAATTCCAAAAATCTCGGGTCTTAGCTCTTAGCAGAAAACATGGACTCCACGCTGGCAATCAGGCACATGGGACGAAACGAACTGGCAACAAGACAAGGGCAGACAGAATCTATATATAGGCAGGCTAAGGGGGAACAGGTGCAGACAATTAGGGCGGAGTCGACAATCACAGTGGAGGGAAAACACACAAATGGAGGAAGTGAGGTAATCTGCAACAAGAAGGAAAGGTTACTACAAAATAAAACAGGATACAAGACTGAACTAAAAACATTAACTTAAAAGATTTTACGAGTTAAAACTTGATGGAACCCATGAGCGTTCTTCAGGCCCATAACCCTCCCAGTCAACAAGGAATGGTCTGCCTCTTCCTCTCTTGCGTACCGCCAACAGACGCATGACTGCATAAACCGGGCCACCCTCGATCAGTCGGGGGGGTGGAGGAGGTTTGGCTGCGGGGACCAATACACTTTCTTTCACTGGTTTCAGTCTTCCCATATGAAAAGTTGGGTGGACTCTCAGGGACCTTGGAAGACGCAAACGGACAGACACAGGATTAATAACCTTTGTCACAGGAAACGGACATAAAAACCTAGGTGCAAGTTTTCGGGAGACGACGTAAAGAGGAAGATGCTTCGTCGAGAGCCAGACCTTCTGAACAGGCTTGTACACGGGAGCTGGTTGGCACCTCTGATCTGCTGCCTTTTTCATTCGCTAAGAGTTTCTCATAAGTACTCTGCGAGTGGCACTCCAGATGCTGCGACAATGCCTCGGCAGGGCGTGGGCAGAGGGAACCGTGACCTCCTTCTCAGTCTCCGGGAACACAGGTGGCTGGTAACCATAGGCACATTGGAAAGGGGTTAACCCGGTAGCAGCGGTGGGAAGCGAGTTGCGGGCATATTCAACCCAGGTAAGGCATCTGCTCCAGGACGAAGGGTTCTGAGCAACCAAACAACGAAGGCACGTCTCCAACTCCTGGTTCAGGTGTTCTGTTTGGCCATTGGACTCTAGATGGTATCCGGACGAGAGGCTGACTGTGGCTCCGATCAGGTTACAGAACTCCTTCCAGAACCGCGATATGAACTGTGGTCTTCTGTCTGAAACAATGTATTTTATGAACACGAAAAACGTTAGTCATCCTTGCTTCAGCCGTCTCCTTGGCTGATGGAAGCAAACGGTCCACCACCGTGAGTATGGTGGTGTTACCCTTAGACTCCGGTAAACCTGTGACGAAGTCCACATAGATCTTAGGCCATGGCCGGCTGGGAATAGGGAGTGGCTGGAGAAGCCCCATCGGCGCCCTGGAGGATGTTTTATTCCGAGCACAGACAGGGCATGCCCCCACATACTCCCGAACTTCTCGCTCCATTGATGGCCACCAGAAACGTTGCTTGATGAAAAACATTGTTCTCTTAACCCCCGGATGGCAAGTGAGCAGCAAGGTGTGAGCCCAATGGATCACCTGTGAACGCATGGTAATAGGCACAAACAGACGATTTTGCGGGCAACCACTAGGTGCAGGGCTCTCACTGTTAGCTTGCTTCACCTCTGTTTCTATCTGCCAAGTTACCGGTCCAACCACACGTTTCAGTGGCAGGATGGCTTCAGAATTAAAGCGGTTGAAAAATAAAGTCCATCTAGCCCAGGGGTCTGCAACCTTTTTGACCAAAAGAGCCATTTTGCTCCTTTTTCCCAAAAATGTTTTTGTCTGAAGCCGCAAAACATATTTCGTAGCTTGAGAGCTAATAAAGTTGTATTTATTGTTATATCAGACAAAAACTACAGTTTTTTTGCATTTATTAGGCTATTTATTACGTTATATAAGAATATAGAATTAAAAATAACAGGCAGACTTTAAAATAAATTAAACACAGCACTTGGGGAGTCCTCTGCACATTTGAAGGAAAAAAATATATAATTAAAATGTGCCCACTTTGAAATAAATAAAACATATAGCTGCACCCTAAAAAGAGTTAACGGTAGGGTAGGTAAGAATGGAGAAACCAGCTTGAGGGCACTAGAATTTGAAAATACACAACCAGAATAAATATGCCTCTTCCTTCAGACTTCCTTACAGAGCCCCTCCTCCAACACACACGAACGCGCATCATCAATGAGGCCACGAGATAAGTTTGTGCACAGATGGAAGGCTGACAGGCAGGTAGGCCATCCAGTTATTTTAGCCGGGCCGGCTAAAATTATTGGTCGTGCTTTTTACAGCGCTACGGCTTCCAGAGATTAATTTGTGTATGTATTTATTGTCAAAGCATTTAATATATTCATTGCTATCGGGACGTTAAGAGCATTCCATGGAATATATCAAAAAGTGTTTTCTGAAATAAATTACATACCCCATTGAATTATGACTGAAGATTGTCAGCTGTCTTCCTCTCCCTTGTTGTTCCTTGATACGTAAAGGCTGCAGCACCGTTGACAACTTCTCTCTACATATCAAACAGCATCGTTTGCTGTGAAAGCAGATAATTCTGTCCACACAGAATTAAATCCTGTGTTCCTCCGGTACTTTTCTTTGATTTATCCATAGTTCGCTCATCGAGCCGTGGGTCAGGTTATTCACCCGCAGGAAAAGGCGCTGGCGCGGGACCGTAGCAGGATGTGACGTATATTTTTGTTGACCAAATTAAAACCGTTTTGTTTTTTATTTATGTGTCACAGTATCACCTCAAAATACAAGATACGAAACATTTTCAACCATGCAACAAAATATAAATAGTCCTACAAATACTTTTATTTTATTTCCTTCTTATTTTTGTCTAAGCTCAAGGGAGCCAGAGCAGAGGGCTTAAAGGGCCGCATGCGGCCCTGATCTAGCCTGACGAGTTCAAACGTTTAGCTTTTCTTATGTATTCCAGATTCTTATGATCCTTCCATACTAAGAATAGAAACTGAGCCCCCTCTAACCAATGCCGCCACTCCTCCAGAGCTATTTTTTACAGCCAGTAACTCACGGTTTCCCACATCGTAGTTCTGCTCAGCTGGCGAGAGTTTTCTGGAAAGGAAAGCACAGGGATGCATCTTGTTGTCCTCCTCCGACCGCTGCGACAGGACAGCACCTACACCTAAATTGGAGGCATCCACCTCCACCACAAACTGACGGCTTGGGTCAGGAACAGTTAGAATGGGGGCAGAGGTGAACATACTTTTGAGGCGAGTAAAAGCCTCCTCGGTCTGAGTAGACCACACAAACGGAACCTGAGGGGATGTAAGAGCATGAAGTGGTAGTGCAATAGCGCTGAAGTTTCTAATAAATCTTCGATAGAAGTTAGAAAACCCCAGTGGCATGGAAATCACATTTTTCAGCCTTGACCAATAACTGATTCCTGAGAAGTCGCTGGAGAACCTGGCGTACATGATGGATGTGGGAGTCTTTGTCGAGTATATCAGAATGTCGTCGAGGTAGAGAAAAACAAACCGATTCAAGCAGTCTCTTAAAACGTCATTGACAAGGGCTTGAAAAACTGCAGGAGCATTGGTGAGACCAAAAGGCATAACTAAATACTCATAATGGCCAGTGGGGGTGTTGAAACCAGTCTTCCATTCATCACCTTCGCGAATTCTGACCAGATGATATGCCATTTCTGGCGACGCAGTCCTTACACTATTCCAAGAAGCCCCTCCAACAGCTATCTTTTCCCCCTGTCTGAGACAATCAGTAGTGCATTCCTCCACCCACCCTTTAATCTTACCAGAACGCCAATCAATGTTTGGATTGTGTTTCCTCAACCAGGGAAAACCCAATATGACAGGGTGTTGAGCTGAGTTAAACAAGTGAAAGGATAGGAGTTTCCTATGATTATCAATGACAATTTCTAAGGGTTCAGTCTTATGAGTTATCTTGAAAAGCAATCTGCCGTCCAAGGCGCTGGCCTGTAAAGGCTGGGTAAACAGATCGGTCTTGACTTTTAACTCACTAGCTAACCCCCAGTCCATCAGACTCTCATCTGCCCCTGAATCAATTAATACCCCTTGAGTTAATGTTATAGTAGCAAAATGTACCTGGGCGCTGGTCAGGACGCGAGAAGGGAAACCAGAGGCAGAGAGTCGGCTCACCAGCGCCCTCCTCTTCCCTGGTGAGCCTGCTTTTTTAGTGGAAAGGCTGGTAGCATATGACCTCATTGTCCGCGGTAGAAACGAAAGAAGTATGGTGCGGAATTCAATGGAATAGTCTGCAACAGTGTGATTACCTTGTTTAAGCTTGGATAGAACTTGGGCTGCCTCTCTGCCAGGAGAAGTGTGGTCAAAAATCCTTCTTAAAGAGTCAGTGAAGATCTGAAAAGAACCACAGACTTGCGAGTCCCTTGACCACTCGACCGTTGCCCATGCTGCCGCCCGTCCAGTAAGGTGAGAGACCAGGAAAGCAGCCTTAGACCGCTCCGTGGGGAACGCCGCAGGTTGGTGTTGAAAGTGTAGGTCACATTGCACCAGGAAGGGACGACAGCCATCAGATTCCCCAGAAAACTTCTCTGGAGGGGCCAGACGGATTGAAGAGGCGGACAGGGCTGCAGGAGAAGCTGGGGACACTCCAGAGGCCACTGGAGACTGGGGTGAGGGTGCTGTCCCGAGGTGAGTGAGCATACGCTGGATCTGCTCGGCCAGGTGATTAACTTGTGTGGTTACGGAGGACTCTAAACCCTTTTGGTTACCAACAAGATCCTTAACTCTCTGCTGAATGGCAGACATCTGGTCCTCCTGTTCATTCACACGTCAAAGCGAAGGGCAGCTTGCAGCTGTTCTGAGTCGGCTGGGTCCATTTTACTGGCCAGTTCGTACTGTCACGGCTAGGCAAACCAGTATGAACCCAAAAGCATGACTCGACAAACAAAGTACAAAAGAAAGTCTTTACTGAAAAATAGTGGCACTGTGAGCTCTCCGTAGAGGTAACAGGTTAAGATAACACAAAACACTCTTACGAGGAAAAGGTTAACATAGTATCAAAAAGTCAAAAGATAAAGTAAATTCCAAAAAACTTGGGTCTTAGCTCTTAGCAGAAAACATGGACTTCACGCTGGCAATCAGGCACATGGGACGAAAACGAACTGGCAACAAGACAAGGGAGACATAATCTATATATAGGCAGGCTAAGGGGGAACAGGTGCAGACAATTAGGGCGGAGTCGACAATCACATTGGAGGGAAAACACACAAAGGGAGAAAGTGAGGCAATCTGCAACAAGAAGGAAAGGTTACTACAAAATAAAACAGGATACAAGACTGAACTAAAAACATTAACTTAACAGATTTTACGAGACATAACATACTGTTTAAAGGGGCCCTACGCTTTGGGGGGGTTTCCCTTTCCTGTATTGTGTTGTATAGGTTTTCGTGCATGTAAATGGTCTGCAAGTTTCTCTCCCACACACTCCCCCCACTGTCTGAAACACCTCGATTGGACTCCTTTGTTTATTTCTGTAACATAGTGACATCACTATGCGCTTCTAATGGCTAGAGCTCCAACACATTAGGTGCATCTCACTTCGGTTAAATGGATTCCTTGCGTCCCTCATTTGCGTCGTTTCCCTGCGGGAGGTGTCCCTCCCACCAGGGAAGCATGGAGAGACGAAAGGAAACCACGAGAAGCAGGGAAATTATATTTAAGAGCAATGGGACGTCGTTTCCTCCGGAGCGTCCGTTTGTGATGACGCCGCACAGCTGAACATCTGACAGCAGCCAGATCACTGCATGCGCTGCATCATCCAATCAGTGAGCGATACACAGTAAGGGGGCGGGGCGAGTGTCTGAGGATTTCACCGGAGGATGGTCTGGTAGTTCCTCGATTATCGCTCCTCCGTTATCACTCCTCGATCCTCGATCCTTGATCCTTGATCCTCGGTCCTCCGGCACAAATAAGGCCACTGGGACGGTACTCAAGATGGCGCAGACAAATCAACTTCCGGTGATACCGAGCCCGAGGAGCAAGGAACTTAAAAAGAACCGAAGTCAGACGCACCCATTTTATGTGATGGACTAAGGGGCGGGACATCTCTAAGAGTTGGGCCAATCACAACAGAGCAGGCCAGCTAACCAATCAGAGCAGACTGGGCTCTGGTTTCAGACAGAGGGTGAAAAGAGGCGCATACAGAGCTTTTTGAACATTAAAGCATCTTAACATGTCACATTAGAGGCATAAAATACAAATATGAACCTGAAAATGAGCATTATACTGTAGGTCCCCTTTAACATTCCCAGTTCTAATGCAAGATGTCTAACTGGCTGGGATCAATGACTGAGTTGTGGCATTGGAAAGATTTCTAAAAGGATGCATCTTGCCGGTTCTAGTGAAATAGTTTATAAAGCTTGAATCTTATAAAAGTTGAACAAATCTATTTAAACGTATACCAAGAGTTTCCAAAGCAGCTACCAATCTACTGCGAGCATCAGGGAAGTCAAATACTTTCTTTAATCTATCTTTAGTGGACTGAGGACAGCTACTTTCAGACAGATTTAGAACTGCAATAACATTCAGTGAAATCGTATAGAACTTTCCCAAACACCCACATTGTATCTCCCAATGATGAACACACACTGTCCAGCTAATGATAATGAGAAAAAAAATATATTTGCAGAGGTCAGTGAGCAAATGTACCTCCTTTAACATACAGTGAATACACCAGCAGGGGCCCACGGTAGGTGCAGCTGGGCTTCTAATAAGCAGCCAGCTCAGCAGCTAAACTACTGTGCTGCAGCCCACTTAATGGGAAACTTAGGTAAATATGTCTTCACACACACTGTCTCATGCCCCTTCCCTTCACCACTCGTCCCATAAAAGCATTGAAATCCTAAAGGTGTCCAGGTTTCCATTATGTTTTTAGGAATCCCTTAATTATTTTTATTTGGAAACGTGTATTTTGGGAATACCTTCCTCATGGTCCCACAATAACAGTACTGTACAGATATGAAAAGATAATGACAAAGTCCTGCCCTAATGAATAGTCCTGCATTAGTTACAACAATATATTATGTCACAACTATATTACTACACCATGTCCCATACTTTATTATAATGTAAGCAATCTTATTAAACGGAAATGAAACAATAACATTTTTATGCAGTAAAAATCAGTTTAGTTTTTTCCTTTAATAATAAGATAAGATGTACTTTATTAATAAATATTGTAATTTGTACTTAAAAAAACCACATTGGTAAGACACTGCCTATAGTGTACACCAAACATGAATGTAACCAGTGAAGTTAGCATTATAAAATATTGCTGATTTTCTATTTAAAAGAATATTCATATAGAATACAAGGTGAATACAAATCCAATAAAAGGAGGGTGCCCTAGTTGAATTGTGTTTTAAAAAATGTTGTCATGATTTGAAGTCATCTCTCAACAACTTATGTGAATTAAAGGTATTTTCCGGTTATTACCCGTCCCCTTGTGTGTTATGTAGCTTTTTCTGCATGTAAACTGTCTGCAGAGTCACAAACCCTCAAAGTACACCCTATAGCGAGTAAAACTCTAACACAGAAAATACCTGTCTATGCTGCCCCAGAACGCCTGGTTGGAGATTTTTCTTTTTCCATTTATTTTCTGAGGGGGGCACAATAAATGCAGGACGAAAAAGACAAAGGCAGTATGAAGTAACATAAGAATAAAAATGCAATACAGTTATTGGTATTTGTTTCAGTACACATATTTATTTCAGATACTTATAGTTACAGTTTTTACGCTCTAATGTGTCCGACTAGAATGACAAATAGCATTAGTTCCGCCTATTCCGTCAGCCAGGAAATCTAAGCTCCGAAAACCGGTGCTTTTCAAGCGCCGAGAAATATCGGTCTAGAAACAAGAACCACATACGTCTTGCTTACGTCGGAGTCGGGGGCAGGGGCAGGGGCGGGATCAACTTGAGCAATAACAGTTTATGGCGAGTACGGCAAATGAAAGTTTTAACAAGCAGTAGCACTGACCAAAGTGACTAGAACGCAATCACACACTTGTAAAAAAAAAACATACTTTATAAAGTCAGGCAACACTAACCAGGCTTAGTGTGATTCTGTTTATTTGTACCTTACGTTGACCGTCCGTTCGCCTGTCACTGATCATTGTGGAGAGCAGGCAGACGTTTTGTTTTGTAATATAGCAGCTATCGGATGGAACCAATACATGGGCTGCACAGGTTGTAATGTCCGACTATCACAAGTAGAATCACGGTAAAATGCTCTAGCATGGAGCTAGAAGGGGAACCGTGTTGGTGTGAAAGGGGCATTAGGGGGGCACTGCCCCCCCCCCCCCTAGAACTGCCCCTGATTCCGCGGAGTTTCGCCGGCACACACACTCACTCAGCATTATCTTTTCTCAGCCGCGGCTCTGTGGATCTCCACTCACAGTTCGCCACACACTCACGTGTGTGCGCTCAGGCTGAGTTTCGCGGTGTCTCGCTGTCCCAAGCACCAACCAGGAAACAACACCAGTAATTAGGGCCGTCCCTGGCCAATTTAGGGCCTCAAGCGACATTGTGAGATTAGCCCCCTCCCTCACCGACAGGAGTGAAACATTTTTTTTTTTATTATCAACACAGTTACTTTTTTATACAGTGAGGTCAATGGTAAATGTGCATGTATGTCGTTCAGTATGCATTTACAGGTGAATAAGTCGGCATTTCCTGGATGCAAAGTCATCATCCAAGGTCATCGTATGACAGCTGCCAACCGGAGTTACGTCTTCATAAGCTTAAGTTTGGAAAAGCTTCTCTCAGCAGACGCAACTGTAACAGGAGGCTGTGGCTAAGTGGATAGAGTGCTGGACTTCAAATCAGGGGGTAACATGTTTGAGTCCCACTGCAGTCAGCATGTCGTTGTGTCCCTGGGCAAGACACCCCAAATTGGTCCTGTGGGGATTGTCCACAGCAGTGATTCTCAAATGGGGGTACGCGGACCCCTAGGGGTACTGCAGGGGGTACGTGAAAAAAAAAAAAGGTTAATAAAAAAAAATACCATGCATGATTACAAAAATAATCTTAGTACAATAAGTGAAATAGAAAACATATTTGTATAAAAAATATTTCTAGAACCACCAAGGGGGTCCTCATATAAACATGTCAAATGTGTGTATTGTATTGTATAGTTTTTCATAATATATCATTTTGTTCATTGGTTTGTTAAATATATATATTACTTCAATTGAAAAACTCCTTGGAAAAATCGTATCTGTTCTTTTTTTTCATGCACAAAGATGAAAAAATCCTTAGTTTGTTGTAATTCATGCAAATATTCATGCTGATGGAACATCATATTGTAATTATGCATATAGGCTTTTTCTATCAAAAATGTTCGGGGTCGGTCAGGGGGTACTCGGCTGAGAAAATGTTTCAAAGGGGGTACATTACTGACAAAAGTTTGAGAAGCACTGGTCCACAGTACTGAATGTATGTAAGTCGATTTGGATAAAAGCGTCTAAAAAATGACATGTAACAAGAGTTACTGCAATGCGGAGGGCAATCCTCACTTTTGTGGAGAAATGACAACATCTCCAGAGCAGTTTTTAATATAATTAATGCAAATAAGCTACTTCTACTAATAATAATAATCATAAACAATTCAATCATATAAATACTATATTATTTTATTATAATATAGTTGTAATGTAGTCAAGACAAAACATGCTTATTACATGCTCAAAAACTGATATTTCTTAAATCTGTATTCAAATGTAGTTCCCTCTGTCAGCAATATATCAACAACTACAAACACATTTCTATCAGTATTTCTCTGTGTTGTGGTTTACATGATGATGACTGTTAGGAATTAAGGGGAGAGGCTGAGCATCACCATGAAATGTGCAAATTGACATAAAATGCTCCATGTTTTTTAGGCCGTAAACTTTAACTGTCATGTAAGCCAACTAGACAGACAGTTTATCACTCTTCCTCCTGTACATTAGCAGATAAAAGGCATAAAATACTCAAATAAAGAATGCTGGAAATAACTGCATCTCCATTAGCCTAATGCAGGAACTCCAACAAGGCGTTTATACAGAGAGTGAATACACATAGCCTATACTATACAGAGATGCTGTATGAGAAAACCAATGTGATTTTGGAACATTGAACAATATAAATCTATTCTAGTGGACCTCAACAATGGAATTATGATCAGTAAAAATTGCCATGACATGGGACCTTTAAGGGTCATGAGGATCATTTGACATAACCCTAACAAGCTATTATATAAACGATTAGATCTATTTATTTGCATAATCCCTTTCATGCATGAATTATGAAAACCTCAGTCAGGATTTTTTTACCAAGTGTTTTTATTGCTCTTGGGGCATGAAAAACAAGATTTGAACTTTAGTTTTTTTTAATCTAGTTTTTTCAAAGAGATTTGTATATGTCCACTCAGGGGGACAGTATGCGTTCAGGCTTTGAACTGAAGAGATGTATATTTTGAAAAGATTATAAATAAAGATGTGCAAACTTAAAATTACATTATAATAAGATAAGTATATTGATTTACGGCCCAAAAAGTAATTGCAGACGAAGTATTTTCAAGAATAACCAGGGCCAGGGGCCAATTTGAGGCCCCACGCACAGTTATTTGATGAGTGCTAGTGGAGCCTCGAAGCAGCGAAACCCTGCCGCGCCACCCTAATTGCGCTCAGGGCCGTGGGAAGTAGGGGTGCTGAGGGTGCTGCAGCACCCCCTGGTGGAGGACAGGGGATCTGCACTTCCACAAGATTAAATACAAATATAATTTAAAAAAAAATGAATTTTCAGCCTTGACGTAACAACATTCATAATCAAGTAAAGATAACACCCTTTTCACCCGGTTACATTTTCCATTTGCCCCGTACGATGGGCGCTTTAAGTGATGAAAGTGGGGGATGTTGGCTTATCAGGCGCCCGCAGCTCACAGCCAGCGTGAGAGAGAGATAGATAGAGAGAGGGGGTGCACCTGTACCGGCGGGGAATGTTGTTAGCTTCTGCTGCGCTAACGGATATAAGAAGCTCTTTTTACAATAATGTGGAGGGAGAGTTCTGTCCTGTCAGACTGAGAGGCACAGTGAAGTAAAGGACTCTGAGTGTTTAGTTCACTTTAGTCTAAGTTATCTCAGTGGGTCTCAAACGTTTTGATCACAATTTATGTAAACAAATATTTCCAAGGCACTCCTTTATAATTATTAGGATAAATAAAAACAGGTTTGAAATCATTCCAATGTATACTATAGGACAGTAAACCAAAAATATCGTTTAAAACTGGAGAGATTTAAAAATATGCATAAATAAATAAATGTTAACTGATAAGATATAAATGAACGACAAAAATAAAACAAGTTAGCCTACATTTATTTGTTATTGGCTATGGTA
Organism: Notothenia rossii; assembly: GCF_949606895.1. Taxonomy (NCBI): domain Eukaryota; kingdom Metazoa; phylum Chordata; class Actinopteri; order Perciformes; family Nototheniidae; genus Notothenia; species Notothenia rossii. The sequence goes on from NC_136906.1 coordinate 24,352,306, forward strand.
GGTTATCGGTTATGTTCACATACTTATTTTATTATTAAAATGAAAACCGATCTTTTTCATATGGGTGTTTAGAGTTGTATCCCCTAGATCAGTCTCTAGTAATTGGGCGCTCAAAGTGCACCAGATTGAAGCATTTTACTTTAAAATGTTAAAAACAATCTTCCCGGGGGGGCACCCCCGGACCCCCCAAGAGGATGTGAAGTCCACCCTCCAATTAAAACATGTTCAATGTTCATGCAATACTAAATAGTATACATTTGAAGCCTTTTTATATAAGCTGTCCACCATGTCAATATGTTTCTCTGTTTGTAGTGTCTTTTGTAGAGGTTTTTCATTGCCAGCTAAAATCTTGCCTATAGGGCAGCAAATTGGTCAAAACTGGCCCTGGTGTCATCCCCACAGCACCCCCCATTTGAAACATGTTCCCACGGCTATGATTGCGCTACATAAGCGCATCTTGCGCCTCAGATGAGGCCCCCCTCGGCAAGGTGTGGCCCCCTCCACAAGGTGAGACACCACAAAGTCTGCATGATCTGCCTGTAGGGAGGGACGGCCCTGAACAACAGCAGCAGTACCAGTATTGTAGTTGAAATATAGCCAGTGATGCATGACCTCCACTGCAGTGGACAGGTGGTTAACCATGATTTTCTGCAAACATAAAATCAATACTTTGATAATTTATGAATTATATGATTCCTTAGTTGTTACTTGATGTTACCACATTTTTTATACCTGCAAGGGACGCTTTCCATAAAAGGATTGGCAAGATATAGATGGGTGACTTGGTCCATGTGGCTTTCTGTCGTTCATCTTGGTTTAGAGACATTTATCATGCACTTACATTGACTTGGCACTGAGTAGCAGTGTATGGGATGATGCAATAGGGTCCTATGTAGTGGCTGATGTTGCAACTATGCAAAAAAAACAATGCATATACAAGAAAACACCTTTTGAATAGCTGTCCACTGTAGTGACCTCTATGCATGAAAGGGTTTAATGTCGGTTGTAACATTGGTTTTCTTTTGTCATTCAAAGCTATGTCTTTAAAATATCCAACCTAAAACGTCTTTCCGGGCATGACAAGTCATTTGGAAGTTTCCAGAAGTTTCTTGTGATTTCTAGTGACTGTTGATAAAACCACACCTGAGCGTGACTCGTGCTTGTTGACGTCAGGTTACGTCATTCTCCTGGGAGGAGCGTGCGTGACACATCAAAACTTAATGAAAACAGACAGCTCAGCGGCTCACAAACAGGCAGCGGTGCTCAGGGATCCGTGCAATCAGACGGCTGTCAAAAAGCCACGAAAACATCGGAATTATTACAAAATATCATCGTTGCCTCCAACTATAACCCTACAGACCGACACGAGAACGGGATTTGGTGAGTGAGAATTAAACAAAAGCTACGATGAGCTGTCGGATTCAGGAAACCTTAGCTAGCTTGGTCAGCTAAAAATACAATTTGATTAACGTTGAAAAAAGCAACATTACAATTGAGTTTACTGTATTCCTTCTTTGGGTTTAGTCTGGTGAGGGATAAAGTGAAGCAGATAATTCGCTTGACACTGTTATATGATGCTTTTTAGAAAAGATACATTGTTTGCTTATTGCTTAACAACAACCAAACTAGCTTCTAACATTTGTGTGGTTTAACAACAATTATTACTGATGGCGATTTGAAAACCTATTTCTGTCTTGTCAGTTATTTATGTTTTGTCGTTACGCTGTTGCTAATAATGGCATAGTAGAGCCTTTTCTATCTGTAACGTGAGCTAGTTATGTAACCAACATAATCTTATAGGTTAGCCTGGCCTAGCTAGCAAGTTAGCAACCTTTACCATTACTCGTTACATTGAGTATTCTACCGTTTTCTGGACCAAACAACCTCTGACAGCAAAACCATAATCACTTCAGAGTCGAATTTTTTTTTTTTTTGTGCAAAATGTTTAGAATAAATAATTATTTCTTGACACGATACTAGCAATAAGCAACTTACGAATGACACAGCTTATTCCAAAGCTAACGTCCTGAAGCCTACACTGAGACCCTTTTCAGAAAACAGACTGTTGACGTAACTTAATCTGTCAGTTTAGTTCGAAACACTTAATATTTTCCTTTCTCCCTCCTTCAGGTTGTGGAGATTTTACTACTGTCGGCTGTCAAGATATTTGTATGTGATGGAGCTGCCACATTTAGGAGAACACTGCTCTGAGAAGACCTGCAAACGTTTAGGTGAGTGCTGTTTAGGAAGGCTGACAATGTCCAGCTGGTTTATACTGCTTAATTTGAAACTGAAAGTCCTAAACCTTGCTTCACATTACAGATTTTCTTCCTATGAAATGTGACGCCTGTCAAGAGATTTTCTGCAAGGACCACATCACCTATGCAACTCACAAATGCATGTCCGCTTACCAAAAGGTAATTAGAATATACTAAGTATTTGTGATTGACTGGTTGATTTTGGGAAAGTTTGCAGTATAAATCAACTTATTTACTATGTTTACAGTGTCATTTCTCATTTAAAGATAATAATGGAAGTCATTTTCTTAGGTTGTTTATATGAAGTTAAAAACACATTTAAACTTTAATTACATTTGGGTGCATAACACACTGCCATTTGCACAACATTTATCTATCTTCCATATCTGTTCTGATTTTGAAATACTTAATAACGAGACATGTCAAAGTTAACAACAGTAGTCATGAAAATATTTTCAACTTTTGAGGATTTGCATCTTTGTGTTTCTTTAAAGAGTTTTTTTTTGTTTTCTTGTAGGACATCCAGGTCCCAGTATGTCCTTTGTGCAACATCCCCATCCCCGTAAAGAGAGGAGAGATGCCCGACATTAAAGTCGGCGAACACATTGATCGAGATTGTAAATCGGACCCTGCGCAGAGAAAGAGAAAGGTCAATATAAGAACTGAGGTGATTCACCTTACAATGAGTGGGAATCCCAAAAATAAAAGGCTGTTTTTCTTTTTGCAGATTTTCACCAATAAATGTTCTAGAGGGGGGTGTAAGCAGAAGGAAATGATCCGAGTGACCTGTGACCAGTGTCATTTAAACTACTGTCTTAAGCACCGACACTCTCTAGATCACGAATGCAAGACTGCTGGGGCACCTCCGTCTAAATCAGGGTGGGTACAGTCCCACTACTTCAGATAATGAAGTCTCATCCACTGAATATGCAGTAATAATTGCTGACTTTGTTCTTTTTTGTGTCATAGAAATGCTGCTCTAATGAGGGCCCAAGCGGCTTCCTCCAGCTCCGCCTCTGGTTCTAGGTCTAGTTCTTCCAGTTCAGGACCCTCTAGACCCTTTTCTAACGGTGTCAGTGCGAACAACAGAGGCCAAAGCTCTGGGTAAGTTTATAAAAAGTCTTTATTGAAAATGGTTCACCTAATCAATTTTCAATCATCTAAAAACTTAATTTCACCACTTTCTTTTGTAGTGCTACTCCTCGGATTCCTACTTCAGTCTCTGCACAGAGTGTAATGCCACCATCGGCATCATTTCAGGCCGGATTGGTAAGGCCGCTATGTACGACATCCCCTGATTAAATACCTCTGAGATCCTCATTTCAAGTAAACGTGACGTCCTGCTCTGGTGCTGTGTTTGCAGACGGAGGATCAGGCTTTACAAAGGGCTCTGGAGATGTCTTTGGCTGAAACGAGGCCGACAGTTCAGCCGCCTCTAACGTGAGTAAACTTCATCAAAACCCAGACCGATTCTAATAATGGCTCAACATGACTCCAAACACACTCTTGGCAGCGTGATCCTGTTGGGTGGATTGTGTTTTTCTCATAGACCTTTAGCTTGAAATAGTAGTTTCCGAGCTGAGGAACTGAGGTTTTACAGCAGGAAGGGCTGAAAGCAGAACATAAAAGCATCAACTAAGCATTAAAGCATCAAAGTAAAACCTATGATAACACCAATACAATCATAATGATACAAAATGTGATCGCCTTCGATTTTTGACATAAAAGTATGTCTACATTTGCACAACACTAACTTCAAGAAATGTGCATTAAAAAAAGCATGTACTGTATGTCAATTACTTAATACCATTCCATCTATTCTATTATATATTATTACATTTATAAGGTTCCCTCAACCTCTGTTTGTGTTTCAATCAGAACATTTGGAACAGCTTATAAGGGTTAAGATTCTTTGCTGCTGTTTTTAAGTTTAAGAATGAATCTCAAGTCATGGGAATGGTTTTTTTTTTATATCACCTAATTATATAAACACACATCCTCAGTCAAATGTGCTGTACAAATAATTATAGGGAAGCAGTAGGGCAACATATATCGATGTTATATCAATATCATGATTTGAAACTAAATACCCCAAGGTGTTGTCATTTCCTATATTTAAAGATCTCATAATATCTAGTGAATGCACCAATTGCCAACCCTATTGTCACACTAAAAGTCCTGATACATAGACAATATTTCACAAGTCACAGGTCCTGACTTAGTGGTGTGTGGGTTTTTTTCCCCCACTGAACTGTGATTTTAAGATGTCCTTGTCTGTGTTCAGCCCTCAGGAGCAGGAGGACCAGGCTCTGGCTCAGGCTCTCGCTGCCAGTGAGGAAGAGTACAGACGCCAGCAACAGAGACAACAGGTACCCGGAAAGCTTAGGCGCCGATAGCATGTTACAGGATCACATGTATGTACACTGTTGTCATGGTAATTCATCCCCTTTGAAATTTCTTTATTGGCAGTAGAACGACTCATTTTCTTTTCACATGCTTTTAATCATGACATGTTTGTATTGAATAAATAAGTCTGTTTCTAACTGTATTTTCTCTTTGCTTAGATGAGAGACTCCAAACCCTCCAACTGCAGCCTTTTTTAATCTGAGCACCACTTAGACTTCAAGCTGAGCTATTATCTACTGGAACCTGCACATCTGGGATACCGACATCCAGGATCAATGATTGTTAATGAAGAAATCCTCTTGGAAGTTGCTGAGATATTACCGCCTTCTACAATATAAGCACATACTTTCCTAGCAGGATCTGTCATTTTTACTAATGCTTTGCTTTGTACATATTTTATATGCCAACCATGATGAACCCATTCTATTACCATATATGAATATCCAATAAATTATTTCAATCATGCACCCTGAGTTGTGAATCACTCTATTTATTCAGATTTTAAGACACATACAAGTCACATATTGGAGTTGCACATTTATTTTGAGTTTATACTAATTAACCTGTTTACATTCCCTATTGTATTAAAAAAAAAAAAGTATTTCACCTGTCAATATACCTGCTTTTACCCTGTGTCTTAAAGGCTCCGTTTCAGCATCTTCAACAGAAATGTGTTTCAAGCTTTTTATATAGTCTGAGCTACAGTTTGGCTCCATGTTTACTTCCTGTCAGCTGATGTTCTGTAACTGGGGCACTTTTAAAATGTTAACATTTAAAACCTGTGAACATTTTTATAGTTGTGACAAACTCTAGTTCGAACCGGAGAGACGTGATGTATGGAATACATGTTTATTGTTACACGTCATATAAATGAAATGATTGCCATGATAATACAACAGGAGAATTGAATGGTGTTTTGGCGATTAGGCCCCGGTTTGCAGGATAATCATTCGGGAGGGAAAGAACCGCTCCGATGAAAATCCCCGGGGTCTAGACACTGGTGGTGGTGATAAGTAGGTGGGACCGGTCTGGAGGAGGAAGGTTTAGCTTTGTCCTGGAGGTAACGGGAGGCGAGAGGGCTGGAGGAGGGTTGTGTGTAGTCACCTTAAATGACAGCTGACAGGAGGGAAGAGCAGGCATTTAAGGAATTTAACGTGTGCAGCAATTGGCTGCTGAGCGGTGACGCCCACATGTTTAATGAGGGGGGAGAGAGCAATAGAGGGACGTGTAAGTGACTCATTGTTAGGTCTTCCTTATTGAACTTGCGCTAAAGCTTTCATAAGTCCTCATGGCCTGTTTAAAGGTGGTATTTCTCAAAGGATTGAGCATTATGATACTATCACATTCTTTAAAGAGCACTTAGACCTGCTTTAAATATATTTATTTTAACAGATATGTAAATCTCCTTTATGGGACCTTTTTATTGTGAGGTAAATCTGAGAGTCCATTAGAATTGTACAGAAGGCTTCTCAGAAGGTTCAGGCGGTTTGTGATAACCTCGGGCATTGAGCATCTGTGTGGATGAGGACCATGGAGCCCAGTGGGAGAATACTGAGTTGTTCCCACACAGTGAGGACTCTTCACATAACCTCAATATATGAAGGTATCAGTACATTGTAATTAAAAGATCATACAAATGATCACTAGTTTTTAATAGATTTCATTTTACTTTTTGAAAAACACAATTAACTAGCCTTAAATACAGTTATTTTCAAGTACTTTGTAACAATTGTTTGCAAAACTTAACTCATAACTTCTGTATATTTCCCAAGGGAACCTACTTTCAGATCTTTAGTCAGCCTGATAAAAGTGTTTTAATGTATTTTTTACATTCCAAAAAGGTGAATTATTTAAAAAAGACGATTGAATTAGATTTACACGTTCTATAAAATATATAGATTTAAGACAAAAGTAATCTTCAGTAATCATTTAATGAATTTATCAAGCTACACTGCTTGCAACATTTCTTTTTTCAATGTATGGAATTTCAAAATCAGTTTATTTTTGATATTCTAATAGTAAACTCACCTTTATTTTTGCACTATTTATAGATTCATGTAAACAAAGTCACTGCAGTGAGAGCAATTCTGAGTTTGTGCAGCAGAGGGCAGCAACACTTCACAAAAGACCTTCAACCTGCTGCAGTGAGCCTGCATCACAACAGCAGCTAGCTGTAATCATTAAAAAACACTGTCAGAATGAATCTTATAATAATACGTTTTCATCGCTGATACTGTGAAGTGACATTTGTTTTTTAGTTTATTAAAACAAAAAATAGTAAAAGCAAAAATGACTATTTAACTAAAATTATGCATTACACTGATCTTATCGACTGCAGCATCTTGCTGCAAAATTTGCATATTCATGAGAAAAGTAATTTACTTGAAACTACTGTAAGTACTTAAAGGTATACATAGGATATGAAGCTTATATACATATATTTGATGTACACATGATACATCTTTTCAAAAAAGGGAATTATCGTTTATTACTGCAAACACTGCTACTGCTACTACTTACAGTTTTCTCTATTGGAGATCGCTCATTATTCTGAATAGAGATGCAGACTTCTAAACACAATCAGCCTCTCCAGAGTAGCTCACTGTTTCTGTCCTGCAGCCACTTAAGAGAAGAGCACTAATTACTTCAAGATAAATAAAGAGACGGGATGTTTGCACAGCACATCTTTGTGATTAAATGCTTTATTTTGTATGAATTCAGGTTTTACAAGAATAACAAAATGGTGCAAACAAGCCACCATCCGTACTACAAATAGGCTACTGTTTGAAATACAGACTTCTCAAGATTGGCTGATTATTATTGTGACGTTATATAAAAATATGTTCAATTGGATTATTATTGCTGTACCTTATATAGCCAGATGAACTCTGAAATGTTGAGCAATTATTGGCAGAAAAACTGACTGCGTGGAATCAGTGAAAAAGTTAAATATAATTTTTTTTTTTTTTTATTCTCCGTGTCGAAAACCTCTGACGTTGAAGACCAATGCTTTTCATCTGTCTCTTCTCCTTCACTAAGGCTTTTAGTCAAGGAGGTGACAATGCTTGTTCAAGGCTTTAACTTGATGAACCTGATCCCTCGACACATCAGCGAACCAAACGAATATCACGTTAATCTTCATGCTGAATCTCTATAAACTCCTTTGTGCTGTTTGAATTATTTTCAGAGCATTCAAAGGTTATTTCTGACTGCTTGCTGCTTTTTAAAACAGAGTTTTTGAATAGGTGACTGGAGTGTGTGGGGGGAAAACAACTGGTTCCTGCTGACCATAAAATGTGGCCAGATTTCAGTGAACGTCATCACGGTTTCTCATTCACCACGTGGCCTTGTGGTGGCTGTGTTTTGTAAGTAGAGCAAAACAACATCACGTTAGCAACAAAATCAAGTGGATGTATCAGGTCAGGTGGCATGGGTTTTTAACTTTATTATAAGTCAGAAGGAGTTATTAACATCTAAAACAGCCAATGAAATCCTGAACACTATATTGTTTTTTAATCAGACATATTTTCTTACTTTATTGTACAAACACGATCATTTTAGAACACGATGTATAATATAATCTTCTATTATAGCACAGAATAGAATCAGTTTTTAAAAGCCGATGTTATGTAGAGTTTTGAGGCACATTAACAAATTCATAGGTTACATTTCGGAATAGTTCCACTTGTGTTTTGTCCAAACTGCCCAGTGATTGTTAACGCCCACACACATGCAACAGGTGTTGGTGCCAGAGGTGGAGATGTATGAGCTGGAGGAAAATAAAGATCTCTAACATGCTACAACTTACCAATACGAATGTTCACATCACAGCAGTACAAAGTACAGCAGGTGGGAAAGTTGTGTGGTGCAGGATGAGACCTGCTGAACAAGATTTGCTCTTAGATCAAAAAGCAACTCTAGAGCTGCAACTAACATTTGTTTCATTATAGACACGTCTGGCGATTTTCCAGATAAGATCTGTCCAATCAGAAAATAGACAAAAATATGTCAATGCCAGTTTTGAATGGGAGCCTATGCAGGAGCGTAACAGGAGATGTAACACAGGGATTTTAACCTTTTGCATGCACAAATAACTATATAACACACTTCAGGAAAAGAAAAACCCCAAAAAGCATAAAATGGCCACTTTAAAAGTCCGAAGGTGATATCTTTAAAATGTCAGTCCAAAACTATAGGTTACTTATGTAACCCCAGTTCTCAGAGTAACATGAAGTGAGATGTCTCAATATGGAATGCGCCTCAACGCGTATGCAAACAGAAGCATTAATCTCATTACGCCAATCCTGATTCGCTGGTGATCTTGACGTCTACGTCAGGGAATCCACCCACCCTATAAGTAGCTTGCGCTACGACGCAGCGTTATTCAAAATAAGCACCTCTTCTCGCTTCGCCTTAGCAAGAAGGGCCGTCTGGTGAGGCATCTCACTTCATGTTACTCTGAGAACTGGGGTTACACAAGTAACCTAAAGTTCTCATTCATAACACTCCATTCGATGTCTCACTATGGCAGGGGTCGGCAACCTTTTTGATATGAAGTGCCATTTAAAAAAAAAAAAATTATCAGCGTGCCAACGATCGAGAATTATCAACGTGGGGGGGGGGGGGGTTGAGGAGCTTGACGCTCGTCAACTATCAGCAGGAGGGCGGGGGAGCCTCGCTGCGTCCCTTTAAGAGAGAGAGAGAGGGGTGTGGCTTGTGCATGTGTGTGTGTGGATGGTACAGCGACAGTGAGGGAACGTGTGTATGTTTCTGGAAGTGAAACGAGGAAGCAGAAAAACAGAGGTCTGTGATGTATTTTGTGAAACAGAAGAACAGCTAAATAAATGCAACGGCCTCCCAAGAAGAGCTCGCCTCTCTCCAGGCATTTAAGCTAAAGTGGGTTATTGAACCTGAAGCTTGTTGCTGCTGCCCTCCTCGACTACGGTCTGGGAGCCGACAGGAAAGTTCAACACACAGATGGCCAGTCCGCCCCTTTGTAGCATATTATTTCGATGAGAAATGAGCTGATCGCCACTGGGCTTTCAACTAAATACACAGCCACGCAAAAACTGCGGCATTTGTAAAGCTCCTTATGGGTACTGCAATTAGAGAAGTGCTTTCCTCCGTGGTGAAACGATCAGCACTGCACCGCGGAGGAAAGCGGCAGAAAGTCACCTGGAGATAAAGAGAGCAGGGCTGCGTTGCGTGCATGGCTTCCTTCTGCAGGTAACGGGGAGACGCGCTCTGGCGGCGGTCTCGTTCAGGATCCGAAAATACAATTTAAATATTTTGCACACTTATTCCACTTATTCCTAGTGTGCCACTGGTTACGGTGCCGCGTGCCAGGGGTTGCCGACCCCTGCACTATGGGATAAAGAAACTCCCGTATTGCTAGACATGTTTATCTCGAAAATCACCAAAACAACCAGAACTTAACAGGTAGAACCCTGTCTCAACACGGGGCCCAGCACTGCGCGGGCCACACTTGGAGCAGAGACATCTAGCCTGTAAAAGCGGAAAAAAGTGAGCGGTGAGGACCAGCTCGCTGCTGCACAAATGTCCTGGATGGAAACACCCTTGAACAAAGCCCAGGATGTAGCCAGTCCACGAGTAGAATGAGCACGCAGGCCCGTTGGTGCCTGCAAACCCTGACTCGTATAAGCCAGAGCAATCGCTTCCACAATCCAGTGGGAGAGCCGTTGCCTGGTAACAGGCTTGCCCTTCTGAGGGTTAGCCCAGGATATAAAGAGTTGGTCATTGCAACGAAACTCTTTTGACCTGTCCATATAGGTGCGTAAAGCACTAACTGGACACAGCAAATTCAGCCGCTGTTCCTCAGAGGAACACAGCGGCGGAGGAAATGCCACAATGTCAATGGGGGTACATGAGCCAACCTTAGGTACAAAGGCAGGGTTGGGCTTCAGCAACACTCTCGTTTGCCCCGGGGCAAACTGATTGCATGAAGGATGTACAGAGAGCGCATGAATGTCACTGACTCGCTTGGCAGATGCCAGAGCCAGTAACAACACTGTCTTCAGTGACAGGTGTTTCATGTCAGCTTCTTCCAGGGGTTCAAATGGAGGTCGAGTGAGCCCATCTAAAAACCACTGCCAAGTCCCATAAGGGCACCAGTGACCTGGAAACAGGGAGGAGCCTGCTAGCCCCTTTCATAAAACGGCAGAACAAAGGATGTTGGCTAGCCGTCTTTCCCCCAAAGCCCACATAGCATGCAGCAATAGCAGCCAGGTACACTTTGATCGTAGAGAAAGCTCTGTGTTTATCAATTAGGTCCTGTAGAAATGATAAAATCACCCCGACAGGACATTGAAAAGAGATGTGTCCTTTTTGAAGGCACCACTCCTCAAACACCCTCCACTTACAGTCATAGAGAGACCTGGTGGAGGAAGCTCTTGCACTCTGAATAGTGTTTATCACCTTCTGAGGGAGCCCCACTGTATTCAGATTGTACCACTGGGCAAGGCCCATAGTGCCAAGCGCTCTGGGTGTGGGTGAAAGATGGTCCCCCCGGCCTGAGACAGTATGTCCCTGCGTAGTGGGAGCTGCCACGGCTGACCGCACAGCAGCTGATATATCTCCGCCAGCCAGGACATTGCAGGCCAGTGCGGAGCTATCAGGATCAGTGTGTGGCGTTGTTCTCTCACTCTGGCCAGAGTTGGGGGTATCAGAGCCAGGGGTGGGAACGCGTAAAGAAGGACCGGAGGACAAACGTGCGAGAGCGCGTCCACGCCTAACGGTGCGTTTAAATCGTGCATTGAAAAGAACAGCTGACATTGAGCGTTTTCTTTTGATGCGAACAGATCTACCGCGGCTCGGCCGTAACGCACCCACAGCTGACTAACAACCGTTGGATGTAGAGTCCAGTCTGCATATAGTGGTGCACCTCTGGACAGCAGATCTGCCCCAAAAAAAGCGAAAAGCTCCAGATAATTTATGTGTGACCGTTGGAGGTCTCTGCTCCAGAGACCCCTCGCAGGTCGACCTTCGTATATACCCCCCCAGCCCGTCAGACATGCGTCTGTGGTGACCACCTTCCGCGATAGGACAGCACCCATAGGAACGCCCCGTACTAGAAAAGTCGGGTGTAGCCAGTGGCGCAGTGCCATTACGCATTTCATAGTGACCATCACTCTCCGCGTGCCATGACGCGCGGGGTCCAGTCTGAGGGCAGCTACCCAGCGCTGAAACTCCCTCATGTGTAAGCGTCCCAGTCGTACCACCAGGATGGCTGACGCCATGAGCCCCAGTAACCGCAGACATGATCTGAAGAGAAAATATTTGCGTAGCCGGAAATGAGCGAGGCAAGCTCTGAAGGCTTTCACTCTTTCTGCTGACTGGCGGGCTGTAAAAGGCACCGAATTCAGGTGTAGGCCCAGGAAGAGTACAGTCTGGGCTGGGGACAACATGCTCTTTTCTGTGTTTATTACGAAACCCAGATCGAGTAGGTGTTTTACGAGGACATTCGTCTGCGTAATAGCCTCTTGCTCCGACTGTGCGAGAAGCAGCCAGTCGTCCAGATAAGTTGCCAAGCGAATACCCTGTTGTCTCAACGGGGCTATCGTGGCTTCCGTACACCGTACAAACACTCGCGGGCTGAGAGACAGACCGAAGGGAAGGACTCTGTACTCGTAACAGTGAAAGGCGGACCTCAGATATTTCCTGTGTGGGTAATATACTGGGATGTGGAAATACGCAGGGAGCGGAGATGTCACATCTCTGTCGTCTGCCCTCTGTGTCTCTATTTGTTGTGTTATGGGGCCCTCTAGTGTCTGAACATGGTGGTACCCCAGGTTGACAACCCCGGCCGACACTGCGCATGCGCGTGGAGGTGGTGCCTTCACAATCCCATCTAATGTCTGCCTTTTGAGAGAGGCCGTAGCCGCTCTCAAAAGAGGGGTAGACGACAGACTGTTTATTGTTTTTATTGTTTTTCTTTTCATTTTTATTGACTGCGCCCTTGGCTTCAAGCCTGGAAACGACAGTGGAAAATGATTTATTAGGAAACAATAATGATTTTTGTGTGACTTAAACAGGCAGCGGAACTTGCTGTCTTTGATGTTAAGTCCATTTCCCTTATGGCGCGAACTTGAGGATGACGTTCTGGCATCACTCGAGGCGGCGGGAAGATGGGGGCATGATGGCACCCCGAAAACACATGAGCATCTAATACTGGAACGTGTTCTGGAGCTGGGGAACAGGAAACTTCCAGCTCTGTGTGAGAGGAGAGGAGAGGAGGCTGTCAGGCCGCCCGCTTCTTCTTCCTCGCCTGGTGGCTGAAAACCTGGGTCGGCTGTGCCTGAGCGGCAGCTGCCGGAACCGGAGATCTTCTTGGCCAGCTCATCCTCGCCTCGTGCCTGGGCTGGGGACCCGGGACGGGCTGTGGTCTCTGCTGCTTCGGTATCTTGAACCGGGCAGGACGTGAGGCAGCTTGAGTGAAGGCCTGCCGCGGGACCGTTGAAGGTGGCGGCTGGACCCTTCGGGGGAGACAGAGCTGGAGAGCCTCGTCTTCCTTCTTTTTTGATTCGCATCTCAGCTGCATCGAAGCTAGAGCGGAGCCAAATATGCCCTCGGGAACAATAGGCATGTCCAGAACATCCTCTTTTTCCCGGTCTGGAAGGTTCGTCAGGTTGAGCCACCTGGCTCTCTCCTGTACCACCATAATTCCCAGTGCTTTGCCCGTGGCTTGGACTGCACAGCGCTGCACACGGAGGCAAATGTCCGTGATCGCTGCGATGTAGTCCCACATGGCAGGCTCAGGTTTGCTCGACAAGTCTTCGCAGAGCTCCGCCTGGTAGGCGGTCAGCAGCGAGGAGACATTGAGCGCCCTGGCGGACAAAGCTGCGGCTTTATAGGCCCGTTCGGTCATCGCTGACTGAAAACGGTCTGCCTTTGCCGGTAGCGTGGGGTTCCTGCTCGGTGTCGAAGCCAGCCTCGGTTGGAGGTGGGCAGCTACCAGCGGTTCCATGGGCGGCATGCGGAGCAGGCCGAGCCTCTCCATACCGTCACAGTCCAGGGAGGAGGCACCCTGGATTGGGGCTTTGTTGCTGAAAGGGCGGTCTCTCCACGAGACCGACACCTCGTCCAGCATCTCCGGAAAGACTGGAAGGAGCTGCCTCTTCGTCCTCACTGCTTGGGGCAATTGCTTCCCCTCCTAGCGAGATCTGGAGGTCTCTTTGGTCACTTCAGGCATGGGATTTCCAGCCTGGACGCAGCGCGTTGACACACGGCCTGCAAGTCCATACTTAGGCAGGGCGAAGCTGGTGTGCTTTCGCCCGGGAGAGCGGACATCGCTCCCGGCTTTGCAGCCTGAGCCGATTAAACGAAGATTTCATCCGAGTCGGACAGGAGGAACTCAGAGGCATCCTATTCTTCCTCCATATAGTCCAACTCCAGGACATCCTCCGCGGTTGGAACCATGGTGAGGTCCAGTTGGGAGCCCCAGCTTGACACAGCGCGGGGCTCCGCTCTCGCGGCTCTTGCCGCCACCGGCCCCCAGCCTGACACGGCGCGGGGCTCCGGTTCAGCGGCTGCCGCTGTTATTGAGCCCCAGCCTGACACAGCGCGGGGCTCAATCTCTGCGGCGGACGCCACCATGTCTTGATTGCCGGCTGGCGAATCAGCGGACATGAGGGGGTCCTGTGCCGACAAGCTACCTTGGCGTGCTAGCCGTCGGCGGAGACTCTTAATGGTGAAGCGGGCACAATGCCCGCACGAGCCGGGGTTATCGATAGCCTCCTGGGCGTGTTCCAGCCCGAGGCAGGACGAGCAGACCTGGTGTGAGTCTGTGCCTGAGATCTTAAACCCGCAGCCGCATAGCCGAGCCTCCGAGTCCCTGACTCCTCCTGTGAGGGAGAGAAGGGTCCATCTTTGTTCGCCGGGGTGTCTGCGTGGAGTGGACACGCTAGTAACAGGTACGTCACTGAGAAAAAAATCCAACCTTGTCGTTAATCCGAAAGGAAAAAGCGACGGCGTAGATTTTATTCTTTAAAGAATATGAACTGGTGTGTTAATACCTTTTGTTTTTATCTCCGTCTCCTCTGGTGTGAGAGAGAAAAGAGAATGTCCTCGCTACCGTGGTGTCGGTGTGGAGGGAAGAAAAGCTAGCAACAGGTATGTTACTAGCTTGAAGGAAAAATCAAACCTTACCGTAATTTCGAAAGAAAGAAACGGGGAGGCAGATTACAATATTAACTGGTGTGTTAATATTGTTCAGTCTTCTTGCAAAGCAAAAACAGTAACCAGCAAGCGCCCGTCGACCGAATGTTAGCTTTGGGTTCAGTCTGTGGACCGTTAAGCTAGCCCGGCTACTGATAATTCGAGATGTGCTCTGAAGCGAGAAGAGGTGTTTGAATGACGCTGCGTCGTAGCGCAAGCTACTTATAGGGTGGGTGGATTCTGTTAAATATGTTCTTTATTCTCGCATCCAGGAGAGAAGCTTTCAAATGAGACTAAATGGAGTCTCTGAAAAGATTCAAATGGGATACTTTAATTAAAAAAGGCGCGGTAGTGTTACAGACAGAATATTGTTCCGGCAGAAAACAGCTGTGATCTGGCTCTCCTGAGCAAGAAGAGAAGGGCGAATCCCCCGTTCGGTGCCGTTATATATCCTCTGCTGGCTCCTCCCCGCCAGCCGGCTCGCCTCGCCTCTAATGTCAACACACCAGTGTATCCACGGAAATGCCCCCCCCCTACCTCAAGGAATTGATTGAACCACAAACCGCCACCCGCAGCCTCCGCTCGGGAAATACTAACAAGCTGAAGGAACGGCACACCAACCTTCGCACTATGGGAGATCGAGCTTTCTGTGCAGCTGCCCCCCGGCTGTGGAACTCACTCCCAGACCATCTCAGAGCTCCTCAACCTGTGAACACTTTTAAGAGAGCACTAAAAACTGAAGTACTATTGGAGTTATTTGAAGTATTAAAGTAACGTGTTAGGGCAGGAAAGTCCAATCTGGTATATTCATTTTAATGTCACCTTATATAGAATATGTGTTAAACTTGTGATTTCTGCATTGAGTGACTTCTGCCTAGCAGATACCAAAAAGAGGCCCCTAGGGTCTCTCTGTTAATTATCAATAGTCCTTGCAATTAACAGGGGAAGTCCCAGATACATTTTCAGATAATGTAGTTAAAGTCTTGTAGAATTCATGTTTATCTCCTACACATCCTGCAGGCCTGGAGACTTGGGTCACCCAGCAGTAACCAAGATAAACGTCCTTTTGAGCTTATCAATAAAATGTATTCATTCCTAGTAAGCTGACTTTGGGGTGAAGGGAAGTTCAGGGAAGCCATTAAGCCACAAGAACAATTAAACTTCTGTTAATCAACCAAAACTCATGACTTTCAGGGGACAGGACATTCGGACCTATAACAAGGGTCACTTCATAGAGAATATGTGTGTGTATTTCTTACTGTGATCAGATGTCCTGTATAATCATTTATCAACTATTCCTGTATTGGTGTTTTATTTGATTCCTCTGCTTTTATTCTTTCATATGTGGGTACTGGAGGGCTACAAACAGTGTGGAGAAATTAGCTTAAACATGTTTTATTACTCTATGGGAAATGGAAGCAGCATGTCAAATGATCAGGGAAATCTACTTGTTTTAAATATAGGTGTGTGGTTGATTACTTTGTATTAATAATAGCAGTATGTGTAAAGGAAGCTGGAAATATGCAATGTGAAACCTTTTATTTGAAATAAAGATTCTGCAGGGAATATTCTTAAAGAACAATAGCTCAAGTGTCTGGAAGAGCTGCAGGCTAAATGAGTGTGCGGTACTTTTTACTGCTTGAGATCAGAGCTGATGTTTTCCTCTTGTTATTATTGTTTTAGGTTAAGGTAACTCACATGTGTTATTTGTATAATCCAACTATAAAAAACTATATCTTAAAACTATCTTTATAAAATGCCAAAAGTATGTGAAACTTGCAAGGAGGGGTTTGTTATCTCGAATGTAAGGGTCGCCTCTGGCTCGCGCTGATTGGCTGTCTTTTCTAAGTGGAGGACCCCTCGGGGGGGGGGGGGGGGGGGGGGGCAGCCGCATAGCTCCTCCTGGGGTTTTGGATATAAGCCGATGTTTTCTTTAGACCAGCCTCTTCTTTTCTTCAAACTGACCAGATCCGTGAGATTGGAGGAAGAGCAGGAAGTACTTCCTTTGTATTTGTATTTGTATTTGTATTTGTATTTGTATTTGTATTGTTACTTCTTATCATTAAAGCAAGATTATTGTTTAACTTGTATTCTGGTGTTTCTTAATCCCTTCCTTTTCACGAATTTACCCAGCTTATCAAACGACACGCGGAGACGAGGTTGGTTTTCAACATCCTCCAAATCTCCAACAAATGGTGACCCGACGTGTCTGAGTGGGGTGTTTTCGGGGAAGAGACCACCAGCAGCAAGCGGACGGAATAGTCCAGGGCTAAACATCTCGGCTTCTTCTGACAACTAACAACAGAGCTCTGACAATAACAGGTAAACAGATGCCAGTTTAATTCGAAATCTGTGATTTGACCATATTCCAAATTTTAGGGTTGTCAGACGAAGTTTACAGTGTTTTTTATAGTAACAATGCAAATGCGTGTTTTAGTTGTTAAAATCGGATATTGAGTTCCGGCAGGCCAGAAGGGTATTGAAGTCCCAGGCTTGAAAGTGGAGGTATTGAGTCCCCACAGTTGAAATAGGATATTAAGTTCCTAACGGGCCAGAAGGGTATTAAAGTCCCTGGCTTGAAAAGTGGAGGTATTGAGTCCCCACAGTTAGACTGTCTAGAGTAGTCAGTTGGTTGTATTAAGTCTCCATATAAGACTGACTCAAAATAACGAATCCACAGCTCGACGGGGCGGGGGACTAGTTATTTATGTTATAAGTGATCCAAAGGAGAGTAACGCAACCTTCAAAAACCAATTTTGAAGTGACCGGACCTCATTAATCCTTTGTTCTGTGAGGGTTGAATCTATGAAGCCAAACGTCACGATAAAAAGTTCTGTGAAGCCTGGGTACTACTCCATGTCAGCGTCACATCGTTGAAAGACGGTGTTGAAGCGCGCTGAGAGGCTTGCTAAACTTGTTGAAATAAACATCGGACAATAAAAGCTGAATAGACTGTACGGGGAATTTTTCTGTGAATATTTACTGGTCAGATAAAGAAGCAAAGTTTGAGCCTGCTGCTTCCAAAATCATTTCTCCCCTCAGTGAGGTGGAGCTCATTCCTGGTCGGGTGCCGCCATCTGGTGGCAAACAGGGTGTGGCACAGAAAGGACAGACTAGCGGTTCGAGTATTGCTTAATGGTATAGTTTGTTGGCTCCATCTGCTGGACGTATTTTGTAGTATCTCTTGCAATATTGCGTTACACCTGGAAGACGCTTTAATCCAAAACAACTCACAATAACTGCGTTTCACCAGGAACATACAACCAAAGAAGACAGGATCATTAAATTACAATCAGGGTTTATAGGTGCCAAAACATTTCGAGTGCTACTCAACTGGCTTTCAATAAGCCAGTCCGCTGCTCCTATATAAGCGCTTTATTGGTACTTTTCTGTTATTACATTTATCACTCAAGGTGGAGTTCAAATACATGTGTTTATACACTCAAACTATTTACACGTCTAGACAAAGGCAGGGAAGTTAAATAAATACAATAACTACATTAGGAGTGACGACGAGCATTGTCCTGTATATCACAAATTACTAGTGAACACATATTAACCTAGTCAGATAAATACACGCGAAGTCAATATGGAAGGGCAGTTCAACAAAAGTGATTTAGACGTCCCAATTCCCGGGAGTTTCCGAGAACAATGGGGACAGATTGAGGGATTGATTCTAAGTGGAACAAAACAGGGAGACAAGAAGAAGGCTTGTGCCGACCTTAGGTTCCTCCATGATAAAATGATAGAAGAAGATAGAGTGGGAGGGGAGGACACTCTAGGAAATTTGGGCTCAGCTCTGAATCAGTATGAGCGACAGCTGGTAAAGAAACTGGGTAACCTAAACGAGCAGAAGCCTGGATTTTTCGCCCGTCAGAAACTAAAGGGAGAGAAAGAGGCGGTTGATAAATTAAGGAGGATTTGCCACAATGCAGCAATTGTCAGGAAGGGGATGATTGTGGTTCGCCCCCCAGTCAACAATCCCCCAGTCATGGTAGCAGCCCAAACACAGGGGGGGGGAGTTTCAACGCTCTAGTGACGTTGGCACTCTCCTGTTCCCCCAGGACAGTAGGGACGCATGCGTGCTGACACCACCACCCACAGATGACGACATACATCAATATGTTGCAGAACGTATCGCATTTTATAGGGATATGACTCAAAAGGACACCTCGGCCTCAGACAGGAGGAGACAAAATCTCAGCAGTGCTGTAAATAACGGGTGCACGGCAAGAACGGCTAGTGCAGGAGAGGGGTCTCAGACAGGAAATGTAGGGGATCAGGATGTCTCAATTCAATCCCCCCTGATTTATCCGGATTTATCCAGTGTATCTCCACAACCGCCTCCTTACTCTTCCCCTGTCCCGAACGCACCCCCCAGGGATAGTCTACAAATGACACTGACAAAAGTGGGCTCTGGGTCAGCCCAAGAACAAGCAGGTGTAAGGGGGGGTAACTTTAAAATAGTGGGTAATGTTTCGCTAACTCCTTTAAGGAAGACCTCCATTAAAAAGGGCGAGAGCAGCCCCACACCGGAAGAATTGATCGCCATTGTAGAAAAATATGAGGAGAGGGAAAGAGCTTATGGTGGTGCGGACCATCAGGATAGGGAGGGGGTCCATTGTCAGGAAGCGGAAGAATTATTGAGAAGAGAGAAGGAAGAAATAGAACAAGTACGTCAGGACAGAATGAATAAAGAGCAGGAGGGCGGTAGCCAACAACAAGCAGGTGGGGAAGGGTACAGTGAAAGTTCTCCCGAGGGCGAGGGCAGTTTGAGTGACCTGCCGTTCCAAGAACGGCAGGCACAAACAGGCCATTACTACACCAGCAAGGGAGGGGCATCGGGGGATGAGAGTGGTGAGTGTTCCTCTGGAGCAAAACAGGGAGATGTCAACGGCAGGGTGTGCAAGAGCAAGGTTAAGTACATAAATATGACAGGAACAATCTCTGAACTGACTGCTACACAGGTCCTTGCACTTCCCCGTATGAGTTTGAGATCCCAACACACCTCAGAAGACAACACACCTCTTCCCTTTATTGCTCCAGTATTACAGGCTCCTTTGGTGGCACTCCCCAATGGGAATACCGCTTACCACCCTTTCTCACTAGGAGATGTGCATGCACTGGTTGACAAAATGCCGCTACCTACTGAGGGAGGGAGACATTGGATGAGAAAGTTTGCTGATATGTCAGTAGGACAAACAATCTGCCTTGGTGATTTCAGGAGGATATTAGCACAACAGACTTCCAGCCATGACGTAAAGAAAGTTGAGGAAAGATCAGGAACAGTAACAATGAACGATAACCAGCCTATCTCTTCCAACAACATACACAGCTTGCTGAGCTTGGCAATGAGAGCACATTTCCCACAGACGGGAGGAGGTTACGGCTCACTGTCTTTCACGTTCACACCTGGGGAGGCCACAGCAACCATGTTGCTCAGGTCACGCCAACAATACATAGTAGCTACTGACTGTAGTCCAGAAAATAGTGACCAACATATGCAGATGTTCCGTAAAGCAATATTAGCAGCAGTACCTGCCGAGATTAAAGCTCTTATGGAGGACAACCCAGAAGTTGATCTACTAAACACGCAGACATGGGAGCGTCATCTGGGCCATCATGTAGGAAAATTTAACAAACAACTTACAAAGAATAAAACTGAGGAAGAAGAGTTAAGAGTGCAACTACTCCGTGCTCAGCTAGAAATAGCCCGTAAAACAGTTCAAAATGAGAAGAAAAGTGCCAAACAGCTGATTGTTCATCCTGTGGCGCCGGCAGACCAGGCACCGGGGCCGCGAAACCCAAATGGGGGTTTTCCCAACCAAGGTCCATTCTATAACCAGCCCCAATACGGCTACAATAATGGTTTTCAGCAACAGAGGGGCGGGTTCAGAGGCAGGCCTAGGGGTAGAGGAGGGTTTCAAACAGCTCCAGGAATGTACCCATATCAACAGAGGGCGTGTTTCATCTGTGGACAGACCGGCCACTGGTACAAGATGTGCCCGACGGGAACCCCTCCACAGGAAGGGCGGGGACAAGGGGGACAGAGAGGGCATGGACAAGGGAACAGAGCAGATATGCAGTATGTCCAGAAACCCCATGAGGCAGCCCCACAGGCCCAACACCAAGACCAGGGTCACGTTGCACCAAATGTGATGGCTGCTCCCTATGGCCAGTTTGTCCAGTACGAACAAGACTATTACCCACCACAATGAGGTCGCCCAGGGAACCCTGAATGTACGGGCCTGGCGGACCCTTACATGGACATGACTGTAAAACACGCAAAATTACCATTCCTTGTTGATTCAGGAGCTCGATATTCAACTATCAACTCCCCCGTTTTTAACACATCCAAGTCCAGTAATACGGTCTCAGTCATAGGGTTTTCGGGAGAAATAGAGCAGGTGCCGCTCACTACGCCATTAACCACCAGAATAGCGGGCCAGCTATTTCTTCATCAGTACATTTTGGCACCCCAAAGTCCGGCTAACCTCATGGGGCGGGATGTTCTTATCAAAGCTAACGCCTCGATCCTCTGTTCCCCCGACGGACTAATAATATCATTCCCAAATGGCACTCGCCTCAATTGTTCACTGTCAACCATAAAGTCAGCTTCTCAAATGATGTTGGCCCAATCCACTGCAGCAGAAGCAACTCAGCAGGCCACTATATACTGGGGGTTGCTCGACCGGCCCCAAGACAAGACACCAGGACTATTTTCCATTTTTCAACAATGGAAGCCGTGGATTAACCTCCTCAGGCCTTATGGTTCCCCTCCAGATCCTCCCCATCTGACGCTGAATTATGATAGAATGGACGACCAAAGTTATGCATATGCGTATGACGCAGAGGTGGCTATGTCCATTTGGGACGTAGCCACAACCAATTTATTTATGGGTCAAGCGGGGGTGGCTGCATCTGTTGAACTCACTGATGAGCAACTCTATTGGTACCGTATGTCAGCTGAAGCCACACCACACATTTCATTAGCTATCGGGAGGGGCTATGAAGCCAGGGAACTTGGTCCTATGGTAAAGACACTGCTAGAAGTCGAGGATTGGGAACCAACACAAATAGCAGCACTCACATACTCTCCCTCACACAAGGCTTATGCTCTAAAAATCTGCACACAAGAATGCATCTTCATGGAGAGACACGAAGTGGAGAGACATCACGGTAGAGAAAAGACTGACCATTCATTTACTGAAGACATGTTGCGTGACCTCCCACCTGACCTGTGGGCATCTGACTCTCATGACGTAGGTTTCTGCTCAAAGGCTGCACCAATAACATTTGAAGTGAGTAGCACTATGCCTGTATATCAACCACAGTACCCTGTTAAACCACAGGCCAAAGGGGGAATCAGCAAGGCAGTTGAGGGTCTGAAGAGAGCAGGGGTGTTGGAACCCTCACAAAGCGAGTGGAACACTCCAATACTCCCGGTATCAAAACCTAGCGGGGAGTACAGAATGGCTCATGATTTAAGGACCATTAATGCTATTACAACTACAGCTCTGGTACCAGTGCCTAACCCATACACGGCTATTTGTAATATCACACCTGAACATACCTGGTTCACCTGTATTGATCTGGCCAACGCTTTCTTCTGCATACCCCTGGCGGAGAAGATGAGGCCTATTTTTTCATTTACAATGGGAGGGGAGAAACTACAGTACACGAGACTGCCCCAAGGCTTCAGTCTGTCTCCAGGAATATTTAACAAAATACTCAGGGAACAGCTAGATGGCGTTTCATTACCAGAGGGGGTTGTGTTGATCCAGTATGTAGATGACCTTCTCATTGCAGCACCCTCCGCAGCCTCTTGTTTAGAGGCCACCAGGAACCTACTGGTTCGCCTCCATGCAACAGGGTTCAAGGTCTCCAAGAAAAAGCTACAATGCACCCGTAAAGAGGTGACATTTTTGGGCAGAGTTATCTCTCCAGCAGGTACGGGCATGTCAGCAACACATCAGGAGGTTATATTGCATCACCCAAAACCCAGGACAGTCAAAGACATGTTATCTTTTCTGGGTCTCACAGGCTACAGCAGACACTATATCCCAGAGTATAACCCAAGAACAGCTGTACTGAGGACACTGATCAATGAGAAAGGCATGCGCAATCTCACTGTCACACTGGACTGGACACAAGCTGCAGAAGCTGCGTTCATTTCTCTCAAACAATCCATGTCCCAGGTCACCTCTCTCGCCTCTGCATCCTATGCATTGCCATTTTTCCTTGATGTTTCTGAAAATGAGAACACAGTAAATGGTGTTCTATTTCAGAAAAAGGGGGGATGTAGGTCAATACTGATGTACATTAGTGTCACACTGGACAGAGTGGAGAACAGGGAACCTCCATGCACAAGACATGCAGCAGGTACAGCACGTATCTTAAACAACATTTCACACATTGTGATGAGACACCCTTTGACAGTACTGACAACACATAGCATTGTCTCTTTTGTGAACTCAAGTGCATTCACAATGACTTCCACAAGACAGACCAGGTTAGAGAAAACTCTGACGCAAGCACACATCACCTACACACATGAAGGAGTTAACAGCGCAGACACCATTGGCAGCGGAGAACCCCATAGGTGTGAGGAAAGAATCATCCAGGATGTGAAGCTAAGAATAGATCTCAGAGACGAGCCTATGCCACATGCAGAAAACCTGTTCACAGACGGCTGTTGTTTTAGACACCCCACCAAAGGGCTCCAAGCGGCCTACGCAGTCGTGAGTCAAAAAGCTGAGGGAGAGTTTGAAGAAAGATCAACAGGAGAAGTAACAGGGAAAGTCTCAGCACAGTTGGCAGAAGTAATGGGAGTCATTGCAGCATTAGAGCTATCAAAGGGAAAAGATGTAAACATCTATACAGATTCAGCATATGTTCATGGTGTCATACATGTGGAGATGCGCCAATGGATGCGAGCAGGATTTGTAACATCCACCAATACTCCCATCAAACACGAGAAACAGATCAAAAGGCTTGCAGAAGCAGTAATGTTACCCAACAAACTAGCTTTACTTAAATGTAAAGGTCACAGCACGGTGGACAACTATTTGGCTTGGGGTAACAATGCAGCAGACAAGGCAGCTAAAGCCAAAGCAGGGTATATGCCCCAGTTTCAAATGCTGGTCTTAAAATCTGCTGACTTACTGCCCGCAGTAACAGATGATACTCTTAAAGAAGCTCAAGCAACAGGGTCTCCTCAAGACAAGACAGTATGGTTAGACAGAGGAGCTACCAACAAAGACGGGATATGGTACTCCCCAGATGGGAGACCAGTGATACCCCCAGGATGGATAAGATCAATGCTTAAAGAAGCACACGGCCCAACACATTGCGGCAAAACTCAAATGAACAGACACCTGACTCACTGGTGGCACCCTTACCTACCTGACATGATAGCTAATTACCTAGAGGAATGTGTAATTTGCTTAACCCATAACATCAGAGCCACTGTAAAACCGCACCAGGGAAAGTTTCCTTTACCTAAGATGGCAGGAGAAGAAATCATAATTGACTACACTGACATGATTGACAAAGTAAGAGGGTTCAGATACTTACTAGTTGTAGTCGATGCATACACAGGTTGGCCAGAAGCTATGCCATGCAGGAGAGAAGATGCAGACTCAGTGATCAAGTTATTAGTCACTCATTACATTCCACTACATGGGTTTTCTAGGAAAGTGAGGTCAGACAATGGCAGCCATTTCAAGAACCACGACCTACGCACAGTAGAACAGTCTTTAGGACTAAGACACAGTTTTGGAGCTGTCTATCACCCCCAATCTCAGGGAAAGGTAGAAAGGATGAACCAGAACATCAAACAGAAACTCAGCAAAGCATGTGAGGAGACAGGCATGAAATGGTTAGAGGCCTTGCCTCTGGCTCTCATGTCAATTAGGAGCTCTATAAACAAAGGGACAGGCTTCTCCCCATTTGAGCTGACACATGGCCATCAGTTTCCTGGCCCAGGAGCCTTGAGTGTAGGAAAGGAAGTAGAGGTCCTGAGTCCGAAACCTTATTTCCAGCAGCTTAAGGGATTGGTGTCAGGATTTTCCACACAGGTTGCTGATGCCAAAGGGGGACCCGAAAAACACGAGGCCAACACAGCGGAGTTCGTCTGGCTGAAGGTCATCCGGCCCAAGTGGCTCAACCCCAGGTTCACCGGCCCCTACAGAGTGACCCAGCGGACATCCCATGCTGTCCGCCTAGAAGGAAAGGGGGACATCTGGTACCACTGGAGCCAGTGTGCAGCGGGGAAATCACCTGGAAGGACCCTCGACGACATCCGGACGGACCTGGCTATCATCAACGCGGACATCCCTACAGCAGACGACTTGGAAGCAGGCATCAGCGGACTGGAGGAGAAGGACCTCGCGGACATCCCTACAGCAGACGACTTGGAAGCAGGCATCAGCGGACTGGAGGAGAAGGACCTCGCGGACATCCCTACAGCAGACGACTTGGAAGCAGGCATCAGCGGACTGGAGGAGAAGGACAACAAGGACATCCCTACAACCGACAGCCCAGAAGTCGCCATCAGCAGGCCGGAGCACGAAGACACAGGACTTCACGGGAAGACAGAGGAACCTGCTCCCCTCTGATCAGGTTGCTATAAGCTACACATAGCACCTCATTTACTAACCCATTTTTTGAGGGAAGTGGTATCTTAACCCACAGTTTAAAGTTCTTTTAATAACCCATTTTTTGAGGGAAGTGGTATCTTAACCCACAGTGTAAAGTTATTTTAATAACTCATTTTTGAGGGAAGTGGTATCTTAATCCACAGGTTAAAGTCATGTATTAACCTATAAGAAGACCCCATTTATAAACCCAAATTTAGGGAGTTGTCTTCTAAAAAATCTATATTTAAGGGATTTGTCTTTCTTTTTACCTCATGTAATACTGACACAGGGACCAAAACCTCTCAGAGAAGAATAGAAAATGTCTGAAGGAGCCCTGAATTTCCTGATAACTTGTTGGTCACTACTAGTGTTAGGAGTAATAATCTACTTGTTCGCCCTGCTGTATGTACATTGTAACCTTTAAAATCATGGTTGAGTGACCCAGTGGTTCACAGCATTTTTTAATAACTTGGGGGTTAGAATAGACGTATACTGAGACTAGAAGGGTTGGAGCTCACAATATAACTATGTATGGTAACTGGAAATGGTTAGCAGGATTAGCCCTGGTTTCTACTGTGATTATTACCATTATTTTAATCTTATGTGATTCCATTGACCACCCAGACTCCACTCTTCCGCCAAATGAATCCGTAACTAGAGTCAAACGGGGCCATTATGAGACAGTAGTTACCCCAATGTCTCCTAGACAAACCTTCACTCTCCATGCAGGTAGTGATGGAATAATACAACTCGACCTGTGCAAAATTGCCCCCTGCAGAAGCCTCGACAGTACCTATTCCTACCTAGCCAAATATGTCTGCTTAGCCCCTGCGGTATGTAACAGAACCGTCACAGATACGGTTAAAGGTGCTCCTTACATTTACAGAGGCAGTACATACAGGACCAAAGGCGACCCTTATGTGTCCGTCACATACACATACGGGTGCACCTGCGAGTCCTGGTCCGGTGTCCTAGCAAATTGGGGTCCTGATGACTGGGGATACACGCCACCTTACCGATCGGCGGAAATTGTTAGATCCCTCAAACATAGAATGAAAGTGATTAGGAGAAACCCAAACGTCCCATGCGTTGTCAGGTTTTGTAATCCAGTACGCATAACGCTAAAAAATGTAGTGCTCTCCGACGCTGGACTTTATGTCCTCGCGGTACATGCAGGGGGGGGTTCACCACAAGGCCTCTTCGAAATTAAAGTTAAACCAAAGGTGGAACGAAACCTTCCTCGTGCAGCATCTAATATTAAATACCTGTCTAAAATTACATGTACGGATAAATGCACGGGGGATTATAGCCAACTTCAACCTCTAGACGTCATCCAAATGGCCACAGGATACACAGATGACAACCTATGGTTAAAATGGGTTGCCCAAACAGCCCAAGAACAAATGGCAGGGGATTGCCTAGCCTGTGCTACGGCCCGCCCGCAATTAGTCACTGACCCTGCGCCCCTGTTTCCCACAGATACCTTGGGGTACAACTGTATGTTACAACTGACTAGGATGGCCAGCCCTCCTAACTGTGCCACCCTAGCCAAACTTTTCCCTCCAATTGATAATGACACTAGGACAGGCCCATTTACGCCTGACATAGGCGCCGGTGGGTACACATGTTTTTCCATGGTTGAAAAGTCCCCACGTTTTGACCTAGGAAATGTCTCTACGGATTGGTGTAACCTCACCATGTCTAGCACTAATATAGGACATTGGGCCAGAGCTGGGCTCTACTATTATTGTGGGGGCCACCGCCTGTTCACCCGTATTCCCGAACTATCTGTGGGATTGTGTGCTATGGTGCGCCTCCAGGCACCCCTAATGTTATTAGGCAAAAAACTGTGGCCCACGGACCCTAAAGCCACCCTTAACACCAACCTAATCACTCGACGTAGGAGACACGCGCTGTCCAAACGCCATGCCCCGGGCTCCTTCGATTTGTCTGTCGACTCTCCCACCTACATCGATTCCATCGGAATCCCACGAGGGGTCCCTAACGAATACAAACTAGCGGATCAAATCGCTGCAGGGTTTGAAAGTTTGCCAATTATCTCTGCCTTCTTCCCTGTGACCCCTATCAAAAATGTAGAAAGGATCAACTATGTACATTACAACTGTTGGAGATTTGGAGGATGTTGCAAACCAACCTCGTCTCCGCGTGTCGTTTGACAAGCTAGGTGAATTCGGGAAAAGGGAGGGATTAAGAAACACCAGAATACAAGTTAAACAATAATCCTGCTTTTAATGATATACAGTAACGATACAAAATACAAATACAAAGAAATCACGAAGCACTCTGCAGAGTACTCCGGGCTCAGGTTCTACCACGTGTGAGACAGGTCTCAGGAACGGCCGGTGAAAAACAAGAGCGCGAACCAAAGGAAAACACAGTCTTTCATACTAAAACACAGGAGGAGGAGGTGTACGTGCTTTCCCCCAGAGGTCATCTTATTGGCAGAGACCAACACATGGCCTGTCGCACCCAATCAGTGCGATACAGCAGCTTGTAGCCAGCACACACACATCCCCTTTTTATGGCCCTTTGTCCCTGTGTCCATCTTCCCGCCTCCTGACTGCCACACACAAGTTAAAAGTATGTTTTAAGATATAGTTGTTATAGTTGGCTAAATATACGTAATACATGTTAATTACTTTCATATCAATAACAACGAGGAACACATTACCTATGCTCTTAAGCAGTATTAGAGATGCTTTTCAAATAGTCAAACTTCTCACAGGCTTACCTATAGCCCCTCCATTTGTTTGAGCTATTGTTCACATCTTTACTTCAAATAAAAGGTTTCACATTGTATATTTCCAGCTTCCTTTACACATACTGCTATTATTAACACAAAGTAACTAACCACACACCTCTATTGAAAACAAGTCGATTCCCCTGACAATTGACCTGCTGAACCTCTTCGGAATGTGTCCCTCCCCCACCTCTCTCGTCCCTGTCATAAAAACTGCTTCCATTTCATATAGAGTAATAAAAGATGTTTAAGCTAATTTCTCCACAATGTTTGTAGCCATTTAGTACCCACACATGAAAGAATAAGAACAGAGGTATAGTTGACCAGTAATCATGTAGCATTTATATTTACTTCAATGAAAACACATACACATCTGCTACAAGATTGTGTCACGCACACCCTTTTTTTACGAGGGAAACATTCCAGAGCCTTGGCCTTTCACCTCAATATATTGGGGGAGGAAAGGATACTTTGTCCCTTCAAATTTAACACACATGAACATATATAAGGTGACACCAAAATGAATATACCAGATTTTACTTTCCTGTCATACCCCGTTACTTTAATACTTCAAATAATTCAAATAATCCTTCACAACATACTCCGATTGGCCAATCTCACTAGGGACGCGGTAGACGGCCTGGCTGAACAATTGGGTCCAACGTCCCTTATGGCTGTGCAAAATAGGATGGCGTTGGATATGCTTCTTGCAGAGATGGGTGGAGTTTTTGCAATGTTTGGGGAGATGTGCTGCACATTTATTCCCAATAACACGGCTCCGGACGGTTCCGTAACAAGGGCTTTAGAAGGCCTTCGCACCCTATCTAAAACTATGCATGAACAATCGGGGGTACACAATTTCTTAGAGGAGTGGTTTGCTAACATGTTTGGTCAATGGAAAGGTTTAATAATGTCTCTTTGTATTTCTGTAGCTACTTTTATGGCCATTTTAATAACATTTGGTTGTTGTTGTGTGCCTTGCATCCGCTCCTTGTGTGTCAAACTAATCAGTTCCACCATTGAAGGAAAAGCTGCTCCTCCCCCACTGTACCAAATGCCCTTGTTGGCTTGGGCAGAGGGTGAGGATGAGTATGATGAAGCGGCAGACAAGGACGCAGTTTGTTAGCGTATTTTGATCTTCCTCCCCTGACACGAGAGACTGTTATGAGGAGCGGTTCCCAAATGTTTGGAGTGCTCTAAATCCCAGCTTCTAATGGATGTATATGCTGTTCGGGAGCAGACACAGTGGCAAGGAATGACATTAGTTGTGTTTCAAATGTCTTATGTGAGTTGGTCTCGTGGGGGGGAGACCAAAAGGGGGATTGAAGTACTATTGGAGTTATTTGAAGTATTAAAGTAACGTGTTAGGGCAGGAAAGTTCAATCTGGTATATTCATTTTAATGTCACCTTATATAGAATATGTGTTAAACTTGTGATTTCTGCATTGAGTGACTTCTGCCTAGCAGATACCAAGAAGAGGCCCCTAGGGTCTCTCTGTTAATTATCAATAGTCCTTGCAATTAACAGGGGAAGTCCCAGATACATGTTCAGATAATGTAGTTAAAGTCTTGTAGAATTCATGTTTATCTCCTACACATCCTGCAGGCCTGGAGACTTGGGTCACCCAGCAGTAACCAAGATAAACGTCCTTTTGAGCTTATCAATAAAATGTATTAATTCCTAGTAAGCTGACTTTGGGGTGAAGGGAAGTTCAGGGAAGCCATTAAGCCACAAGAACAATTAAACTTCTGTTAATCAACCAAAACTCATGACTTTCAGGGGACAGGACATTCGGACCTATAACAAGGGTCACTTCATAGAGAATATGTGTGTGTATTTCTTACTGTGATCAGATGTCCTGTATAATCATTTATCAACTATTCCTGTATTAGTGTTTTATTTGATTCCTCTGCTTTTATTCTTTCATATGTGGGTACTGGAGGGCTACAAACAGTGTGGAGAAATTAGCTTAAACATGTTTTATTACTCTATGGGAAATGGAAGCAGCATGTCAAATGATCAGGGAAATCTACTTGTTTTAAATAGATGTGTGTGGTTGATTACTTTGTATTAATAGTAGCAGTATGTGTAAAGGAAGCTGGAAATATGCAATGTGAAACCTTTTATTTGAAATAAAGATTCTGCAGGGAATATTCTTAAAGAACAATAGCTCAAGTGTCTGGAAGAGCTGCAGGCTAAATGAGTGTGCGGTACTTTTTACTGCTTGAGATCAGAGCTGATGTTTTCCTCTTGTTATTATTGTTTGAGGTTAAGGTAACTCACATGTGTTATTTGTATAATCCAACTATAAAAAACTATATCTTAAAACTATCTTTATAAAATGCCAAAAGTATGTGAAACTTGCAAGGAGGGGTTTGTTATCTCGAATGTAAGGGTCGCCTCTGGCTCGCGCTGATTGGCTGTCTTTTCTAAGTGGAGGACCCCTCGGGGGGGGGGGGGGGGGGGGCAGCCGCATAGCTCCTCCTGGGGTTTTGGATATAAGCCGATGTTTTCTTTAGACCAGCCTCTTCTTTTCTTCAAACTGACCAGATCCGTGAGATTGGAGGAAGAGCAGGAAGTACTTCCTTTGTATTTGTATTTGTATTTGTATTTGTATTGTTACTTCTTATCATTAAAGCAAGATTATTGTTTAACTTGTATTCTGGTGTTTCTTAATCCCTTCCTTTTCACGAATTTACCCAGCTTATCAAACGACACGCGGAGACGAGGTTGGTTTTCAACATCCTCCAAATCTCCAACAAAACCTACCATTTTAACAAAGCATTTGGTTAGCTTTTTAAGCCGGTTTTAATAACCCTGCCTCTCCTTTTTAAAACGTGTTTTTAAACTTGTTTTTTAACCTGTTTATACATTTTGACTCTTGCAAATGGTTTTCTTTATCTTTTTTTATTATGTACTGTAGCACTTTGAGGTTTGTTTCAAATGTAAAGTGCAATACAAATAAAATGTATTATTATTAATGTCCGTTGTTGCATTTAAACAGAGGATTGGTACTTTTCACCTTCAATATATGCTTAACCCGCCTTTTCTCCTCATATTCTCTTTCATCACTTTTCATGTAACACATTCTAAACGCTGTAATCAATACTCTAAAACAGGGGTTCCCAAACTTTTCCATGCCAAGGCCCCCCAAAAATCATTAGCTTCTGGCCGGGGACCCCCTTTGCAAACCCACCAACAATGCTACAAAATATGTCACACATCAACTTTAAGAACGTTTTTGTTACTTTTATTCTCTATTCAATACTGTAATTATTACATTTGTTTAGCATGAGAATAATATTAACAATATGTTTTCAACACAGAATAAGATTTGTATGGCAGGGCATCTTTGTTCCACCACAATGTTTTTCTTATTATAGACACTATGTTGCAATACATTTTACCCTACAGAAAATATATTTACATATGCAAGAGTTTTTTTTTGTTGTCTTTCTTGCATTATGTCTTCAAAAGTTTTCAGTCAAAAAAGAAAAAAAATCTATTAAACTGACTTGGTTCTGTAAGTTCAACACTATATTCCCACTGAATAACAAACCTTTCAACAAACTGTTGATACAAAAACAGAAAAAAGAAACCAAACCTCTCTTTTGTGTGTGTGTGTGTGTGTGTGTGTGTGTGTGTGTGTGTGTGTGTGTGTGTGTGTGTGTGTGTGTGTGTGTGTGTTGGAAGTGACAGACAGTGATCACACTAGTGGGAGGGATGGGCTTGGTGGCTCCTACACAGTCTGTCAAGCCTGGGCTTAATGTCTGTCAGTGCCATACGCATGTCATTGTCCACATGTAGACGTGCTCTATGTTTAGTTTTGAGTACCTTTAAAGTTGAAAAGCCAGACTCACACAAGTAAGTTGTTGCAAAAGGGAGAAGGCATTTCAGTGCCCTGTCAGCCAAGGTGGGATAGTCCTTTCTTACATGTAGCCAGTAGTTAGACAGGGGAAGAGCCTCAAAGTTTAGTTTTAAATCCCCTGAGTTTGTCATCTCAATCAGCTCCTCCTGTGACTTTATGTCCAAACTAGAACCGACACCGGGGGAAAAGGGGTTCCTAACCCAGTTTAAATGTGTGTTTTCAAGGTCAGGGAAATAGTCTTTAAAATATCCTTGGAGGTGCTCCAGGTGGGACTGGATCATTGGAGAGATGGAGCCCAAATCATCACATGACAGCAGCTCCTGGTGAAGTAGTGGGAACATCTCTGTGACTCCCTCCTGGAGCTTGTTTGACCACAGCATAATCTTTTTGGAAAAAGCACGCACTTTGTCTTGCACCTGCAGTATGTACGTGTCACGTCCTTGCATGCTTTGGTTCAGTACATTTAGATGCAGAAAAATGTCTGACATGTATGCAAGTTTGCGGATCCAGGTTGCATCAGTGAACCGCTCTGCCAGCTGATGCTTTTCAGAAGAGAGGAACTCTCCAACCTCCCTCCGCAGCTCATAGACACGGTTCAAAACTGCGCCCCGTGACAGCCAGCGCACGTTTGAGTGAAGCAGCAGCCCCTCAAAACGGGCGCCCATCTCATTACAAAGCAGGGTAAACAGTCTGTGTTTCAAGGGGCGGGCTTTAATAAAATTCACCACTTGTACAACCTCCTGTAGTACCTGATTCAACTCGTTATCCATCCTTTTTGCGACAAGTGCCTCACGGTGGAGCATGCAGTGTGTGGCGACTACATGCGGGGCTTTCTGCTTAATGAGAGCGGTCACTCCACTGATCTTGCCGGTCATTGCCGCGGCTCCGTCCGAACACACCCCCACACAGCGGGCCCAGTTCAATCCGTTAGACTCGATGTAATCGTCCAAAACTTGAAAAATATCTTTCCCAGTGGTTCTTCTTTCAAGTGCTTTACAAAACAGTATTTCCTCGACAAATCTCTCCTGGGAAATAAATCGAATGTACACAAGCAGTTGGGCCTCATTCGATATGTCTGTTCTCTCATCTAGTTGAAGAGCGAAGTACTCGCTGGCTCTCACCTGCTCCAAAAGCTGAGCAGATACGTCCTGCGCCATGTCACCAATCCGTCGGCTGACGGTGTTGTCCGAGAGTGGGACAGCGTCAATTTTTTTAGCAGCATCCTCGCCAAGCAATTCTCGGACAATGTCTTTGGTAGCTGGTAAAAGCAAATCCTCTCCGATTGTGTGAGGTTTTTTTGCACGAGCAATGTGGTATGAAGCTAAAAATGATGCCTTCAGGGCCCGCTCGGGAACGGTAGCTTGCTGTGTGAATGCAGCAGATTGCCTGGCCAAATGCTCCTCTTTACGTCTGAAGAAGTCTGCCGTTTTTTCGGCCTCTGCCGGATGTTTTTGCATCAAGTGACGCTGAAGTTTCGAAGGTTTTAAACACTCGTTTGAGAGGGTCTCCAGACAGAGCACACACTTCGGGCAATCATGGCCATTTTTCTGTATGGCTGTAAAGCCATACTTAATGTACGCTGCCTCGTACCTTCTGATTTTAATTGGCCAGGAGTTCTTAGGTTTTTTTGCAGCAGTGTCCTCCACAGCAGGGCTGTTGGTCGGTTCCGTTGACCTGTTCTTTGTCAAAAACCTGTCCATTTTGAGCTAGCTAGCTTGCTCGCTTGAGGAGCAAAGCAGCTTGATAAATGGCGCAAACCGCCAGGTCTAAACATGACGTCATGGCGTCGTGAACGATGTTTTGACTGGTAGGCAATCAGAAAGATGACTATGGCAAATTATATGTTCCATTATTATAAATTATATTTTATAATTATGATTTTTAAAAAAAAAATCAGATTTAAAATATTTATTAAAAAATAATTAGAATTTTTTTTTTTGTCTTTCCTTTTTTTTTCTTATCTTCCCTCCAATTTTCTGAGGCCCCCCTAGCGCCCCCTGGCGGCCCCCACTTTGAAAACCACTGCTCTAAAACATACAGAAAATGCTTCACGGCTGGTTTGGTTTCCGGTCATTCCGGATGTTGTCACATGCTACTCTCGTCTGTAAACCATAGTGTATACAAATAAACTGTACTTTCATTTAATATTCAGCATGGTAGTATCTCGACATCTATAGTTGTAGTGTTAAATCAGTAGGTTTCGGTTTTCACCACTCCATGTCATTTCGCTACTCAATTCACCTCTTTAGGAAATCGTATATTAGCCACATGCTAAATGCTAACCGTATATGAAGGATTTTCAGAATAAAAGCTTAACTGCTTGTGCACAAGAATTTCTGGTTTTTCAGTATAAAAGAGCGTTTAAACTGACGGTATGTTTAAGCTACATTATACCATCAAAACATTGATTTTAAATGTCTAACAGTCCCTCCTTACACACCTAAAAGGTGTGTATAATACTGAAATCAATGAGTTCTTCATCTGAACTTCGCATAGTACATATCTCATATTACAAACATGCAATCTAAATGGAATGGTTCAACAGGCTTAACTTTACAGAAATACAAAATAAATTATTTTCCTGTGCTCAAACATAAAAGTTTTCCCTTGTGTATAACTTCTAGTGTTTGCATTCAATATCATTCTTCAAAATAGCAGCAATGGCTTGGCATCAGAACATTTCTTCCTCCCTCCTTTCACAGAAACCGTTCTCATACCACGCTCAGTGTTAAGGCACTTGTTTTTACAAAGTGAAAAGAAACAAACCATTTCAGAATAGCAATGATTTATACAACATGAAATCTAACATATTAGAATAGTATAAAATAATAAAGTCAAATAAAATGGACTATCTTAGAATAGTGTAAAATTAATTGGAATAATACAAATATACTATCTTGGAATAGTATGAAGTAAATTGAAATGGATTCACTCCATTTTAATTTTGCTCACTTCTTCACATGATTTCATAATTTAAAGAATCACATCGGCAGGACATTCATTGATCAATCTCATCTCCGAACATCCATATCATTTAAACTAACTCATCATTGTCATCAACATCTGTATACGGGGTGGGTCATCTTGGTCTGCTAGCATTTTTAACTGTCTCCTCATGAGAAATGTACCCTCCCTCCTTTCATACCATTTAAGGTATGAAAGTAATATGTTCTCTAGAAGGGGCCGTTGTACGTTCTACTCTGGGGTACGGCATTCTAGACAGTCATTTCTGGGAGAAGATTTTGGTCAGTTACAACAGTTGTAGAATTTCATCACTTAAAAGTTCCTACTCAGTAACTTTGTGTGGTCTGTTCTAATGCAGTGATAAAGTCCCTGAAATGGTGTGAGAACCGGTGGAATATCAATAACTCATTATACTAATTTATTTTCAATTATGGTCTACTTAAATAGCTATGCTAACCCCTGTGTGGAACCTTGGGTGCCGAGCATGTGATAATTACTTCCTCCTTTAACAAGGATTTTAAAAACAGAAGTCATTTCATTAATGGTTTGTAGTTTAATTCAGGAATTTACACTTATGGCAGATATGTTTTTCCTTTAAATAACATCTCTAAATGTCAGGTCATCTGGTGAATGGATGACCATTAGGAGCTGGTGGCGCTTGTCTTTTAAAACTCATACTCTGGTGCCGTGCGCTCCCTCTGAAGCTGCAAGTAAGATTTAAAACATCTGCCCAAATCTTGTGGCTCAGCTTGGAACTTCATGTCCTGTGGGGGACCGATGAGAGTGTGCCTTTTTATGTCACCTGTAGTTCTGGATGCCTCAGGTGGAGATGGTTCAGCTCTGCTTCTCTGTCTGTTCGATGGAGGAGGAGGAGTCTTCCGTGGTGAGGTCTTTTGTCTGCTTGGACGATGGGGTCGTAGCGGTCTGACAGGCGGATAGATAGAGAGAGAGAGAGATCTCGGGAGGCATTACGTATAGTTAAATTCTAACACACCGAGGTAAAACTGTTTTTCCCGGGTCGCCGAGGATGCTGGCGTTGTTTGTTCGCCGCTCCTCCGCCCCAAATATTGTTCTTTAGTCCAGATTAGAACCTCTCCTGTCTGGCTCTCTACTTTTGAAACGTCAGTCATCAGCAAAAATATCAGATGTGTTGTCATCTCCAACCTGCTGGCTCTTTCCTGCTCATCGGTCCCTAGCCCGCTAGCTAGCTAGCATTATCGGACCTAGCAGGCTGCTACCTAGATGCTCCTCGGCTCCCTGAAGTCTGCCGAGCTAACAATTCTGTCTCCACCCCAACTCCACCCTAACTCCAGCCTAACTCCACCCTAACTCCGCGGCTCGTGTTGGTCTTCCCATCCCGCTGGGATCAGCCGGCTTCCCCGCTGACATCGTCTCTCCCTGCCGCCTACAGCCGGTGGCTAACAAGCTAGCTAACAAGCTAGTAGGCTGGTCACCCGGCTCCCACTCTGCACCAGGCTGTCAGCCCCTCCTACGATTCTCCTCCGGAAACCACTGGAATCATTCTCCTGATATGCTGTGGATTATCACTCTCATTTTATCTGGACTCACACCGCTCCTTCTTCTACGGTCATCCGGCTCCTGGTCTCTACTGTCCGGGTCCCCAGCATTAGCTAGCTCCGTGCTAGCGCCACTTCACGGGATCATGCCGCCGCTCTACTCCCTGTCAGATCTCCACTCCTTTAATAACCGCCTGCCTCCGGACTGCATGGACATCCTCGCAGATAACGAAATACTCCGCAAACGCCGTCCTCCACACAGAGGCTCTGGCCGTAAGTTTTTATTTCATTCCACGTCTCCACACTCCATCCCGTCCATTCGGTCCTGTCACGCGCCCACACTACGCTATCACAACAAAAAACACGTGAATCTGACCAATCTCCTTCCACTTCCCCGGTCCACACAACCCTCCCCCAATGCAACGTCACCTCAGAGCAGCCCTGCTCAACACACGCTCCATCCACAATAAAAGCAACATTCTGAATGAATTCATTAAAGACAATAACCTGGACTTTCTGTATCTGACCGAAACATGGCAAAAGCCCCTTGACTATTTTTCTTTAAATCAAATCACCCCAGCAGGATTCACATACATTGACAAACCTCGCCCACAAGGGCGGGGTGGTGGTATAGCTGCTATTATCAAAAAGGAAATAAAAGCTACCATAATCCCCATCCCTGATGCTTCTTCATTTGAACACCTGATCTTTAAACTCTCTGGTCCCACTCCCCTGGTCACAGCCATCATCTACCGTCCCCCGAAGCCAAACCCCTCCTTTCTCTCTGACCTCTCTGACATTCTCACTCAGCTTTCTGCCATATCCCCATCTGTTCTCCTCTTAGGGGATTTTAACATTCATGTTGACGACCCGACCTGCAAATATGCCTCTGAATTTAAGGAAACCCTTCATTGCTGCAACTTCTCTCAACACATCAACTTCCCAACACACAGCCGTGGTCACATCCTGGACTTGGTCTGCTCCACTGGTCTCACCATCCATCATCTGTC
Organism: Notothenia rossii; assembly: GCF_949606895.1. Lineage (NCBI taxonomy): Eukaryota > Metazoa > Chordata > Actinopteri > Perciformes > Nototheniidae > Notothenia > Notothenia rossii. The sequence continues at coordinate 24,389,904 of NC_136906.1, forward strand.
CAGCCTCAATCTCCACATCTCTGATCACCTGGCCATCATCATGGATATCAACATCCCCATCCCCGCCCAAAAGCAAAAACGCACAATAACCTACAGAAACCTCAAATCCATCTCACCTTCAGCAATCACTGCCTCCATTACCTGCAAGATGTCTGCCTCCCCCCCCCCACTTTCTGAAAACCCATCTGAACTTGTGGACTATTATAACAGCACCCTCTCCTTCTGTCTCAATGAACTGGCCCCCACAAAAACTAAAAATGTCTCTTTCATACATTCCGCCCCCTGGTATACCCCCGAACTCCGCCAAATGAAATCAAGGAAACGTCAACTTGAACGCCAACACAAGAAAACCACACTAACAGTCCATCTTCAAATCTACAAAGACTATCTCCAGCAGTACAGTAATGCACTCAAAGCAGCCCGGTCTAATTACTACTCACAACTCATTCAGTCTGGCTCCAGCAACCCCAAGCGTCTCTTCTCCACCATCAGCAAACTTCTCAAACCCTGTGACAACGCCGAACAGTGCATCTCCTTCCTTTCGTTTTTCCAAACCAAAATCAGCAACATTTACAGCAATCTGACACCCTCATCAGCACCCCCCACCTCCTCTCCTGGCTCCCCCCCCTTCACCTCACAGCCCCTGTCCCACTTCTCCCCTGTGACCCCCATGCAACTGTCCAACTTCATGACTGGAATTAACTCCACCTGCACACTTGACCCAATGCCCTCCAAATTTGTTAAAGAGAGCCTCCCTGCCATGTCCCAGCTCATCGCCACCATCATTAACTCCTCCCTCAGATCTGGATCAGTTCCCCCCTCTCTCAAACTGGCTGCTGTCACACCCATTCTCAAAAGACCTGGACTCACACCTGACATCATGTCCAACTTCCGGCCCATCTCAAATCTCCCCTTTCTGTCAAAAATACTTGAACGTGTCATTGCCTCACAACTAAAATCCCACCTCAGCTCCAATGACCTCTTTGAGCCATTTCAATCCGGTTTCCGATCAAAACACAGCACAGAAACAGCTCTTCTGAAAATCACAAACGACCTCCTCCTCTCCTCTGACTCCGGCAACCTGAACATCCTCATCCTCCTCGACCTCACCGCAGCATTCGACACCATCAACCACACCATCCTGCTGTCCCTCCTCGAATCATCACTCAACATCACTGACACTGCACTCTCCTGGCTGAAATCCTACCTCACCGAAAGACATCAGTTTATCAACATCAACAACTGCACCTCCTCCACTGCTCCTCTGTCCCAAGGCGTCCCCCAGGGTTCGGTGCTTGGCCCCCTCCTCTTCATCCTTTACATGCTCCCCCTTGGCAAAATAATTTGTCGCCACAACCTTCAATTTCACTGCTACGCCGATGACATCCAACTTTATATCTCAACAAAAACCATCACCCCCACAACACACTCCACTCTCACCAACTGTCTCTCAGAAATAAAAGCATGGATGCAAACAAACTATCTCCAACTGAACAGTGCCAAATCAGACATCATCATCATCGGCCCCCCATCCCGTATCAAAGACATCCAGAATTTCAACTTCACCATTGACAGCCACACTCTATCTCCCCCCCCTCACATCCGCAACCTCGGAGTCATTTTCGACAGTCAGCTCAAATTCAACCACCACATAAATCACATCACCAGGACCGCCTTTTTCCACCTCAAAAACATTGCCCGTCTCCGCCCATCACTCTCCTCCTCTGCTGCTGAAATCCTGATTCATGCATTCATCACTTCACGACTCGACTACTGCAATAGCATCCTCTATGGCATACCATCCAACCTCCTCAATAAACTCCAACATATCCAGAACTCTGCTGCCCGCCTCCTCACCCACATCACTCCCATCCTCCAGAACCTCCACTGGCTCCCCGTCCGTCAAAGAATCCACTTCAAAGTCCTCCTCATAACTTACAAAGCCCTCAACAACCAGGCCCCCCCCTACCTCACAGACCTGCTGCACCACCACACCCCTTCCCGCTGCCTCCGCTCATCAGAAGCCAACCTCCTATCCATCCCCACCCGCACCAATCACCGGACCTGGGGGGACAGAGCCTTCTCCGTCGCTGCCCCCTCCCTCTGGAACTCACTCCCACAACCCATCAGAGACTGCACCGACCTCACCACCTTCAAAAAACTAACAAAAACTCACCTCTTCAATCTGGCTTTTCATGTGTGATTGTTTTTGTATTATTTGACTTTAACTTTAACTATATATTTATTTGTTGTTCCTTTCTTCTCTTTTCTTTTTTTTCTTCACTATTATCTGTAAAGCGTCTTTGAGCACCTGTAAAAGCGGTAACAAATTAAATCTATTATTATTATTATTATTAAAATAAATCCAACCTTTTCCGCTCTATTTTCCTAATCTTACCATCCATCTTAGTTGATAAATGTCATCTAAACACAATTCATGTCTACTAATAATTTTACCATATCCCTAAACATTGCTTTCACCCACTGTAACATGTTTACTCCAATTAACTCTTTCAGGAAACCATTTTCTTCTATACATTTAAATACCTACATGTTTCAAGCACCACATATTTCACACACTATAAAAGAACGTCTCCATATTTTCTCCATCACTTTAATCCCACTGTTATTTAGAACCTTAGTAACTTTTGTGACTGGACATATCTGCAATGTCGCCACTATCTGCTGGGGAATCTTGTTCATAGAGTTTGTGCATACAAAGCTGTACTTGTGGGTTAGTAGCCTGTGTCTAACAATCATTTTCAATCATTGTGCTCAGGTCACCGATCGGTTGTTCATAGCTTAACAGGGGGTGTTTCTGGTACAGACTAAAACATGGATCCAGTGTATTTAGAGATTCCCCTAATCTGTAAATCCCCATCACTTACATATCCCGATCACTTAAACCCATCTCATCATTTGATACAAGAACTGCATATAAGGGGGTGAATCATCTTGATTATAACCGCCTCACCTTTGGGAACGAGTATTTCTAACTCCTCCTCTTGTTGCTCAGCTGATCTTTTGGCTCTGGGGATAAGTGAAAGTCTCTGAAACACAGCTGGAGTCTTGTTAGTGATGTGGGCATTCTTTATGAGTGAACTAATGGTTCCATGTCTTAGTTGATATTGTACTCCCCTTCCAACCAGAAAGGTGCCAAGTGTAATGAGCACAATCAACAATGCTATTCTGCCTCTTATCCCTAGGGGACCCCACAATTGGTTTGGCTTTGTTCTTGTCATCATCTCTATTTTATCCCTGGCTGTGTCCGTTACAGAATTTAAATAATGATTACAAAAATAACATATACAAAAAATTGGACTCTTTTTCAGATGTAAAACAAAAAATAGGTTTTCACTTTAATGTACAATCTATAAAAATCTAGACTATTTGTCTTTTGAGCTGTTTCTATCTTTGTCTTATTTCTATTTATTGTTTTGTTCCAGCTCTGCCAAATCAGTCCTTACTCCCAATACATGACAATGACAATGTGTGAGGTGGTGTCAATTTGCTCCTTTTTCTTTACCTTTAAACCGGAGCGCGTGTGAAGTTTGTTACAACTTTTCACGCTTCCGTCCACCGGGGATGAGCCCACTGTCTTTTGTGAACTTTCACCCTCACCCAATCACCTGGCCGAACAGGAGTCTCTTCTGGTGTCTCGTCTGGTATCTCTGTAGTTTTCCTAGCCTGCTGTGTAGACAAAACTTGCATAATATTACTCAGAGTTCTGACATATTCATCCACTTCTATTTGTCTAATATCTAAAACTGGACCACTCCTTCCTTGGAGAAGGCCCATGCTTCGGCATACCTCTTGTTGTTATGAGACCTATTGTTGACTACATTTTATTATTTATTAACTACAACGTCACTGAAATCAACATATCTGTATAATCATGACACTCCCTCCTTTGAGCATAAAACGCTCAATTAATATTGCAATGATTACCGTATTATGAACAGGACATGTAAAACCCATAACGTTGCATTAAATAAATATAAATTCTCCGTGTAATCACAAGGCGTACAAAAATATCATACGATGTATGGCTTTCTGATGGCATAAATGCATATTCACAAAACATTTTCCATTAGCACTTCTAATAGTTTACTTGTTTCAATAATGGCTTTTGTCATGGTATTATGCATCATCATTGCTGCAAAAAACAATACCCCTGGTGTCGCTAATGCGTCTCAATAATTCTAGGATTAGAGGATTGGTTGACACTGCTGAACAAACATATGATAAAATAATCTTTCTCCAAACTGGAGGGAAAATATGAACTATTCTCACAGAGGGTGACCTGCATGAAGGGCTGGTGCCCCTCACTCAAATGAGATATTGCCTTACGCACAACACTATAAATCAGTAAAGTTACTCAAGAATAAATAAATAAAGACTGATTCTTGAAACTGTTGTAAAAACCCTACAACTTCTTCATCCAAGCTCTCAATCAGTGTTATGTTATTTAATCTGCAGCTCATGCCTTAAAACAGATACTTCAGACCGATTATAAAATTGTGTTTATGAGAAAAATGTAATCTGACTCCATAAATCACATAATTATCTGATTAAAAACTGCACTTCTGGCTAACAATAAATGAAGTTCCCCTTTAAACACAGCCCCGGTCTTCTGACGGGGTCTATCTATATACTGGCTGGAAAATGTTGGGCCAGTCTCTGTCGCTCCGTCACTGTTCTCCCGCTAACAGTCACTCTCTAGTTCAGCTGGGTTCTTGTTGACTTCTTCACTGGTTTGAGACAAGCGACCCTATCGGACACCTCCCTTTGTAGCCAGACTTCACCACAGCAGAATCGAGTTTCTGTTTTCAGGTCTGGACAGCTTCACATCAGGTATATCGCCGCCCCTTGCATATTTTGGGTGGAAGCCCGTCTTCTTGACCTCACTAGTTGTGTGGACACAATAGTTTTCTGTGTGGGGGAACAACATCACTCGTAATGTATTTTCCTTCTCATAATTACAAAAATAGTCTGCTAAATGTTCTACTCTGCTACTTCTAATCAGTGGACGCTCTGTGTAAATGCAATATTCTACTCACTATCTTTTAAATAACATTCAACCTCTCCCTCCTGTGGTGACATATGTGGCTCTACGTAGCTGGATTTCAAAATACTCTAGTGCTGAAGATGCATCACCTGATGGTCTGGTCCTCTAAGCTTCCTCATTGTTGTGGTTGATACCAGGCTGTCTGTGGCATTTGGTTCATGTTTGGAAATCCTGTACGTCTTTGACATCTCTGGGTTGCTTGGTATTTCATATCGTGGTAAATGAGATGTTGTCTCCATTCTTCAATGGGTATAGCGTCTAATGCCACCACATCTCCCAGGCTTGCCTGCACTGATTGGGGAAGGGCGTTAATGACCGCGTTCTTCCACAGCATTACGACAGACGGTGAAACGTCATGTCGTTCTCCAGTGCAGTCCTCCCACACTCCTTCACATCTCTTCAGGAAGGCATACATGTCTTCCCCCGGTTCTTTTCTCAGGCTGTTGAGGGCATGTAAACTCCGTGTTGTTGGGTAGATTTGACGAATGGCAGCCCAATACCTCGACCTGACTTTGTTGAAGAAAATGTAATCTGGAGAGTTGGTGCATTTGGCCTTGGAATCCACTGCTCTTGCCTCTAGTCTTCCTTCTATCCGTCCAAGCAGTGCCCTCATGTCTCCCAAGCACAGGTGGTCTTGGACTGTGTATTTCTCCAGATCATTCACCCACTTCTGACCTCCTTGTGTAAGTGGAGGTAGTTTTGCCGCTAATGCTTCCATGTCTCTGTGAGTCCATGATTGGTATTTCAATCCTCCTTCTCCAGCCGCTATCACCGGTAGCGTGAGTGTTGAGCAGTTCTTGAGTCTTCCAGCTTCAGTTACGGTTGTGGTGTCTGGAGAACCTTCGCCTTTTCTTCTCTTGAGTTGTGCTTCCATACGTTTGCGGAGCTCTTCCATCTTTCTGTTGAGCTCCTCTTCCATTCTTCTGCCTAGTTCTTCCAATCTTCTGTTCACCAGATAGGAGTCTTACCTCATACTCCAAGTCTTTGACACGTATAGCTGTGGGGAGACCGTCCAACTCCAATACTCCTCCTAAAACACCTAGAGTTGGAGCTTGTATTGGGGGTTGAAAGAAACTGTATTCTTCTGTCATGTAGGGAGGAGGCGCATCTGTCAGGCTTGGAAGGAGCTTTGAAGGTTGGATTACTGGAGCTTCTTCTGTCTTTTCTTTCTTATCTTCCTTTGCTGTGAGCTCTGCTCCTTGAGCCACATACATGCTGTTCGTTGATTCTTGGCTGACATATTTTAGATGGAGTACCAGACTTGTAACTCTAGATTTTCTTTTTTCAGCTCTGTTTATAGCGCTTTTAGCAGGTCCATACCAAGGGGGTTGTCCGGCTTTGATCCATGCTTGTTGTTCTCGCAGGTATTTTCAATTTTCATGGTCAATTACTACTTTTCTATGGGCTTTCGTTGGTGCTGGTTGATCATCAGCTGGATACAGTCCTCTCGTTTGCCATTGTTCCAACAGTTTCTCCATGTGGTTCCATGTCTTTTGTCTAAGATTTGGAACTGTTATAGCATCTGATCTGATTTGTATCCTTCCCTTGATATCTGCTGTTGAGCCTGGCCCTGCGTCTAGTCTCAACTTAGTTTGTTTTGGTGACATGTTCTCTAATTATTTATTAACTTATCAAAGATGAAGCACTAATCTTCTGACTAGCACCTTCGTTGCTGTTCGTCCGAACTTTAAATCTTCTTTTTTTTTTGCTCAAGGTTTTATTAATTTATTTTTAATTATAGATTTTTTATTTTTTTTTAAGTTTTAGGTAAAATATTAATAAAGTTAATTAATATATAAAAAATATGCAAAATTTAAATATGAAATGTTAAAATAAAGTTGTACCGTGTATGGTTTTGACTTTGAAATATGAATATGGTTCAAATCCAAACCTCCTGTGTACAGTGCATACCGAAATGTATGAAATTATGCTAATGTCACTACTTGTGTTAGCTTCAATAAAATGGTGTTTGAAAAAGTACTATGTAAAGTTTCTTCTCTTATAATTAGAAACCACTTGCAATTCTATCTTGGCGATCAAGCATGTGTTTATTTATAACACTTAAAATTATACTTCACCATGTTATGGTGTTTCTTCTATTTGTGTAATAATTCTGTACTACCACCAGAGTGTGATATTTTAATTTCCAGCTTAATCCACTAGGGAATAGCTGTTGCAAAACTGACTTGTTTTTTAACAAGGAGAAACTTATTTTCCTTAAAAATATCTTTAAAATAGGAAGAACATTACACTATGGTTAAACAACACAGCACATAACCGCCAAAACAAGAATATTCACAAAACCAGCCAATACACTTTTATCAGCAGAAATACTTCCAATAGTTCTAACTCTAACAAGAAGTATGGTTATTTACTAGATGGAATGCCTAGCCTCAGTGTGTTAAAGCAAACAGAGTACTTCAATTAGCATTTCATGAAATGGCGACTGCCGTGTGGTTCACTGTGAACATGAGGTCAAGACAAGATGGCAACTGGTTTTCCAACCTTTGACCTGAAGAACAAAGGGATTTGAGAAAACACCTGGAGTTGAAATAATGGTGAGGTGATATTTTGTCTAGTAAATTCAACACACAACACTGTAGTTTAAAATAACATTTCTATTTCGTTTACAATGATAAATGGGCCTCATACCCTTACGTCATAGCCCTCTACCCATGTACGTGAATGTTTTGACTTTAAGAGCCAGTATGGTCATCTCTTCTGTTTAAACACACTATTTATGGGACAAAATGGGACGCTATCCAAACACAATCAGAAGAATATCGTCTATCTAACGCACGAATGTCGCACTTCCTGCCGTAATCCACAACGCAATGTATTTTTGAAAACATAAATAAAGTAACCACTGAAAGCTTCAAACTCCTCAGGCCTTTTCCTTCAAAAATGACTTTTTTAAAACAGCCTCACACTGTTGTTAACACAAAACACTCACTCCAATAACCTTAGCTTCAAACTTTGGCTGTGTCTTTGCCTCAAGCAGTCCCGACTGCTTAATGGCCTAAAACCATTCACGTTAACTTAAAACGCAACAAAAGACACTTATAGAAGTGATTGGCCTCTAGCCGATATGTAATAACAGACAAACGAATAGCATGCAGGGTTAAATAGAACAAAAGAAATTGAACTCACCCTGCCTGTGACAAAGCAACGCCACGTGTGGTAGGATACCAATGTTTATCAATTTAGGCTTGTTTTAACTTAAATTTAGGCAGTCTTTCTCAGGAGTCCAACTTACCAGACAGACACACACTCCTATTGTTCACTATGTAATCTATTGAAGATTTTGAATAAACAGGTACTTCTTTACCTTTCTGTATGGGCCCGAGTGTATGTCTGCCAGCATTGTTCAAGCTCCTTTGAAAACTGCAACTGCTCTCCCGGTGAAACGAGATCACGTCGGCCGGTGTTACAGTACAAGTTGAGTCATGACAACTGGCGACATTCTATTATTTTCGTCATAGGAATCCGGGGCGTGTACATTGAGGACCCATTGTTGACTTACCAGGAAAGAAACATCGTTTGTCGTTTACGTTCATCTTTTGCTATATCTGCCTCCATAGGATCACTTTGATGCACATTCAGTACTCGTATGTGAGGTTGTGGGGGAGAGGTCGATATCGTGACGCTTACAGGGAGGTATCGAACATTACAAAGTAGGTGACTGTGTAGATGCCTGTTCAAAATATTGCAAACTTGAATAAATCATTTAAATTATATTATTTGTTTCCGACTTTCATTTGTTCATCGTTCTTAATGTGATGTATATTAGCTTTGATAGCTGTCCATACCTTCAGACAGCCTAAAAGTAAAACACAAGTTGTTTATTCACAAAAAGCTCATCGACATGACTGGATCACTCATGACAAGTTGTGATCAGCTCCGATTAAATTGTGATATCAATTCTGTAGCTATTCTCCAGGGAGCACGTTTTTTTGATGAAATACCTGTATCCCTCTCATCACAACAAGACTCTACACTGTGCAGGAAAAACAATTACATACATGAAAATAACCTTGATGCATGGGAATGAAACACACAAACTATCTTCCGTGGCTATGCTGATATGTCACAGTAACAGTCAACCACATAAAAGTAAGTCCAGCGGGGCACACGTTGAATACATATAAAACATTTGTACATCATTCTTAATGTGATGTATAGTAGCTTTGATAGCCTAAAAGTAAAACACAAGTTGTTTATTAACAGCCCGAAAGCAACATCGAGATGACTGGATCATCTGCAGTGTTGGGCAAGTTACTTCCAAAATGTAAGACAGTACATTACTTACTAATGTCTTTTTTAAGTAATAGGCTACGTTACATTACAATATTACTGTCTCTGAAATGTAATTACTAACACTACTTTTATATTAGCCTATTTTTGAGTTACTCTACCAAAATAACCTTAAAAGAATGGCTAAGTATTTTAAATGCTAAAATGTAGTTAAGTGCAGCTCATTATACATCCAGTGAAGGACAATGTGGTATAGCATAACAACTGTGTAGGCCAGGGGTCACCAAACTACGGCCCGGGGGCCGGATCCGGCCCGCCACCCCCCTTTGACCGGCCCCCACCCCCTCTGCCCCCCACTACTTGAACCGGCCCTATGAGGCAAATCCCCAAAAGTTGTCATGGCTTATTTTTTTCAAATTGATTTTTGGAAAATAATAACATGTCTGCGTTTGGTATTTTGTTGATTTTGTTTCAGTTAAAAAAATTATATTTAGTTATAAAATAAAATGCACTATATTTGCCGAATTGTCGTCACCCGACATCTTGGAGATCAAGTGAGTGACAGACAACGCACGCGTAGAGAACTGTCAGTGTTCAGGACAGCAAAAATGGCTAACGTTAAACGAAAAGTTGATAGAGAGTGCAGAATTTTCAAAGAACAGTGGACCAACGACTATTTTTTTGTTCAGTATAAGGACCGTGCCGTTTGCATTATCTGTAAAGAGAGTGTGGCGGTTTTCAAGGAATATAATCTTTGTCGTCACCACGAAACCCGCCACAGTGACTTTGCTAGCTTGCGAGGGCAAGCAAGAGCAGACAGAATTCGCAGAATGAAAGGCGGACTGGCAGCACAACAACAAACATTCATTCGCCAAACACAGGTAAACCACGCTGCTGTTCGAGCTAGCTTCAAGGTAGCTCACATACTAGCTACCCATGGGAAGCCCTTCACTGATGGGGACTTTGTTAAAAAATGCATCCTTGCTGTGGCCGAGGAGGTGTGTCCCGACAAGAGAGAGGTGGTTGTGCACTGTGTCAACTACATCCGAAAAAATGGTCTGAAACACAGACAGTTCCAGGCCTTCCTCTCCGAGCTTGAGTCTGCCTACGAGGATGTGCTGTATTACACAGAAATCCGGTGGTTAAGCCGAGGCAAAGTGTTGCGCCGTTTCTACGACCTGCTACCCGAAATCAACACCTTCCTGCAGTCTAAAGGTGAAACGGTACGAGAGCTGACCGAGCCAGAATGGAAATGGGACCTCGCATTTTTAACAGATGTGACTGAAATGTTGAACCACCTTAACGTGCAGCTCCAAGGCAAAGGGAAGCTAATCAGTGACCTGTATTCCCACATCAAAGCGTTCGAGGTCAAACTAGTGCTGCTTGTGAGACAGGTCGAAAAGCTGGACTTTACGCATCTCCCTGCCACCCGGAGCTACTGCGCTGAGAAACCACCTGTCCCGTTCCCAGTCGAAAAGTGCAAGGATGCGCTGGAAATGCTGCAGGGGCAGTTCAGTGTGCGGTTCCGTGAGCTTCATGTCAACGGTAAAGCAATACGTTTGTTCCAGAACCCCTTTGCTGCCGACATAAATGATGCTCATCCCTCTCTTCAGTTTGAACTAGCCGAGTTGCAGAATTGTGATATCCTTAAAGATGCGTTCAAGCCTGACAGTCTCATTGAGTTCTATGCTTCGCTCCCAGGGGAAACCTACCCAAACATCAAACAGCATGCAATGAAGATGTCCACAGTTTTTGGCAGCACCTACATCTGTGAGCAAACCTTTTCCCTCATGAAGCAAACCAACAATACAACAAGGAACAGACTCACAGATAAACACTTGCATCAGACCTTGAGACTGGCTACCACTAGACTGCAACCAGACATTGAACTTCTCATCAGCCAGAAGCAAACACACAGTTCACACTGATACGGTAAGCACACTGATTTTAACAATTACTGATTTTAATTGCTATAAATATGAAATGTGAAGGCTCTTTTTAATTTGCTACATATGTTGTAAAATTATGTCACAGAGAAAAGCGGACAGCAGCATGTCTTGCCATTTACTGAATATGGTGCTTCTTGTGTTCAATCCGTCATCCCTCCATGCCAGGGCTCCAGAAGGCACTCTGAAGTGAGGAGAGGAGATTGCTGTTGCTGATCCCATCCCAAAGACAGCACAATTCATCAACAAGTAGAAATCCAGCTCACCTACATATAGGCTATTGATTTTGATTGCCATTATTCTGTATTATTGTTGTGCTTTAGTTTTGAGCCTACACTGCTCATGTCCTTTTCACCTTGACCTAAACAAAATGTTAACTGAACATGCTCACCTGGATAGGCATAAGAGTTGGCTAGTTCTATAAGCCTACTCATGTTATTATAATTTTGATGTTTTTTATTTATTTATTTATTTTATAGGCCTATTTATTTGACCTTTATTAAGTGCTGCACACAATTATTATTATTATTATTATTATTATCATCATCATCATCAGGCCTACCTATAATTTATAATTTTGAACTCACCTTTGCCAGTGTCAATCACCTCAACTAGGCAGATGTTTCTTACCTTGACAGCTTTGATGTTATTTTTATTAGAAAACAAATAAATGGAATATCTGTGGTATTTCAAATTAAAGCAAAGTGTGAAGACTCAATTGCTACTTTTGTAAACCACTAGTAAAGATGGTAAACAAATATGTGACAGGAATCAAGTGTTGATATAGTAGTGTGGAAGTAGTAGTGGGGATGGCTGTGCCGGGCTAGTAATCTCTTCTACACAATGAGCTGACTCGGCCCCGGCCCCCCATCACAGTCAGGAACAATAATGTGGCCCCCAGAGAAAAAAGTTTGGTGACCCCTGGTGTAGGCCATTAAGGCTACTCACAACTTTTATTACACGGCTTAGTTGAATACTCGATTCTGATTCATTGAACCTGTGACACGTTGTTAATACAGTAGTACAGACCACTGTTGATGACTACAATGAAGGTTGCTAAGGAGGATCAAGAAAGAGAAAGCAAAAGAGGTTAAAAGACGGAGCGCTGAACGTCAGATAAATCACCAGAAGAAGGCAGAGAGGAAGTAAATACTAGCAGGAACACGGAATGGGCTCTGTAGTGTGTTTAGTATGTAATAAGCGGGATATTTGTGCAGTGAGGCAGTCATGGGGAAAAGAACATCCGACAGCCTGGATCTTGATGAGCCTGAAGGGTAAACAATTTTTCTCTGGTGTCAGAATGTCTTGCGATGTTGGTAAATGGTTCAAAAACATAAAACCATTTAATTTCGGGTTAAAATGTGTTGTTACTGCGTTACTGAGAATTGTAACGGGCAATATATTACCCACATTTTATTAGTAATGCATTACATTACTTCGTTACAGCTAACAGTTATACATTACTGTAACTCCGTTACTTTTGTAACGCATTACACCCAACACTGTAACTGAAGCACGTGTTCATCACAGGATCGATCACAGCTGGCCACAGCTGACCATCTGGGACAAGCTGTGATCTGCTCCTTGATTGTCTCTAGTGCTATATAAACTGGTGGAAATGACACAAATGTATGAGGATAGCGAGAGAGATATAGCGAGAGACATAGCGAGAGAGACATTTAGAGCGAGAGAGACATTTAGAGAGAGAGACATTTAGAGCGAGAGAGACATTTAGAGTTAGAGCAAGAGAGACATTTAGAGAGAGACATTTAGAGCGAGAGAGACATTTAGAGAGAGACATTTAGAGTTAGAGCGAGAGAGACATTTAGAGCGAGAGACAGATACATAGCGATAGAATAGTGAGATTCGACAGAGAAAGATCGATTGTGCGTGAGTACTGAATGTGATTGTTTGTTTGTCCTTGTGTGTTGTGTGTTAATTTAGTGAGTAGTTGTTTGCCTGTGTGTGTGTTGGAGGGACAGCATTTGTGTAGGGCTTAATATTAGAGAGGGCCAGCAAACCATGGATGCAAACATGGTGAAAGAACTGTTGGATTTCCATATCCGCTATATATATCCTGAAGGCTTGACTAACAAACAGAGGTTTGCTATCAAAAGAAGAGCTGAGTCCTTCAGGATTAAAGGTAACCATTTCAGACATGTGGTCTTCAGAACATCATCTGCTTTGATAACACTGTTGATACATGTATAATTATGACATTTCAATACCAGACGGAGACCTGCACTACATATGCAGGAGGAAAAAAAACAGGACTGAGCACCTTGCAAAAGTGGTCTTATCAAGTGAAGAAGCCAACGAGCTCTTCATAGAGTTCCACTGCAGCCTAATTGGTGGACACACTGGAATGGAGAAAACTCATCTGGCCATCATTCAGCGGTTCTATTGGCCTGGCATGACGGAGGACATCCGCAAGTGGGTGAGTTCAAAATAATGAGGTAAATTACACATTATGGTACAAAAGTGCAACACATAAAGGTTTATAGTGTGTTTTTTTGTTCAGATTGCTGCGTGTCCCCAGTGCCAATCCAAGAGGGCCACTATCAAGGAGAAGAAAGAGTACACTCCTATTGAAGTACAGGACACATTTGCAGACAGTTTCAGCTTTCAAACATGCCAACAGTAATGTACTGCAATGCTCATGTGTATTTTTTTCATCTCAGGTAACATAGCCTCTGGAGCTTGTCGGCATGGACCTAGTGGGTAAACTCACAGTAACCGATGGTGGCAACAAGTACATTTGTGTAATGGTTGATTATTTCACCAAATGGGCAGAGGCATACCCACTTAAAAATAAAACAGCAGATGAGGTGACCAAGTGTATTCTTGATTTATTTTACAAATTTGGTGCACCTAAAAGACTGCTAACAGATCAAGGCAGGGACTTTTGCAATAAGGTACTACTGTGAAGAATTATGACTCCCCATTATGTAACTGCTGTGCTAACTTATTTATTTCCTGTTTGTCCCAATGTTCACTTCAAGGTCAACTATAACCTTTGTGAGAAGCTGGCCATCAAAAGAAGCCTGTGCTCGCCATACCACCCAGAAACAAATGGTTTGGTGGAAAAACTAAATGGCACAATACAAAGGTATATTTGTTCATAGAATAACAAACATTACTGTTCCTATATGAACTAATCAGAATTGATAGCTAAAAATACAACAAAAGTAAATAAATCAGCTGCTTTATCATATATTAGAAACCAATTTCTGTTCTACCTTCTTGTGTTTGTACTTGACCTGAATTTAGGTCCCTGAACAAACTGGTGGAGGGTGAGCCCAAACGGTGGGACCAACTCCTCCAAGGGACGATGTTTGGTCTGAGAACGAAAACCCAGCTGACCACCAAGTTCAGTCCTTATTTTCTGATGTTTGGGAGGGAAGCGAGGTACCCGTCAGAGGTGCCCAAGGAGTATGAGGTAAGATCTGATAATGTCCTCATCCTTTTTAATTATTCATACTATTTCAAACATCAATGTTTTCTCAACATTCTGACGCTTTTCTGTGGCAGATAACGGAAGAGAAAGTGAGCAACTTGTTGCAAATGGAGGAAGTCTTCGAGGGACTCAAAAAACAGGAGGCAGTTTTCGCGAGGGTGAAAGGTAACATAGCAAAAAGCCAAGATAAGATCCGCAAGAGGAAAGAAGGTGGGCAAGTGGACAATTTTCAAGTGGGGGATTTCGTTTTAAAACGCAACAAAAGGTCGGAACAGAGGAAAGGAGGAAAGCTAGAGGCAGACATGTTGGGACCATTCAGGATCCTAAAAATTGAGGGGAAGGTAGCGGACCTTGCTACAAAAAAAGGAAAAAAGACAATGAGAGTGAACATTGATCATTTGAAACACTATGTCCAGCCAGAGGAGAGGATCCCTGCTAAATTACAAAAAGTGTTGGATCCTTCTCCTCTGGCTGCTCCACTGCCCTCCACACCCACACCCACCTCCACACTCACACCCACCTCCACCTCCGCAACAGAGTGCCAGGCACGAGGAGCATCCTCTGATGTAGAGACTTGTAAGTAAACTGAAAAAAAGTACACCTTAAAGTATGCATTTCATTAATAACTAACATGCCTTTTTTTATAGTAATCCGAGACATATGGGCAGGGAGGAGACAAGAGACACTGTGGGCCAAGTATGGCCCATACAAAATATACAGTCAAAATCTGTTGGTCTTGGCCCCGGGAGAGGAGTTGGAGGGAGAGGTAAGCCTACTGTATATGAAAAATGTAAGTAGGCAAACTGATCATTCTGAAAATGGGTTCAAAAGATACTGGTGTATTCATAGATTGTGAATGCCTATCTGGCATGGGTTGGGGCCAAAGCTGGGGTCTTCATTGTGGACTCCTACCTAATGACTTCCCTCTGGCAGGGAACCCACAAGGGAGGCTTAAGAAAGGTGAGTAGAGTACTATAAATAAGTGTATGAACATATGTATGTACTGATGTATGTACAAATATTTTTCAGTTGGATTTGTCAAAACATGAGGTGGCGGCCGGAGCTGTCTGCACACTGGACCCTCATTGTAAGTAATCTAAAATGTTAATGGGTCAAGACATTTTTATTTATTCAACACTCAACACTTTAATAATTTCTTTGCACTTCCATAGATCATGTATCTGAATGAGAACAGGTCCCTGTTCTTGAACCCATTGGGGGCCACGGAAGAGCAATTAATCAGATGCAAAGATGTAACAAGGTGAATAAAATATAAGCTCTAATGTGTTTACTAGACATATTCAGGATTTTTGATTATATTAAGAGGGAGCAACACAAAGCCACATAAATCATGTTCCTGATTACTACTGTTTTACTTGAATACCATTAGATTGTCCTGTGTGAACATGCAGCTCTTCTTGACTTAAAAAAGGATCTGAATTGGGCTTATATACAAAACCCAATCTATCTGTTTCCTATGTAGATCGCTGGTCCGGAAACACAGACCTTCAGTTGGGAGATGGGCCTGCACAACAATCGATCATCCCAAACAGATGGATTCTACGTGCTGCGGTGTGTTGGTTCTGAAGGTAACATTTAGTAATGTGTGTGTGTATATATAACCATCTGTAATTAACAAAAATTATGAAGATACTTATGACAGACCTTTTAAGCTTGCAGAGCAAATACTGCAAAAACAACAGGTCCAGTACCCAGTGGACCAGGAAGGAGTGGCCTCAATGAGGTTAAAGATGGCAATGGCTCTGGTGAACAACTCAGGTATACAGGACTAGACAGGGGAAACATAAATATTGTGTCTTATTTGGCATTTCAATACCTTAATGCCTGTATTTCTTAATAATTTTTTTACAGATGACCTATCCGAGCTGTGTCGGGCCTGTGGGGAACATAGCATAGGGCCTAAGGTTGACCAATGGGTAAGAAGTTGTATTTATTTCCTGACCAACATTTGGCTGGAGGACTGGGATACACCCTGGATTGGTTACCTCTACAGCACTGGGTGAACACTCTCTATAACAGATATTATAAATGTTTACTTTAATTCACCAAACTTGCATGCCTTTGCACTATGGGATGACACTGGAGCAGTTGAAGAAACTTCTGAGCATGGACTCTAAACAGAAAGGAAAACAGCTAAGATTTAAAACTATACATTGCGTGCTTAATGAAATGTAAACAACTTGATTACTGCTTACTCTGGATGAGGGATGTTAAAATGTTTGTCAATATTCCAACAAGTCGTTTTTCTGTTTATTTTTAAGATCGAGTGCACTGGGTGCACTATGTGGTACCACACGTACTGTGTTGGGGAGCCTTCTCTCAATGCAGATTTCTTTTGTAAAGGCTGCACTTCTTAGACACACACACATATACACACACACACACACACACACACACACACACACACACACACACACACACACACACACACAGTTTATTATTTCTGTTGGCAAAATCCTGAATGTCCTCTTCCAACATGAGGGTAACATGATAACAAAGGTATCAACTGTAGCTGTGAACATGACAGGATGTGTGATTACCTAGAAGAGCATCAGGACTGTTTGAGGCATATGATAGCTATGTGATTAACATGATGATTCAGCCTCTATGGAGAGAGACATATGACAAGCATGCTCATTTCTGACGTGGAGCTAATCTGAAGTAAACATTGAATACTGCTTTCTATTCCTCCATCTTGTGACTGTGGAACTCCCTCTCTTGGATATCAGCATGTGAAGGACACTGTTCAGGAACTAGTTGATGCTCTGTATGTGATGACTCCTTCCATTCTGGAGAGGATCACAGATACATGGATCCTGAGGCTCAAGCTCAAGCCGGTGACCAGGGAGATTGTTCTAACAATTTCCAATAAATATTATTCTGAAACATAACTATCACTGTTGTCTTTCCTTCTATAAATGAAGCCAAAAAGATGTCAAGCTGGCACTTAGCCCTCCAAAAAGTGCATGGTTGCAACTTAGACAGTTAAGCATTTTATATCAGTGGGTCCTCATGGTGCAACACGGAAGGCAGACATAATTGCTTAGACACAGGTGTCACATGAACTTTAAATGCTCTGGAAAGTTCCTTATACAACTTTAGCCTTTTTTGTCTCATGAAGTCCCTAAGTGACACACACTGAACAGTCTGGTGGGTCATGGTCCTTGTCATTTGCTTTTGTGTTCCCATAACAACATGTCCAAGATGTCCATGTGCCAGGCTAACACATGTGACAGAACTAGCTACATTTGGAAATGTTTTTTGTTGCTAAAGCTAACATTCAAGCCATTTAAGAATAAAAATGCTTACATGACATGTCATTTGTTAAACATTAAGCTGTCTTTCGCTCTTTTCTGATTCTGATTACATATACATATGTTGTAGAAACATTTCTTGATGAAATTGATATGAAACAAATGCCATAAATATTGCTGTGACACTGGTGTCACATCGGGACATTAACCCTAAACATTCACAGTAAACCCAGAGTGACATATATGTACAATTACAAATATGATTATGATCTGCTCAGTTAATTTAGCTGATTCAATTATATTTAGTTAACATATTCTTTATTATTCAATTGAAAGTATGTTCAAACAAATGTAAACCAAAACATCATCCTCATTAATGAAGTTATAAATAACAGTTACTTTACGATTAAAGCCCAATGTGACATATATGTCACATTTCAGATATTTGACACTAGGGGGGTTACTTGCAGTGCTTGAATTGGAATAAAAAAGGTGCCAGTACTCTAAATCAGCAACAAGTATTTGGCACAAAGTCATAGTATATCCTATAATGCTGGTGGGTTTGTCTCTTTACTGTATATTTTAGAAAGGCTCACTGTACTTAAACAAAATGACTCAGGGTGCATCTGAGATTAGAGGGGGTGCAGTGGTAAAGTGCTATTTTTATAAGTGGGGAGTGGACCTGACACCCTCTAGTCTAGGGGGGTCCGGGGGCATGCTCCCTCTGGATTTTTTTTTTTTAAATATTGAAGTCAGATGCATCAATCTGGTGCATTTTGAGAGAAAAATGAAGAGATATATGGATACCTCTCAACATCCATAATGAAACAACTGTAAACAGATTTACTTTTTCTTTATGGATATAAAAGAAAGTAAAGCTTGACTCCTACTGGCTGGTTAAATGACTCCTCGTCCCTGAGGCCACTACCAGTTTTTTGTGCCATTTTGCTGGATTTATTTGTCAATAGCGTTGCTGCACAAAGTGATAGCCCTCTAGTTTAAATCTACTACCCCAAAAGAAACATATGGAGATGGGTTACTATTTAAAAAAAATTGCAAATCTATTTGGGAACAGTGGACCCGGGCCTCAAATCCTATAGGGGGGTCCGGGGGCATGCTCCCCCGGTAAGATTTTTTTTTAAATGTTGGACTTAAATGCATCAATCTGGTGCATTTTGAGGGGGAAATAAAGAGACTACACCCATATGAAACAAAAATGTATACATTTAAATAATCATAAAATCATAAGTACATGGCCATAACCAATAACATACAATATCCAATATGAAAAAACATTGAAACTTGTTTATTTATTTGTTTTTGGTTCATTTATAATCACGTTTATTTCATAAAATAAACGTGCTCCCTGGAGGTTAGCTACAGAATTGATATCACAATTTAATCGGAGCTGATCACAAGTTGTCATGACTGATCCAGTCATCTCGATGAGCGTTGAAAGCGTGAAATAAACGTTAAACGTATAGGCTTAAAGGCATAATAGAACTACCGTATTGTATTCAACTTGTGCCCCGCTGGACTTACTTTTCTGTGGTTTACCGTTACTGTGACATATCAGTATAGCCACGGAAGATAGTTTGTGTGTTTAATTCCCATGCATCAAGGTTATTTTCATGTATGTAATTGTTTTTCCTGCACAGTGTAGAGTCTTGTTGTGATGAGAGGGATACAGGTATTTCATAAAATAAACGTGCTCCCTGGAGGTTAGCTACAGAATTGATATCACAATTTAATCGGAGCTGATCACAAGTTTCATGACTGATCCAGTCATCTCGATGAGCGTTCGGGCTGTGAATAAACAACTTGTGTTTTACTTTTAGGCTGTCTGAAGGTATGGACAGCTATCAAAGCTACTATACATCACATTAAGAACGATGAACAAATGAAAGTCGGACACAAATATATAATTTAAATGATTTATTGAAGTTTGCAATGTTTTGAACAGGCATCCACACAGTCACCTACTTTGTAATGTTCGATACCTCCCTGTAAGCGTCACGATATCGGACTCTCACCCACAACCTCACATACGAGTACTGAATGTGCAGCAAAGTGATCTTAGGAAGGCAGATATAGCAAAAGATGAACGTAAACGACAAACGATGTTTCTTTCCTGGTAAGTCAACAATGGGTCCTCAATGTACACGCCCCGGATTCCTATGACGAAAATAATAGAATGTCGCCAGTTGTCATGACTCAACTTATACTGTAACACCGGCATTTTACTGAGTACCGGCAAGGTGCCGGTACTCAGTAAGAAGTGCCGGTACCACATGGGTAAAAATCAGAAGTGCCGGTACTGCGTACCGGTGAGGACCGGCCCAATTCAAGCACTGGTTACTTGTCAGAAATGTGTCTATTTAGTCTAAATGACGTTCCCCTTAATTTCCCCAAAAGTAGAAATGGGTCCGGGTTCTTATGGGTTAAACGTATAGGCTTAAAGGCATAATAGAACTACTGTATTATATGTATTCAACGTTTGCCCCGCTGGACTTACTTTTATGTGGTTGACTGTTACTGTGACATATCAGCATAGCCACGGAAGATAGTTTGTGTGTTTCATTCCCATGCATCAAGGTTATTTTCATGTATGTAATTGTTTTTCCTGCACAGTGTAGAGTCTTGTTGTGATGAGAGGGATACAGGTATTTCATCAAAAAAACGTGCTCCCTGGAGAATAGCTACAGAATTGATATCACAATTTAATCGGAGCTGATCACAACTTGTCATGAGTGATCCAGTCATGTCGATGAGCGTTTGTGAATAAACAACTTGTGTTTTACTTTTAGGCTGTCTGAAGGTATGGACAGCTATCAAAGCTAATATACATCACATTAAGAACGATGAACAAATGAAAGTCGGAAACAAATAATATAATTTAAATGATTTATTCAAGTTTGCAATATTTTGAACAGGCATCTACACAGTCACCTACTTTGTAATGTTCGATACCTCCCTGTAAGCGTCACGATATCGACCTCTCCCCCACAACCTCACATACGAGTACTGAATGTGCATCAAAGTGATCCTATGGAGGCAGATATAGCAAAAGATGAACGTAAACGACAAACGATGTTTCTTTCCTGGTAAGTCAACAATGGGTCCTCAATGTACACGCCCCGGATTCCTATGACGAAAATAATAGAATGTCGCCAGTTGTCATGACTCAACTTGTACTGTAACACCGGGTCTCCAATTGTTAAATATGTTCTTTATTCTCGCGTCCAGGGGAGAAGCTTTAAAATGAGACTAAATGGAGTCTCTGAAAAGATTCAAATGGGATACTTTAATTAAAAAAGGCGCGGTAGTGTTACAGACAGAATATTGTTCCGGCAGAAAAAAGCTGTGATCTGGCTCTCCTGAGCAAGAAGAGAAGGGCGAATCCCCCGTTCGGTGCCGTTATGTATCCTCTGCTGGCTCCTCCCCCCCAGCCGGCTCGCCTCGCCTCTAATGTCCGTTGTTGCATTTAAACAGAGGATTGGTACTTTTCACCTTCAATATATACTTAACCCGCCTTTTCTCCTCATATTCTCTTTCATCACTTTTCATGTAACACATTCTAAACGCTGTAATCAATACTCTAAAACATACAGAAAATGCTTTACGGCTGGTTTGGTTTCCGGTCATTCCGGATGTTGTCACATGCTACTCTCGTCTGTAAACAATAGTGTATTCAAATAAACTGTACTTTCATTTAATATTCAGCATTGGTAGTATCTCGACATCTATAGTTGTAGTGTTAAATCAGTAGGTTTCGGTTTTCACCACTCCATGTCATTTCGCTACTCAATTCACCTCTTTAGGAAATCGTATATTAGCCACATGCTAAATGCTAACCGTAGATGAAGGATTTTCAGAATAAAAGCTTAACTGCTTGTGCACAAGAATTTCTGGTTTTTCAGTATAAAAGAGCGTTTAAACTGACGGTATGTTTAAGCTACATTATACCATCAAAACATTGATTTTAAATTTCTAACAATTCCCTGACGTAGACGTCAAGATCACCAGCCAATCAGGATTGGCGTAATGAGATTGATGCTTATGTTTGCATACGCGTTGAGGCGCATCCCATAGTGAGACATCGAACGGAGTGTTATGTACGGAGCCCTGGAGGGTTCATAGAGAGAAAAATAAATAAAACGTGGCCACGTTTTACTAAAGCGTGCGCACGTTTTACTAAAGCGTGCGCACGAGTTACTAAAGCGTGCGCACAAGTTATTAAAGCGTGCGCACGCTTTAGTAACTCGTGCGCACGCTTTAGTAACTCGTGCGCACGCTTTAGTAAAACGTGCGCACGCTTTAATAACTCGTGCGCACGCTTTAATAACTCGTGCGCACGCTTTAATAACTCGTGCGCACGCTTTAATAACTCGTGCGCACGAGATAGTTAGGTATATAATGTAGCCTACAGCACAACAGACGAGCCTTTCTCCCCGAAGCATGAAGAGGAGTTCACCTGCTTGCTGACCTGGCAAAGCGGTTAGGGTTAGGTCAATGGTTGTAGCTATGGATAGAGACGCTTTAATTAAGCTTTACTTTGGACTTGGGATGAGTTATCAAGACATCCTGACAACACTTGCTTTGCAAGGGATAATTGTTAGTAAAAGTACATTAAGGAGAATATTGAGAGCGTGTGGATTAAATCGTCGGAAATATGCTGATTTGGAAGTTGCTATCGACTATATAGTTGGTCAATTGGGAGGCCCTGGACAACTTCATGGATATCGCTGGATGTATGCAAAGCTTTTGGAGCGAGGTATCCGCATCCGGAAAGAAGACGTCAGGATCCTTCTTTCTCTGCTCGACCCAGTCAACTCTCAAGCTCGCCTGAAAAGACGTCTCAGCCGGAGAAAGTATTTTTCACAAGGGCCTAATTTCATATGGCACGTAGATGGCTACGACAAACTCAAGCCCTATGGAATATGCATTAATGGATGCATAGACGGATATTCCCGTAGGATTATCTGGCTAAAAGCAGCTTTCACCAACAGCGACCCAAAAGTAATTGGAAGCTACTTTGTCAAAGCAATAGAGAATGTCGGAGGTTACCCAAGGCTTTTACGCACTTACATGGGCACAGAGAATGTGCTGTGTTAGAAATTAAAATCAATGTTTTGATGGTATAATGTAGCTTAAACATACCGTCAGTTTAAACGCTCTTTTATACTGAAAAACCAGAAATTCTTGTGCACAAGCAGTTAAGCTTTTATTCTGAAAATCCTGAAGTAAAAACCCTACCTAACTGTGGAAATACTCCACTATATCCTACATTTAAAACCTTACATATTTAAAAGTATTTAAGTATGATCAGCTAAATGTAAATAACAGTATGAATAGTAAAAGTAGTCACCGTGCAGTAAAATGTTCCCTGTCAGTGTTTTATTATTATATATGATGTTTCAGGATTAATATTACTGCTGAATTAATGTTGCATTTTACTGCTGTTTAAGGCTGTGCTAATTTTAACTCCTTTATATACTTTTGGATAGTTTAGGATATACACATTTATATGTATGTATATATGGTAAATGTATCTAGCAATGTGTGACATGTATTGTAAACATTAATTCACCTTTGATATCTCATGTAAAGTCATATACAGTGAACAGAAAATGTATCTTACTTTAATGATAAATCTTTATTCCATGTGCTTCACATAATAATCGTCTTTTATTGTGTGGAACAAACAAACAAAGAAAGGGATCATTACTGACCTTGCAGTGAAGTAGTATTTGATAACAATGTAACAATGTTACATGATTGACAAATAAAAATAAGAAAACCAACACAAATACAAAAGGGAGTGCTTTTTTTAATCTTATTTGAACATTAAGCCCTACTTAGGCAAACTTGAATGTCACCAATAAACAGGCACTGACATAAGAACTTGAGTAAACGTTGAGGTTTTAAACGTTCCCCCATAAACTAAATGTTTACCTTGCTCAAAATACATTCATGCTAAACAGAAAGACCAGATTAGTCAAATGAATAGACTCTTAAAATAGGACCTGTGTACAACAGGAACAGGAACAACAATTAACACATTGGAGTAAAATATTCTATAAAACAAAAACATCCTTCAATAGTTATTCTGCCCTTTGGAATCACTCTATTCCAAATCAACATGTTGATAGTACAGATTTGAACAACAATCATGTCATGCAGTGCAAGGATTTTCAAATGAAGGCAAAACATAATATGCAAATCCCTAACAATTAACCATAAATGCATATTTACTTAGCTCAGCTTATGCTTTTGCATAGAGCTATCTAGTAGCTGTTGTGTGCCTATTGAACACAATCATTGGCTCCTGTGTATCAGAACATGTATCTTCTTTGATATCATAACATAACTTCTACTGTGACTATGAGTAAAGATGTATAGAGAACCGCAGTGACGCATCATAAAATCCGGAAGTAAGCTGCGCATGGGTTCCTTCGACAAAAATGCAATGCAATTTCTCCATAGGATTTTGGAAAATAGCTCAAAATAAGGTCTGTGGTTGAAACACATTTAAGAGACGGATCACGTTTTGTTCAGCCGGATAATCTCCACATGTCTACCCTACTTTTATAATTTTCGAATCGATACATTTATGATTCGAAAATTATAAGAGATGGGTAGACATGTGGAGATTATCCAACTAAACAAAACGTGATCCGTCTCTTCAATGTGTGTCAACCACAGACCTTATTTCGAGCTATTTTCCAAAATCCTATGGAGAAATTGCATTGCATTTTTGTCGAAGGAACCGGAAGAAGTTATTAGAAATTAAAGTTTCAAAGTGCATATATAAACGTAGCGCCTAGCTAAGAAAAAATGTTAAATGCTGAAAGAAAGCCTTTTACACCTTGAAAATTATCTCCTGTCTTTAAATGTTCCTTTCAAAACCATAACTGCAGTAGAAATTGTGGGTGCAACCTATAGACGCTATCTCCTTCTTGTCTAGATGATATCCATCACCCACACAGAGCTTGTAAGTACACTATTAAAATCACTGCGGAGGTCTGGATAATTGTGGTACCCTACAGGTAGTTTTAAAAGGCAGCCACATGTGTGAGATTGTGGTCTTCGCTCGAAGTTCGAGGTTTCGATGAATTGTATCTTAATAGTTTGTTCCATTAAATTGGAACCAGTGCAGAAGCGGAGGAAAAGCTGAAGGGTGCTCAGATCAACTTCACCTACATATCTCTTCAGGTAGCGGGCAACTGCAGTCTGGGGTGGAGTCATCTCATCTGGGAACTGAAGGAGCTCCTTCACTGCTTTTCCAGTTGGTGTTTTCTGCTGTATAACATCATTCAGGGCATCTTGTGGCAACACACTTGCTAAGTGCACCACAATGGGACGCCAACACTTGATTACATACATTGGTGCCTGTATGAGAGCCTTGTGTCCCATCTGTGAAAGCAGTGGGATCAGATTGTCCTTGGTAGGAACCTGCTGGCACTCATGTGCTTCAAGGGCATCAAACAGTGCATCAGTGTCAACAGAGTTGAAGTCTTCCAAAGCCTTAACAAGGACCTCTCTCTCCTGTTCAGACACGTACTGCAAAAAGGTGTCCTTTAAGCTACTGGTGGATGTGGCGTACAGTGCCTCTTCAAGGAATGGTACTGCCAGTTTCACTGGGAAATAGCGAGCAATCCTCCACCCTACTACTAAGATTCTGGCAATTGCCTGCCACTCTTCAGACTGATAATCATGCCTAATAAAGGGAACTTTTACATTCCCTCCCAAGGTGCATCTTTCATAAAAGTCTGTCCAAAATTCAGTTAAGCAGTCCCGGGTCACACCACTTCCCTCTCCTTCTTCAAGTTTACCATTGGGTAGACGCATCTTTATAAACACCTCAGTGTTTAAAATGTCTGGGTTTGTGAAGGCTTTGATAAGGTCAGTGAGACAATGCCCCCTCCTGATAATCAGTGTAACAGGAGCAGGTTCATCCATTGTCTGGTCATTCCGGCTCTGTAACAAGAGCAGGTTGCGGTTGGCCAAATCCATGTGGTGGCTGGTCATTCCACGGAGCAGGTTGCGGGTCGCCCAATCCATGTGGTGGCTGGTCATTCCACTGAGCAGGTTGCGGGTCGCCCAATCCATGTGGTGGCTGGTCATTCCACTGAGCAGGTTGCGGGTCGCCCAATCCATGTGGTGGCTGGTCATTCCACGGTAGTGTGTCATCTAACTGCACACCATCATTTGCCATAGCCCCAATAATAATCTCAGGATCGATCTCTTGATGAACCATGTCATCGATCCCCTGTACATCAGTTGAATAATGTGGCTCACTTCCAGTAAGATCTACAACTGGGGTTGAGGTTAACTGCATCTCTGCCTCCTCTTCATCTGAGGACAGCTCCACTTTCCTTATTTTGGTACGAAGGTACAATCTAAGGATTTTTACTCTGCTTTCTTCATACAAGTCATCCACAGTGCTAGAACTGCTGACCTGTACCTGAGAAGATTCAATTTCAGTTGAATAATATGAGAGCTTTCTCTTTCCCTTTGAAAAACCATCGGGGAAAAACAAGTTTTCAGCCATTTCTTTGATTTCCACTAATGTTTTGTCCTTGCTGATGATCAGGTGTCTGGTTCCTCCACCATTGATTGCCTTCACTTGTTTGTACCGTTTCTGCTTTCCATCGAAATCCATCCATCCAAGTTCAACCCGTCTCTCTTGCTTTTTAGCACTTGTATTTCCTGCCCATGGCTTTCTTTTTGCAGGTACTGGTGCCTCACCAGAGACCAATCTCTGTCGCAGCCTTGTGAGCATTGTGTCTTTCCTGCTCTTTGTGTCAAGCGATGAATTGTTATGCCGGCAGAAGGCAACAGTAGCTATTCTATCTCCAGCTTTAGGGATGTACTTTGCCAGGTCAGCATCCGTCATTGCAGGTATTACTGATGCATCAATCTGGAGAAAAAAAACAAAAACAATCGTTGGGAGCATGATTATAATTACATATTAATGTGCCGAAATAAATAATAGAATTATGAATGACTTGACTCTTAAAACCATTGAGCCACATTAGTTCAAATTCACTTTCAATTGGGAATACTCTCCTAAAATGTTCAACATCTTACCAATTTTATTTGTATTGCCAAATTTCCAACAATCTGTTATTCAATCCCTGCTAAAATAATTTCATTAAAAAAGAAAATCCATTTGGATTTTTGTAAGCAACACTAACCCTCACTGTGGCCAAAATGTGTGCTTTCTGGATTCAACAAAAATATTGATTGTCAGTTCTTTGACTTGTTCTTCATCTCATGGAAAGGTAGTACGCAATTCACACTTTACATTCGTACATATGTAAAGTGGCTTACCTTTTCATTTTCCAGCTTTTGGATAAATTCCTCAGAAATGTTCCGCTTAATTAACAAACCCCTCAGCTCAGCATCCATTGTTTCAACTGTCTGCTCTGGAAAGAGGATTAAACAAAGTATAAATTGCAAACATTCACAACGTTTACGATTGCAAAGAACTGTGGATTTGTAAAGTATGTTATGGTGACATTGTAAATCCATTGAAAAAACTTGATGTAATGATAGATGTTTATGCATAGTTACAATGCATATATGTTACCACTAGGTGGCAGTATAACATATATTGACATATAGAAGTGAGTAGAACAAGATGTAACTTGGTACTGCTTGTTGGCTAATAAAGTGGCTAGTGAAGCTAGTCTAAAGATTCAAGACCGTGTGTTATTTATAACAAATAAGAACATTACACTTGAT
Organism: Notothenia rossii; assembly: GCF_949606895.1. Taxonomy (NCBI): domain Eukaryota; kingdom Metazoa; phylum Chordata; class Actinopteri; order Perciformes; family Nototheniidae; genus Notothenia; species Notothenia rossii. The sequence continues at coordinate 24,417,654 of NC_136906.1, forward strand.
GCACAATCAAAAGTGTTTTTATCACTACATCCACGAACAGTTGGTTGAAAAACTAGTGTTGACACCATTTATCCTAGCTGCTAGTGCTACCGGTATTAGCTTGTTAAACTTAGCAAGTTGGCTATGTCGGTCGGCTGCTTAATAAATAGCCAGCACAACTAACAGGTAGATGGCCAAATACACAGTTAAGCTAGCAATTCATGTTTAATAGCAAGCTAATAATCAACTTAACTTACCGATCAAGCAGGTGAACTCCTCTTCATGCTTCGGGGAGAAAGGCTGGTCTGTTGTGCTGTAGGCTACATTATATACCTAACTATCTTGTGCGCACGAGTTATTAAAGCGTGCGCACGAGTTACTAAAGCGTGCGCACGAGTTACTAAAGCGTGCGCACGAGTTATTAAAGCGTGCGCACGTTTTACTAAAGCGTGCGCACGAGTTACTAAAGCGTGCGCACGAGTTACTAAAGCGTGCGCACGAGTTACTAAAGCGTGCGCACGCTTTAATTCTTTTATTTATTTTTCTCTCTATGAACCCTCCAGGGCTCCGTAGTTATGAATGAGAACCAAAAGATATTTTGTTTAATTCATAAAACAGCACAAATAAGGAAACTCTCCATATTTACAGTAAGAGGCTTAAAACTCGATCTTATCTAGTGCCATTGGATTTACAAAATAATAATAATGCATTTTATTTATAGAGAGCTTTTCTAGAAACTCAAAGACATTTTACAAAGTAAAACTTCATAAAAACACAATTAAAAACAACACACTTAAAATATATAAAACACAACATTAATTACAGATTAAAAGCAGTTTTTATTTGTGATTTGAACATGGTGAGATCAGGGCAGTCAAGGATGTGTTTGGGGAGTGAGTTCCAGAGTGAAGGGGCAGCAACGGAGAAGACTCTGCCTGCGAGCTTTGATGTCAAACACTGGTCTTTTATTTGGAGTTTCGGCCGGAGAGTTGACAAGACAGGTGGTGTGTCACGAGTTCACACAGCGGTTGCCAAACCAATTCTGAAGAACTCTTTCTGCAGCTCGAGGTTTTAACTTCGGAGTGTAATAGTCAACATTCTTTATCAGTGAGACTAAACAATTATGGACCCTGAATCTAACTAGAGCTCTCGTCAATAGGAAATAATGTGCACCAGGGAACCTTTGTCCCTGAACAGTAAATTACCTCATGGCGGCTTGTGCTCTGTCATAGACTGGCAACAACAATGCACCCAAGCTGCCCCTCCTTAATAGAGATAGCAGCAATACCCAAGGCTGTAGACCTATGCCATGGGAAAGGAGACAGTGAGAGGAGAAAATTATGAACTGTGTCGAAGGTTGAATACCTAAGCAAATTATTTCCCTAACACTAGGTAATATCAATCAAAACCTCAGAACAGCACCCCACTTAATGCCAAAATATGACTGGCTGGCTGTACAAGTACACGAGGAGTTATATTTGTCAAAAACATCGAGAGTTACAAAAGTAAAATATGCAGTGAAATTGTGTGGTTGCTCAAGCGTGGGGCTGTGATTCGGCTATACACCGCCGCCGCGTATTAATACAGTTGAGCGCATACATAGTGAGACCTACAGTACAGAGACCTACAGTAATTTGACCCTATGGAAAAGCTGTGTTATTTATGGCGAAAAGTGAGTGTCATTTAAAACAATATATGATGAGTGAGGTTGTGCCCGAAAAAAGAAAGAAAAAAAAGATTTTTTTTATCTTTTCACTGAGGGCCCTCTTTGCTCAAGGGCCCCTGGGCACTTGCAGGTTGCCCATATGGTTAATCCGGCCTTGGGCATAGATGAGTGTTTCGGCAGCAGAGAAGGAGAGTGATAGGCGGAGACGGCATATCTTTTTGAGGTGGAAGAAGGCAGTTTTGGTGATGTGCTTGATATGGTTTTCAAAAGAAGAGGTTGCTGTCTAAATAGTTTGAATTGTTTTTCTGTCAATCGAAATATATATGCAGCTCTACAAACATACCACTAACACTCATTTGTAATCAGTAGGTTCTGAGGGAGTTTTGCAGAATTGATTGCTATGGTAACAGCAGTGTTCTCATGTGAGGATTCACTTTCGCAGACCAGATGGTGAGTAAATAGGGAGAAGCTCATCAGCTCAAACGTGCATCTTCATCTTTACTTGACACAGGCTCAGCAGAAGCACCTACACACAGGCCATAAAACCACACAGCTGACACCATTGGCCACACCATCATTTGGAACAGTTTGTTATTAATTTCACAATAGCTGATAAAACAATTGTGAATGCAGCTCTACCATAATCACATGCTGAACTGTGAACATTTTAAACATTCAGGCCAATAGCTGTCATTGATGTTGTTTGATATTATTGTGGATGAAAACCTGATGAGAGGCGCACAGCGCAAAAGAAAATGACAGGCATTTCAACACAGGTACCCAGCAGCTGACAGCAAGGGCTCTTAAAGCTCAGTGGCTTTGATTTTAAACAAAGTATTAAGTACACTTGACATTCATTGGGGTGTGAAAGTGTGACAGAGTGGACAGGAAAAGCTCTGGCTGAGTGCAATTCTTTTTTTTCATGGCCGTAAAATGTTCAGTGATTGAATAGATGAGTGGTGTGCAAGCGTAAAGCAGGTGAGAGTATTGGACACAGTACAATCTAATTGTATAAGCTCTTGTGCAGAATAAAAATGTACAACAGTACAGAGTGCTCGAGTAAATGGGCCTCGAGATTGGACTGATTGATTTAAAGGTCCCATGTCTTTGCCATTTCTACTGATCATAATTCCATTGTTGAGGTCTACTAGAATAGATTTACATTGTTCAATGTTCCAAAAGCCCATTGGTTTTCTCATACAGCATCTCTGTATAGTATGTGTATTCACTCTCTGTCCTAATAATAAAAAAAGCATATGATGGGACCTTGGATACCTTTTTTTACAAAGTGAGTAGAGGTGAACATCTGAGTAAAGGGAGCTGAGGTCGACACCCTGCTCTACTGCTAGTTTAAATACAATGAAGATAGATTTACTGATATATGTTGCACGGAATATTCAATATATATAATATGTTATGTGCTTTTCCAAACTGATGTTAGTAGAAATAAATATGCAAGGGTTGTATAAAGCATAAAGCAACCATTTGAATGAAACAAGCAACAAGCCACTCTCCTTTTGTACTGTTGCTACAGCTATCCATTCCACTCAGCAGTTTACAAGAACAGTAGACTTATCTTATTTCTCAATTGTTTTGCCTCCTCATCACCACGCTCCTCCGGCTTGTGATCCAAAAATCAACCTCAGCACTTCGTCTTTGAGGACTTCTAGATTCCCATAATGCATCCTGAGGACAGAAGTATGAGGGTACTTGAACTGTTGAAACTCTGAACAAGGTAACTCTGGTGTATTTTTGGAGATATTCAAGACACTAATTAATGGTGTTTAAAAGAGGCGTATCACACTGCTGGACAGATCTAAACCCATGGCAGCAACCTATCAAACTGTTACTTGTGTGTTCATAATTTGTGCTTATTTTAATGTTGAGTTTAACGATGGATTTAACGAAGACAACATTTCACCCTCTATTCTCAAATGAAGCTAGCATTAATCTACACTTCATCACCACATGATGTTACAAGTTCACGTCTAAATTGCTGTTTTCAAGCTGTCATATAGAGTGTGTATATGCTATAGGCTTATAACTCATTATACATATACTTCAGTCTTGATTCAAATATTAAAACATTCGTAATAGCGCTTCAAACAGTACACTTCGTAAAGGCTGTGTGTGTTGGTGTGTGTTAAAACATTTAAACATCTTCTCACATTCTGCCACAAATTAAATGACATCACTTAAAAATTGACATTATCCAAATAAATCTAAGATAACTATTCATCTTTGGTGAAATTATCAATCTGTACAGAGAAATTATAAATGAAAACGCAGAGCCCATTATTTCAATGAGTTAAAATGTTAAAAATTCTGATTATCTGTCAAAGGTAATTGTATTTGTATACTCACTTCTGAGTGCTGCCTATTTCTTCCAACACAACTTTTGATTTAACTTTAGAATGCCACATATTTTCCCAATTCGTATTTTATGGATCAAATCATTCTTCAGAATGCTGGCTCTGTGATCTTGCTTGTAATTATTTCTGCTTTTCATTTCTGAGATTCACACTTCAACAAGCCTAAGGACACAAGGGAGCGTCTGCACCATAATCAATACGAAGCTGGTTCAGGTAGGGGTGAGACGCCCCCCTGAGCTGATCACATGTATATCACTGGGAATACTATTCTGCAAGTCATGCCAGTTCCTAAGAAATAAATCAAAGGAATAATAGGGAAGCAAATGTTCTATGACATGTTGAAGCAATGGTGTGGCACCCAGGGGTGAAGCGCATCTTCAATCCACAAAGAGTGTGGCCAAGCATTAAGACGTCCTCTGTAAACAGCTACAGTATAATTACAGCCATGTTAGCTGCACTGCAGGCTTAGGCCCGGCTTTAAGCTAAACACCAGCCTCATGCAAATGTGCACACAAAGACAATGCTAGCATGCTGAGTTTAAGTAAGTGTATCATTAAACCAAAAGCACCATGTTGTTTTAGCATGCTAACAAGAGCTGAAAATTAAGATTACTTTCATCAACAATTGATATGACTGTTTGGTAAGAAAATCATGAAAAATTTCAATTTCTCAAGGTTTGTAAGCCAAAAACATGAAAAAGATATTCAGTCAGGAACACAATAGAAAAGCAGGAGATAACGTAGAGCTGAGGCCAATGGGAAGGTCATTAATAATGCAAGACTTTGGCCATGAACTAAAATTCAAATTTGTGACCTTCTGTAGATGAAACTGATTATAAATCATCCCGAGAGGAAACGATTGGCAATCCATTCAATCGTTGATTAGACATTTCCTTTAAGCCACAGATGTAAACCTCATATCGTACATCCGCTGGGAACCATGAATGCATGTACAAAATGTCATATTTGTATTGTTGTATGTATATATGGTCCTATATCTCCCTAAACAATGTTTTCTTCCCAAACTTTTAGAATCTATTACCCATTTTATCCATTATGAGTTCAATAAAAAAGTTCTCGGCTCGCAGTTTTTGTTGATTTGGACATATTTCCTGGACAGGCTACTTTGTACAGACAAAGTTAATAATAATTGTAATAGTGCAGTTATAAACGACATGAATCAAAGATGTGTTGCTGTATTTTAGTGGTCAAAGAATGCATTCATCATCATAATTACGCTATATAATTTACACAGTGCCTGTAAACCGGAGGAGAACGCTGGCATTTATTCTCCTGAAAGACTACGGAGCGATATGGTCTGCAAAATGTGTTTATTTTGGGGATTGACTGGATGCTCTGACCGTTCCACTTCCTGCCCGGCGCTATGCAACGCTCTGCCACATGCTATGGCCTAAATACAATATAGAATTTTATGTTTGATATATCAGATTTAATATTATTGTTTGTGGTATGTTTTGCAACCTAAAAGCAAGGGCTTACATCAATGAAATACAAAAAGTGGTATACTTGTTACATAACTTTTACAGTTGGGATTATTTATAGTAAAAGCTGTTTTTTTTATTATCACATGATAAGCCATAACATCATTAGCTTTTCTTCAGTCAGAATGTTGATGTTTTTCTATTTTGATGTTGTTGTTTGCTATACTGGAGCATTTGCCTTGTGTGAAAGTAGGCCTACAATATCACAAGCGTTAGATACATTTTGTATTTCTGTCCAAGGGCAGACTACAATAGCCTTTATTTGATTCATGATGTTCCCAGCAGCAGCCTATGTTTGAAAAGGCTACCAAAGGAAGCAGCTGTGAGGCTGAAAAGATTATGTTTAATACAGCAAAAAAACGAAATCAAATGTTTTTAATAAATGTAATGTCCTCCTCTCCGACGGTGAATGTGTTTCTCTGCTTGGAATCCAAACCAAACACATTCTTCTTCTGCGTACAATCTCCTTTAACTTCCCTTAGATTGTTCCAGTTCCAGTGTGTTTATGATGACGAAGTAATAATTGGCTCTCAGCACTGTGAGCGTTGTCCATCTGTTGTCGTGATGATGTTTTGTTTGAAGTGGTGTTTCCATGTCTAATGAATGCCTCTTTTTCATGCCGATCAATTATGTGAGTCAGCTGGGGTTTGCTGAAGGACTCTCCAAGCCTTCTTTCTTCAGTATCAGTGTGGCGTTATAGATTGGGATCAAAACGGACTCATTCATGCCTGAATCGACAGCGGACTTATACAACCCAAGACTGACGTTTTTTTAATAGAAGCTTTTTGAAAGGCACTGCCAACAAATCAGTCTAGTATTATTAAATCAAAAGTATGGACCAGGCCCAAGGTGCGCTTGATTGTGGGGCAGGGGGCTTGCACAAAAAAATGCAGTTGATATTATTACTGTATAAATAGACATTCTTATAGGGAAGTGCTTAAAATAAGTGTTTTATTGCAGAAAGAACACCATTTGTAAAATAAATCTATAATCCTGTTGACCACTTTTATACCTATCAGTTAAATGGCATATCATCTCTCCTGTGTCATTGTCTAATCCTCATTTTGTGTGAACAATGTGAGTAAATATCAACCTTTACCTCTGCACTGCAAATGTTGAAAAGTGGAAATACTGTCAACTTCAGGCTCCTTCAGAGGCTGCACAAAAAAAGCAAAGAGCACTTTGAAGAAGATGCTTACACAAGATCTGCCCAGCATTGCTATTATGTAACAAAAAAGGGGATGTCTCAACCCAAGTGGAAGCACACCCCATGACACAGTTTATCTTACTCAAAATCAAGCACAGACATGATTTCATCTGCAATTGTAACTATGACAACCAGGAGGATAATGATATACAGTATGGGGCTAGGACCTGGACTGACCCATGGTGTCATTTTGAAACGCACTAATGTCGTATTTTGTGCGCAATCAAAACCTCTTTTTGCTACTGTGATGAGAATAAATCAGTGACTTTCTTCAGATCTCTTTTTTCACCAGACACTCCTCTGACTCACAGAGCCTGCTGCAAAGCTGGTGAAGCAGATTTAAAAACTGTGCACCTGAGACATGAAATAATTGCCTTCTCAACAGAGATTTGCTTTAACATTTCCTTTCATGCAAAAATTAAATGTAGTCCAAAAGCTTTGCCATAATAACACAATAATTCAGCTTTGAATAGGAGGTAAAATAATGCCATGCTCACCATACTAAGTGCTTTCTAATTAGCGATTTACACAAAATAAAGCTGAGGAGGATGACAGCAATCTCATTAGTTTTGAAATATTTGGTCCAAGGTATTGGGAAAAATACAAAATGATGACCTGTGGATCGTGTGCTATATGGAATAAACTGATCATGAATATGTGTACCAAATGTCTTCACAAAGCATCCAATCGTTTTTGAGACATTTCACTCAAAACCACAAATGTGAACCTAATCGTGGCGCTCAAAGAAAAGTCAGGGGATCCCCTAAGTTTAAAGGAGACCTATCATGCTATATTTGAATAATATATTGTAGGCCATATCTATATAAGGAATATTTATACGTTTTCTTTTTAAAAATACCAAACAGATCATGCATTTTAGCCATGCCTCATTTCGCTCTATTTTGCTCTCCTCCACCCCTGTCTTTGCATGCGCTGCATCTGACCACGCCCCCCTGCAAAGGAGGGGGCCGAGTTACGAGCATGTTACCATGCTGTTACCATGCCACGGCAACCTCTCATTCCCCTGATTGGTGGAGAGTTGGTCATATAGGCGGAGCTCCTCGTCACTGATGTCAGACTATTTTCAAATCTGGATCAGTCTGTATCTACGGAAGAGGATTAGGGCCACATGTTTTTTTTTTGGGAGGATTTGTTCTGAGAAAAATCTCAGAATTCTGACTTTAATCTCAGAATTCTGAAAAAGAGTCAGACAGAATTCTGAGATTAAAGTCAGAATTCTGACTTTTTTCTCCCAAAAAAAAACTACGTTTTTTTGTTCTGAGGAAAAAGTCAGAATTCTGAGATTAAAGTCAGAATTCTGAGAAAAAAGTCAGAATTCTGAGATTTTTCTCAGAACAAATCCTCTCAAAAAAAAAAACATGTGGCCCTAATCCTTCTGAGAAAAAAGTCAGAATTCTGAGAATTGAGACATTTTGTTTCACACGTAAAAACATACTGCTTTTAGATCTAGTCCTTTCACTTCAATATCTATTTTAAGAACAGTATTATCACTGATATAAGGTACTTTTCACATCCTGTCAGCCATTACGCAATTATCTTTACTTCTTTTCAACAATTCTCCCGCAGACATCTGTTTTCATGAGTAAGTGCTTCAGCATCAGCGTACTGTCAGTAATGATTTAATAGCCTTGATGTCTTTCCACGTTTATTTTGAATGGAGGTGTATATACGGTAATTTCTCCGAAGCCTTACAAAAACCTTCACGAATAGTGATCCTTTTCTTTTTGGAAAAGCAATTGAAAGTGGTGCATTGTTACAAAGAATAAGTCTAGAAATTATGCAGTGGGACTAAGAGGACTTAAAGGTAGAAATCATTGAGAGACAGATAATGGCTTGAATACTTTACCAGACTGATTTAAAGGGATGTATACTGAGTTTCTCTCCCACATACCCTGCCTGAAACGCCTCCATTGGTCTCCTTCCGTTATACTGTAGTGGCATGTATCACTCATGCTTCTATTGGCTAGCACTCCAACACGTGATAGGCTACGGGGTGGGACATCCCTAAGCGGTTGAGAACAGAGCTGGCCAGCTAACCAATCAGAGCAGACTTGGCTCTGGTTTCAGACAGAGGATTAAAGGGAATATGAGAAAAATGAAGACCTTTTTGATTTTTGTAAATCTGTCAGGCACAAAAAACAAATATGAACCTGGATATAAGCAGAATATGTCCTCTTTAAGTACAATTTGGTGGTCCTTCTTTGGTAGTTCTACTTTTGAACTTAACTCTTAATTGATATCAAAGGTCACCTATTGTGAAAAATCCGCTTGTCCCTGTCTTTTATACCCAACATATTCACTCACCTTTTGTCCTGATCCATTTATATAAAAACCTGTCTGAAAATGAGCTGATCAGAGTGTGGACACTTTATGATGTCATAACGATGTACCCCCCCACGCCTTATCACCTGAATCTCCTCCTAGAGCACCATTGTGTTCTCTCAGAGGGGCGTGGGGAGTGGCTCCTTATTTTCATCTAAAGTAACAGACAGGGAATCAGCACTTTTGAAACAGGGCTGATGGGGACAGGGGATTATGGGATGCTACAGTGCACAATCTGTTTTGTATTTCAAACCTTTAGCCCTGTGCTATGCTTAAGAGTTATTATAATTGCAGGGCCCCTTTACTAATGGGGTATTTCTTTATGTGTGTTGGTCATTTATCTTAAGTAAAAGATCAGAGTACTCATTCCACCCTGGGGGTAATTGATCCATCAGCAGGCACCGCTCTTTTATTTCACCCGAGTCTGTGCACAGCAGGTTCCAGCTTATTGAAAAGCTCCAGTGATCATGAGCCAAGGTGTGCATGTGAAGTGAACACTTCGCCTCAGACACACACTCTGAGTCCTCTGAGACTGATTAGTCTCGTGGACTGAAAAAGGGACTAATAAAGCAAGACTCGCATACAGCATATAAACCGTTCACTTACAGTGTAATAGATTTCTCCTGTAAAACGTCCATATTGAATTCTTGCTTTAACCCCTCCGGCATAAGACTAATTAAATGGTGTTCGAAGTAATTTATTTGAGGACATGTAATTATTTTGGAGCCGTTGCATATTGAAGTTAATGAGTCTATCAGTATTTTTGTCACACTTCTATCGTTGGAGTTATTTGATTGCTTGTCGACACTGTGGCTGTTGTTCCCACCGGCCATTCGCACAATGGCTTCTTTTTATTCTTCTTAATCGGCTCAGAAACAGTGTCACTGCATGCCACTTTTACAATGCAGGATATTCAGCATTTTATTATAACGCCTTTCTAAAAATAACAAATCTGTGTTAGATATAAATATTTGCAAGACCGTAGCAGAGGGATGCTGTCTTCCTCGTGTTGACAGGGTGTTAAGTGAAGATACATGAGAGGAGTGTTGCTGTATGCCAGAAGTCATTAGCAGAGTATGGATTGATTTGTTTAGTTATCGATGGCAAACTGAAAAAAAAGACTGCTTTTCAGATTCCAAGATAACAAAATAAATATGTTTTTTATTCTGTTTGCCTGAAGCTGCATCTTTAATAATTCACCAATTCTCTGCATGTCTATGTCGAGTGCTCGTGAAATGTCATGCTACTTCAAGAAATCAATCCTGTGTTTACGCCATCCGTTCAAAGTGATCCATCTATGTTACTATGGAAACACTCCCATGAAACAACACCCAGAGGTATTTCTGAATGTTAATTTGGCCTTACACTGAGGCCAGAATCCATCATTGTCCAAACTAATCTGTGTGCATCCTCCAAATACCCCAATGCGCATTTGTTAAGGAGGGTGGTCCTGTTACATGAGGAACCAGTAGTAGATTGACTTTAATTCAGTCTGGTAACTTTGTAATCCAGTTTTATTTGTCAATACATTGATGCATACTGAGGAGAAAATGCTTAAAACTAGTTAAAGCGCCCTATTATGCATTAGTTTTGTGTGCCTCTACTGCAACATTTGGACCTGTTTTAATATTTTAAAAAGGTCTTTGTTTTTCTCATACTGCCTGTACCTCTTTTCACCCTCTGTCTGAAACCAGAGCCCAGTCTGCTCTGATGTGATTAGTGAACCGCTTAGAGATGTCCCGCCCCTTACCCTATCACGTACAATTGGTTGGAGAGTAAACCAATAGAAACGTGAGTGTTGCGTAGTGATGTCACTATGTTAATGAAATTAACAAAGGAGTCCAATGGAGGTGCTTCAGGCAGGATTTTAGCCTTTGTAGACCATTTACATGCACTAAATTGTATATACACAATACATAAAAGCGAAAACCCCCAAAACATAATAATGCCTCTTTAATCATTTAGTTTGAGGGCAGTGATATATTTCAGATTTCAGAAAATATTATAGAAAATATTGAACGTCGGAAAAGTCCATACAATAGCAGTACGAATCATAAGCCAAATAATGGATAAAAAGCATGTCTTTTTTCCACAGTGTTCCTCGGACACTATCATCTGTTTTGCTTTGTTGTCTGACCAGCTGTCCTGCAGTCTGTTGATGGATGCTTGCTCTGACAGCAGCACAGAGCTTGTGAGTGGAACATGGGGAGGCAGATGTGACGATGAAGGGATGTGAGGTTATATCTGAAAGTAACCTGATTCAGGATCTTCAGGTTGGTAAAAACATTATTAATTTTGGTCAAATAATTTCTGTTCTCACTGGAGTGTGCTGGAGAGTACCTTTATGCTTAAATGGCTCAACTAGTCAGGCAGTACATGAGGTTGAAAATCACTGAATAAACACGCTGTCAGTGCCCCCACACAGCAGGAGGTTGGCCGCCTCTTTCCTTTGGTCCATACAAGTCCCTTATTAGAGATTGTAGTGACGCACACTATGAGTCGGTGGATAGAGGTGTTGTGACCGGGTTGAAAAGGATAGCAGGAAGCATGAGGAACACACATCCAAAGTGTGGGTGTTTCATTCTCAAAATTACTATCAAAACATGAAACCAAATCTGAAAATGTGTTGGTCAATAAACATTTAAAATCACAATAAATACATTTGAACACTGTTTTGTGCATTTGTATTATAACACTACAACATATGTCATCAAGAGGCCTCTATTCAGCAGATGGTATTGGTCATGACCACATGACTCACGGCACAATCTCCCAATTGATGACATTGTTCCTGCCTTTTTCCGTTGTGTGAGTCATTCTTGTCCCCTGCTCAGTTTCAAATAAAAAAAACTCAGTCTGACCTTTTTCTGATTTTTGTAACCCTTTTGTATTGATTTCCCTCTGCTGTGGATTTGATTCCACACTTTACAGCATTTGATTGATTTGCGTGTTTGGACAGGACATGGGGTTAGTTCAGTACAACCTTAACTTCATAGTTATGTGTATAAATATTAAAAGTAATATTTTCAAGCAGGATATATGATGTCTTTTGTCTTTATTTTATTTCAGTGATCTGCTTTAAACAATAAGCTAGGAAAGACTTATCATGGTTATCTTGAAATTCATAATAACCTTCCCTGTAGGCAAATGCTGTTCAACTACGGTATTATATCTAAACCCTCCAAAGCAGTTAATCACTAAGATCCCTGAACAAATAGTCATGTATTCATGTGAAGCCTGAGGATTGACACTATTCATGACGAAGGAAGATGCACCTTAAACATAGCCTGAAACTTTGGATCTGTTACCCAAGCTTTGTATATTGTTAATATATCAATGTGAACAATACATAATGAGTGAAAACAAAGGAGCTTGGTTGGTTGTCACAAATGATACCAACGATATAAAAATGCATATCTTGATACATATATATGTTTAGGCTAAAGAAAAAGAGTGTTAAGATGTCTCATGAACAAGGCACCATAATACCGCCAAATTATACTGGGTTATTAAATAACGGGTTATTTAGTCCTAATATTCAGAAAATACCCGACCCAACCACGGATAAGCGGGAGAAGATGGATGGATGGACTCAGAAAATAGTGAATTGGGACTGACTAGATTCCCTGTAATATTTTTGAAAAGGATAGAATAAAAGTACATTTTATAAAAGGGGACCAGGTGTCTCTGAATGTTTGACAGGACCTTCAACTACTATATCTGACATTTTGCAAAGGAATTAAAGCTAGTGGTGTGGCTGGTTTTCAGGTGGCATCCAATCATTCTAGGACCAACATTGGGATTGAAGTTGGACAGTATTTCTCTCGTGAAACGTGAATGACACACCATCTTCATTTAATAAATGAACTTGATGCTTAAATCCTGCACCCAGGTTTTGTTTTCTGCAAGGAAGGGATCTTTTAACTGGAATATTCTCAGCAACATCCCCCTTGTTGTAAGGATCCAAGTTTATTTTGGTGTCTTACATAGTCTTTTACTCACTGAAAAATAATGAAAATAATATATAGTATAATGCTAAAGTACCATGGCTGTAGGTCTGAAGTTATTAGCCTTAGAAAGAAAACTGTTTTTCAAAAGTTGACCACAAATTAATTAGTAAGAGCGCTATATATGCCCACACTGTCACTATTATTTTTCCAGTGTCCCTCCTGAATTGATTTGCTAAATTGAATTGTTCTCTCCGTGGTCTGACTCATTAGATATCAAGCCATGGTGAAGATTCAGGCACTGCCTCATCTGAAGACAGGCTCATTTGTTTGAATATGCAGCTATCGATGCTGCTTTAGGGGTTTTTCTTAGGGAACCTCCTGATTATGCAGCGATTGTGAATGGATTTACCGAGCACCGCAGCCTCCCTCCATTCCTCCGCTGTATGCGATGCCTTTCTGCAGTGAATTGTGAACATTAAAGCGAATGTGGAGGAGGAGTCCTCACTAGGGGGAGAGGGGTGGGGGATGCAGGAGGGGATGGGGAGGCGGAGAAAGAGTACCAGCAACACAGGCAGATAGTGATGAACACTGGCAGAGAAGAGCCTTAGCTGTTTAGAGTATGAACATCTTCACAGGGCAGGTCTGCAGGGAGTCTCGTTCGTAATCTAGGAGGAAGCTTTGGATACTGTTCTCCCATCTTCAGGCTGGTAGGTTTATCATACTGCATCTGCCTCATCTGCATGCTGATTCTCCTGTTTGTGTGGGATAGAAATGTTGCAACATTTGCAATTCAAATGACACACAGTCAGCTTTTTCTTTTGAATCATTTACATGATGCAGAAATATTAAAACTGCTCAGTGTTGGTTATTAATCTGTGTCCAATCTTGCAAAAATGAAGCCTTAATTCCAGGAGGCATTTTCTAGCGTGGTTGTTTTGTGATAAAGATGCAACCTATAGTGATATAATGTATTGTTTTACCTGTGCCTCCTCAGCTTTTTTTGAGGACTTTCCTGTGACAATGAAGAGGTTTTCCCAGACTCTGATTTTTGATCTCCTTCATCACCCTCCTCCTCCTCCTCCTCTTCCTCCTCCTCCTCCTCCTCCTCCTCTCTGGGTCAGATGTTTTCATTAGGCATTGTTATATTTCCAAAACAAAAAGTATACAGTTATGCTGAGCTTAGCCAAAGTCTGGGAATTCCACAACCTGTCGAGTCCCACACGCTTCATTTCCAGCTCATAAAATCTCTTGTATGTCCATCCCTGTGTGCTCGGATTCCCCCTGAGACTCTGCAGGCTGGAGTCGTAGCCCTGATATCCCACTGCAGTCGAAAATACAATATCAAGAGTCTTCTCTAATGGGAAGGATCAGACTCCCCATGAAAGCGGCTTCTGAAATGAAGTATTGACAAAAAGCTGTGACGGAAATTTCACTGCAGTACAGACCCACGATGCTCCTCTTTTCTTTATAGGGTTAATAAGAACAGATTTCTACTTTCTCCACTTGAGAGTGTAATTTATGTGCCATTGACTTTGAACAGTATATGCTCTTATTTTGCTATCCGTCACAATTCTGATTATGCAAACAGACTGGCAACAGATTCGGTTCTCAGAGGATGTTGACATTTTAATATATGCTTAATAATTCATTTGAGCTTGGTTACTGCGGAATGGAAGAATGAAAGCCTGGGGATGACTTTAAAAACAGTCACAACATAGTTTTAAAGCAGAAGAGAGACATTCAGTATCAGCTGGGCAAGCCCCAGATCAGACCATCAAGGGAGCGGGGTGAATGGGCGTCTACCAATCAGGGTGTTGGTGGTTCGATCCCCAGCCGCTGCTGTCATCATCTCAAAGTGAAGCATGTTGACAGCATGTTTGTTAAACACAAATTGCGCTTGCAGGCGTTTCTGTTTTGAAGTGCAAGTTGCTGATGGATTTTGGTATTATTTCAACATATAACATTGACATTATTTAATTTAAGTAATATTCGCCAAAATTATGTAAAAGCAAGTTTTCCCTTACGTGTTTCTGTAATATAACCAATAGGAGAGCTTCAATGTGTGAGAGATTTGGGGGATTTTGGGAGCACTGTATTACTTTATACTCCATTTTTTCTTCAAAAGCATTTGCTTGAAATAAATGTTGTAATACAACCAGTTTGAGACCATTCGGAGTTATTTTGATAGAACTCAATTGTATAACAGTTGAGTTATTAAATATTTTTCCACCATTCAAAATCACCCAAATTATGCAAAATATTTTGGGCCAAACTTGTTAGTCTTGTATAACCAAGGAGACAACATTAATGTGTGAAGTGATTGTGCTTGTGTAACACTACAGTGTATCAGTGCAGTTATTACATATTTTACAGAAGAAAAAAACACCCTAATTTATACTCTTTCACAATAAGTGTTGTATACTAAGTGTAGTGTAACCAGCGGAAGACCATTATGTGAAGTGATTTTGTGTAGCACTACACTGTGCAATAATAAAGTTATTTGATAGTTTACATATAACAAATAACCCAAATTGTTCATGAGCATATTCCTTCAAAACAAATGTTGTATTATAACCAGTGGGAGATCATAGATGCATTAAGTGATTTTGATAACACTTCAATGTAAGACAGGGAATCATTGAATATTTTTTAAGTATGTCTTTTTCGGCATTGCACTATGTAGCCGGTCCGTGTGCACTTGTCTTTCCTCCGGCTGCAGATAGAGACCAATGTAAGTCGTCCAGCTCAGAGGACCCTGAATTGTTTGATCTTCTTGGTGCTGCTATTAAAATTCAGTCCACACGTTTGGTAAATGATCACATTTGTACTGGTATAGATATATAATATGTCAGGCCATTAATAAATCATTCTGCATGTATTTCACATCAAATACTAGTCTTTTAGTTTATTCTGAACAACTGCAAACCTTCATTCATGCTTCTTCAGTTCAATTTAGATCAAGCTTAATTCATACTTAAGGGGGATTCATGTCATGTTTGGTCTGAAAACCTGTGATGGTTGTTCTATGGGTTTGGCATTATCAAATATGTGCGTTTTCTTTCTTTCATGAAAAGAACTGTGCTAACAAAGAAAAGAACAGAATTGGATTTGAAAATAGGCTCTGACAAAAGTGCCATTTCTAAATGAAGGCTAACACTTAAAGGGGTTGTAACATGGGATTTGTTTCCATAAAGGTAATTGTTCCTTTGATGTAAATGACAGAAAAAAATGAATTTTCTTTCATTTTTTCCAGATATCAGCACAAAGTCCTGATTGAAATACACTTGAACCATATAATGCTGCACCTGCTTTCAGCTGCCTATCATTACCTCCAATGCAATGTAATGTCAGGAATAAAAGAGCTCACCTTGTGACAACCTCAAGCAATTTACACTTCGATTCTCAGAAATCTTTTGAAAAGTGGGGAATTAAGTATAGGGTGTAAGCGTTAAAAGAATGAATATATTCCATAAGTCTAATCCAATCCAATGACTCATCTCTGTTTCTTGGAAATTGCTATGTAAGTATTGTTATGTAATGTCTGAATTCAGATATGGTTCTGTTCCATAGACATCAGCCTATTTTTAACAAACAATGCACAGATGCACTGAAAAATATGTTATATGACTAAACACACAGGGATATACCATTAGGCGTAGTTCAACTCCTTTACAATATCTATTCATGTTGGGAGACATCATGCTAGTTTTCCACACTCTTCACTGTGGCCCATCAATTTCACCATCAAGAGTGTACCTTTACCTTCAAGCCTCAATTTTGCACCAATTACTAGCCAGAAAGTGCACACTGATGTCATGGAAGGTTTTGTAACCACACTGCAACACTTCAGAAGCTATACTGGGATTTTAGTATTGACAGAGAATGACAGAATATATCACTGCTCACTGTAAAAGGAAGAGATGTTCTTGGCTAAAAGCAAATATACCCCAGCTTCGTCCTTTTAAGAAAATTAATCAGGAAAGCACTCAGGCTGCTTTGGGTTTTGGGACACAATGCCTTGGTTTGGAGAGGAAAGGGGTGAGTGGTTGGCTGTGAGGGAGAAAAAAAAAAACAAATCAATGGTGTAATACAATGTGTGAATTGAGAATAACCTTTTAAATTAATCTCTATTTTAATTGAGCTGCATTGCAACCATACTTGTAATTAAACAAGGATATATTCCCTGGATAGCACGTCACAGCAATTAAAAAACACCTCTCATTCCTGTCTAATTAATACACAGGACATGACTACACTGGGGATTAATTGGATAAAATCATAAAATCATTTTATGGTGCATGAATAGTATCATTTTTAATGTTGCAAAAAATAACTCATCATAAAATAACCTCCTTTGTCATGGTATGACTAGTGTATAAGCCCTTTCTTTAAAATAGCAATGTGATATGGCCTACTGTGCTGCCTGATGAAATATAGGGGGAAGCATTTAACCTCTACTACTGGGTCCATCAGTTTGTTAAAAATAAACCTACTACTCACTAATAGCAAGGCTGAATCCAAAGTTGGCCATCTCCTAAAACAGTCAAAGATAAAACTTTTATCTTACAATCTTCAGGTGGGGCGTCTGTCTTAAGTTAACGCTAGCCTCATCTTTGTGCTAACTGTGGCATTAACATTTGATATTTTATGTATTAGCTTGGTTCCGGGCTAGTAGAGACGAGTGAATGTGTATATGTTTCGTCCTCCTAGCTGACAGGGACTGCTTTCCTTGGAGGGGAGCTTCAGTTAGCGCCTGTTGTGGCAATTTGGCGAGAAAACACACCAAAACCGGGAGTAACAGCTAGCTGGTCGAGTAACCTGTGTAACCTGTGTAACCTGTGTAACCTGTGTAACCTGTGTAACCTGTGTAACGGCAGCTACATCAACTTTACTGATTTGATTTAATACCCTAGGTTCTGGCCTCCATGGCGAGGGTTTGCTTGGGCTGAATTCTAGCTAACTGCCCAACCCAGTCTCACGGCATTTCGTGTTATATTTATCTGTTCACCAACACGTTTTCCCCCTTTTTTCCGTGTCAGACGATTTTAAAAGCAATGTATTTCTATTAGGGCCGGGACTTTAACGCGTTAATTAAGATTAATTAATTACACAAAAATTAACGTGTTAAAAAAATTAACGCATTTTAATTGCACTTTTCTGTTGGTCTTGGTTAAGTACATCCTTGAAAAAAATAAACAATGTTTTGTTGCTTAAGCTTATGTATTCAGTCATTATTCAATGGTATACTAAAATCCATGTGAAAAAAATTGCTTCTCACTGTTCTCAGGTCAAATATTTATATGTGATTAAAAATGCGATTAATTGCGATTAATTAATTACAAAGCCTGTAATTAATTAGATAAAAAATTTTAATCGAGTCCCGGCCCTAATTTCTATTGGTAGTATGTTTTGTGCCTGCACCACGTCTTTACAAAGCCACTGAACTGATTACCCAAGATACTCAGCTATGGTTGAAGCTCGATGATTGGATGTTTTAGCCGCAATGCACATTGGGATATAGTGTTAATGCGATATGAAATAACTATCAACAGAATTGCGTTGCCAGGCAACAGCTTGGGGTGAAAACAGTATTTCCGCTCTAGAAGTTTGCATAGTAATCTGCAGTACTCATCAACTAAAAACTTCAGTTTATCCTTGTAAATAACACAACATTGATTGGTTTAAATTGTGTACAATGCTTTTGTGTTTTCCCCCTTCGATTCGGAGAAACAAATAGTTTTTGCTGAGTTTAGGATGGCCGAAGACACTACACTACCCATAATCCTCAGCTATCGTTTGGGACTACAGTCCCTTTGCTTGACAATCCCCGTGTTTAATCTTCAAGCTCTGTGATTGGATGTTGAAGTGGCAGTGTGCCAAGGTTACACCGAGCGTCAAACAGCTCTTTGAAATGGAATGGAACCACGGCAGACTATCCAAAACTGGACTCGAACGGGTGTCTATCAGCTGTGCACCGTTATGGTCTAAATACAGCCTATCTACCAATTGGATCAAATATAAAAGTCAGCCGAATTAGTATTGATACTGCAAGGAGACGTATTGTGTGAAGAGAAATTGAAGATGTTGTTTAATTGCTGATATATTTATGATCCACGTCACGTATTCAGTTTCGGAGGCATTTCTTCCAGTTTGTCTAAAAGTCTTCTAATCAGGGCTCTATAAATAAAGAACAACGGCAGATATGTAATATTTAATGCAGCCGAACCGTGTATTACAATGCCGTTATGTGATGACTTTCAAAGAGAAAAGCGAGAACACTCGGAATAAAGTATTATTTAAAATAAAAGATGTTTTCGGATCTTATGTCGCATTAACACCATATCCCAACGTGCATTGCGGCTAAAACATCCAATCACCGTAGCTGATCTTGGGTAATCAGTTCAGTGGGTGTGTATCGCCTACGTCTGTTTCCGGTGACTTTATTTTTAAATTCAGTTCCTGACGGACGGCAAAAAAGCCCGATATTATAGAATTAAACAAATAAATAAAAACAAGGATAATTGTGTGTTAATGTTGAGTAAATAACAGTGTGTTATTTAGAAAAGAATAACAAATTAGAAGGAAAGAAAGATTTTAAAAAATACATATTTTCGTATTCTGCGCCCCATTTCCTTTCCTCACGGACGGCAAAAACAGTCCAACATTATAGGATTTAAAATAAAAGCAATAATCGCGGCTTGATATTGAGTAAGAAAATGTTTTTATGAACCACACAGCTTCCGGTCTTCCAAGACCCGACCGGACAAAAGGACATGGTGCAGGCACAAAACTACCAATATAAATACATTGCTTTTAAAATCGTTCTGTGTGACACGAAAAAAAGGGGGAAATCATATTGGTGAACACGAATCAATAGATTAAATGTCGTGACTATAACACGAAATGCTGTGAGACTGGGTTGAACTGCCATATGCTAGTTGCTAACCACTAAAGTTAGCGGTTGGTCTACCTGCATGTGCCATCCGACCTCTGCAGCTCATCCAGAGTGCAGCGGCTCGTCTGGTCTTCAACCTTCCTAAATTCTCCCACACCACGCCGCTCCTCCGTTCCCTTCACTGGCTTCCAGTAACTGCTAGAATCCACTTCAAGACACTGGTACTTGCGTACCATGCTGCGAATGGATCTGGCCCTTCCTACATCCAGGACATGGTTGAACCGTACACCCCAGCACGTGCAGTCCGCTCTGCATCAGCCAAACAGCTTGCTGCACCCGCACTGCGAGGGGGACCCAAGTTCCCATCAGCAAAAACACGTGGGTTTGCTATCCTGGCTCCAAAATGGTGGAATGAGCTCCCCATTGAAATCAGGACAGCAGAAAGCTTACACATCTTCCAGCGCAGACTGAAAACTAATCTCTTTCGACTCCACTTTGAGCGACAGAATTACTAACAAAGCACTTATATACTAATAAAGGACTGGCTTATCTATAGCCAGTTGAGTAGCACTTGAAATGTTTGGCTCTATGAAACCTGATGTACTTATATGATTCTGTTTTCTTCAAGGTTGTATCTTCCTGGTCGAATGCACTTATTGTAAGTTGCTTTGGATAAAAGCGTCAGCTAAATGCAATGTAATGTAATGTAATGGTTAGCAACTGCCAACTGCCAACTGAACGTGTCTGTCTCGTGGGGAAAACACCCGCTATACTCCTGGTGAGTCAGCCTCGGATGGCTGGGAGGATAAGTAGAGTCAAGTTGCTTACTTCTTATTTCCAACTATTTACTAAAGTAAAAACTATGAAAGAAAAAAAAGATTGATGCGTTATTGACGAGGCCCCTTTTGTTCTCTGGGCTGAGGCAATTGTTAGATATTTCAGCAACACAATACAAATACATCTTTGACACAACATCAACACTGTAACCTCTCCATATTCAGTTGATAGTGTTTAGATTATTTTTTGAAAAATATAATGCTGCCCATATGTTACACATTGCATCCATAAGAAAAATGTAGCAAATGTAATTGCACAGCAGTATTCTCAGTTGATGTGTTTTAACATCTCCAAGGAGACATAAAAAAGCAATCAAAAAGACGTGGTTATATTTTTTCTGTCTCTTTCCCTTTTTCAGACTTGCAACATGTCTGACTTTGAGGATTTCAGTAGGCAAGCAGGGCAGACTAATGTCTCTGACAGCTACCAGCTGAATCCCACCAGCGTGATCGTGTCTGTGGTCTTCTCCCTCATCTTCCTGCTGGGCACCATCGGCAACAGTCTGGTGCTGGCTGTGCTGCTGCGGAGCGGGCAGCTGGGATACAACACAACCAATCTGTTCATACTCAACCTGAGCGTGGCCGACTTCTTCTTCATCATCTTCTGCGTTCCTTTTCAAGCCACCATCTACTCTCTGGAGGGCTGGGTGTTCGGATCCTTCATGTGCAAAGTGGTGCACTTCTTCATCAACCTCACCATGTACGCCAGCAGCTTCACACTTGCTGCTGTCTCTGTTGACAGGTACGTTAGTTATTATCCTCAGAAGAGAAGGTATTTAATTGTTGTAACAACAAATTACTTTTTAAAGATAATGGTGACCTAACTACCAAGCTCATGTGTGCCATTTGAAACCATAATTGCTTTTAGAATGTCTGTTAGATAATTATTATAATCACATGTTGTTCCTGGTTCATTTCCCATGGTGCCCTTTGCTTCCTGTTTGTTGCAACTAGATGAATGATTCTTTTGATGATTAATCTATCAGTCAATCATTTTTACAATTAACAAAACTAATTGTTTTCACATTTTCACTTGATAAATTGCAACTCTTATTCAATTATCATAGTGAACTGTAGTTTATATTCACTTTGGTATCTCTATTTTCCTTTGCTTGTAACGTCTCAGAAATGCACATTGAGAGGCAAGTATCAGCTGTTACAAGGTAAAATCTGTGAAAATATCATTATAGCAACCATTAAAGGTCTAAATTCACTAATTAGTGCATACCCGTAGACTAATTTCTCTTCCCTTTAATTAACTCTAATTAATATTGCCTTTCATTCGGCCATATTTAAAGCATTCAGGGTTATGCGTTTTGCTGCAGCAAAGGAATTCTTCTGTCCTCCACATAAAGGTGAAAGAGAACGGATTCATGAATTATTAAAAAATTCAAGCGCGCATTTTATCAATTTGAAGGACTGAAAACATCTATGCTAAAAGCAGTGCCAAAGCTGTTGTACATGTTGATGGACTGCACTTTACAATAATAAGGTTGCAAAATGATAACTTAAGTAACTGTCAGCTAATGCCTGACTCATGATGTTTTACATACTGTGCAGAGATGCATCTATTTAAACAGCCTCTTTGGAAGCAAAACTGTACCTATATGTTTTCATTGAAATGAATTAAAATCTGCGACAGTCCTAGTCATTCATCAGAAATTGAAATTAATTAACACATGAATTAAGATACATTTTAAAAAAGGGCTTATATTATAAACGTAGTATGATGACCATGCTCATGCTCTAAACGGTCTTGTATATATTTTTGCAGTAATTTTGTTACACAGATGTATGGCTCCATTTATCAATGTTTCACCTCTCTAGAATTTATTTTAAAAGATTTCTCCAAAATACCACATTTAAACACCTACAGTAGAGGAATGCCAGATAATATCTCATGAAGACCAGAGAATAACTCATGCTGTGATTTGGTGTCAAAAACCTTTTAAAGGTTGAGATTTTTGTTAGAATTGTATGTTTTGACGAGCATTCTTGTTCTGGAAACTGATCAGAAACACCCTTATTGTCAGTATATCTAGGGAAGTCCTTCAACAAGAATCTGAATCATCTTAAATTCCTCACTCTGTAGTTTTTGATTATCCTAGAGCTTTTAATTTTAGGCTATAGTGGAGTCAGTTTGCAATAAATGGCCTCACTGCAATGAAATGGCTACTATGGAAACTAGCATCACCACCAAAGAATAAGATGAAAACAAATATTAAGATCACTTAAGAGTTTTACTTATGCACCAGCACTTACAACGATATTGCTAGTTGAAGGTAAGTATGTCAGCACTGTTGTTGTTGTCCTTAGTTTGAATCTTTATGGTTTATTGCACTTATTGTAAGTTGCTTTGGATAAAACCCAGTTAAATGCTATGTAATGTAATGATTAAATGCAAAAGGCTCCTGCTTGGCCAGTTATACTGAATTCATCTAAAAATGTATGAACCCAGCATGCAGAAATATATTCAACAAGAATAGACTTCACACATTTGTACTGTATGCAAAAAACTGCAGAGTGTTGCCCAATCTGAAAGGGATTAGCATAAAGTATGCATGACTTTAAAATGGAGTCTTGTGGATAGCACCTTTTCTCATTCAGATTTGAAGTGACAGGTCAAAGCACCCCTGTAAATATGGCCATGCAATTTTTTCGCCTTCAGAATCTAGCTTAACTGTAGAGAGTTATCTATTTATTGTTTATCTAGCATTGCATGGTACCTATGGATTATGTAGGTTTTTTGGTTTCATATGATTCCAGTAACTTCACTATAGCTTTAAAACAGAGCCTGCTACAGCATCTGAAAGACAGAATATCAGCTCAGCCAAGGTTATACTCAGCAGAAGCAGCCACTAAACTTTCAATTTGTAACAAGAAGGGCTCACCTTTACTTATTCATTACTTCATACATGAGATTACCATGACCTGCCTTACCTCTTTCCCCTCGAGTTCACAATAATCAAGAAAATCTGCAAGGAAGCTTTTATTCAAGTCCCCGCTCTGTTTATTCATGCTATGACTATATTTCACATTTTATTTGTCTCATCTGAAGATGAAAAACAACCTTGGGAACATTGAGAACAGCAAGACCCCGGAGGTAGAACCATTCAGAGACCCATAAGACCTTACAGAGGCGCTGCATCTCTAATTGGCCATCTTATGAGAGAATCATGCATTATCCTTCCTGAAAACTACATCCCTCGCTGAGTAAATGCTAAGCCCTCATTATAGTTTTTGGAAAACATTGTCAGCTCAGTCAATATGGACAGAGTCAGTGTGCAGCTGCCCTCTGCTCACATTGGCTGTGTTTGAGGATGCAATGGATTTTTCAGGATGCCAGCTAGACCCAGTCCGGAAAAAAGCAAGGACATCTGAGTAGAGATGTGAATAGATTTCCGCTATTTCCTCCTTTTTTTACCGTGTAAAAAGTAAAAAGGCAGCAGCAGGTACACTGTTCATCAGGTAACCTCAGCAGGAATTAAATCACAGAGTGAAAAGCAGCACACACACACACACACACACACACACACACACACACACACACACACACACACACACACACACACACACACACACACACACACACACACACACACACACACACACACACACACACACACACACACACACACACACACACACATTCAGACACACTCAGTCTTTTAATGGAAGCTATTTGCTGCTGCAATGAGCCTGCAGGCAAGGTCAAACGATTAATGTGATTTTATGCCAGTTCCCATGCGAAAATGATTCAATAAAATATTAAAAACATTGCTGTTATTTTTTAACTAATCAGGGGGTTTATTTGCACTAAAACTAAATTATGTAAGGTAACAGTAAAACAGCCAGAGATAACAGGATATAATGATTTATATTTGTGCAAAAATGCTTACAATTTAAAAATCATCTTCAGAGATAATTGTTTACTCTTTGTTTAAAGTGTAAGCAATATATTTTGTTTGCATCATAAGGCAACATTGCATAATACCCTTAAAACATTTTATTTTTTTAAACTACAGTTCTGCACCTCCTGTTGACTCTGTTTTCAGCCTTTAGGAAAGACATTTAAAAGGAAAAATCTAGATGATCACAGGTCATTTTTAGAAATGGAGGCTTTTTTATTGACTGTTCAAAAAATGCAGCGCACGCACATCCTTTCAGACGGTGAAATTCTGATTCAACAAGGGAAATATCACCCAGGAAGAGTTACTACTTACAGCTTGGGCAAAAACTCCCAACCAATGCAAAGCAACCCAAAGTAAGAGACAGACTTCGCTGAAGTGTTTCAGAGAGGCAGAGAAATTGTCACTTATAATTTGGCTTCGAGTTGAGCGACATACCCAGGGTACCACTTGAATTACAATATGCTGAAAGGCTATTGTGGCTTTTTTGCCCAATAATGGCAAATAAAGTGCCTCTTCAGACAATTGATAAAGACAAGGTAGAAGTAAATTAAATTAGTTGAAGCGGGAGGATAGAAAGAAAAGATAGTCCATTTGTGAGTTACTATGCATAATATCCTGAAGTTCATGTCTATGTGCATGCACTTTTTAAAGGGGGATACTTTCAAATTCCATTTCACCGAAAAAGTGGTGATTCAGAATCTTGTTCAACACATTCCCAGTCTGCATCTTGTCAGACATTAACAGACAGATCATTTGCTCATGTTTTCTCATTAATCTGTCAATTTCATCCAAGCTTCCAGATAAATGTACCCACAGTTGTGGACCTCATTAGGGACAAGTAGGTTCACTGATCTGCTTTGGTCCTTTCATGTTGGACGTGGAGTGCTTGGCCCCATTTCAGTGAGCTTTCAGAGACCAGAGAGGTTGTTGCCTCTTATTCTGGAGAGCTATGGCTGAAGTGTACTTCAAAAGCACATGGAGGAGGAGATTTATTTTCACGTGACCTGCCTCTTAGAAATAAAGCATCCACAATATTCCCTGTGTTGAATATGGCAAATACAGTTTTACAAGTTCACAGAGTAACATATCAGGTGACGATGAGTCAAAAACGTTGCCAATCAGTGCGGTGACAGACTATTGAAAGACTTCTCTGCCAGGAAAACATCAGGCTCTTTCTTCATGATAGTACATGATGGATGGTGGGATTATCGTCGACCTGCTGAGCCACATCTAGACACAGCACAACGCATGGTTTGTGCTTTTGTCATGGCTATACCAAGGGATGTCTGTGCAATCAGATTAGACCTTTCTGTAGATATAACAGCCAGTATCGCATATTTCCCTAAGGTGGATTTTATTCAATAAAACCCACAAACGGCTGAATGATCATTAGCTAACACAAAAGCCTCAGTGTGAGCACGAGGGCTCGTAACACTGAGTGTGGAGGAAGATTGTGAGGTCGCTCACTCACATTTAAGTCATAACATGCAAGGTGAAACTCTAAAACAAGCCCTAATGTATTGTACATTTACTTTAGATTTGGAGTGGACACCAAGAAAAATCTCTTAGTTAATCACAATGCATGAAAGCACATTTTTTTGGGTTGCACTATGAGTTTTAAATTGGTCTAATGACTCCCACTGCATGGCCTAAGATGAACTAAACAAAAACATATCTCATAAATCAACAAAGATGTTTGCCCCCCAGAACACCTAATTACTTCTTCTGAGATTTTAGTTTTATTGAGGCGTTACAGAAAGATGGGCACCTGCCGATTTGATACGAGTCTCTAATTAAAAAACGCATGAGACTCTTTCAGCCTATAGTTTTCCCACTGGCTCAGAATGTCCGCTAATTATCAGCTTCATGTGCTTCAATCCCACTTCAATGTATATTTTTTTACCTCTTTGTAGGTATCTGGCCATTCGTTACCCGCTGCGCTCCAGAGAGCTGCGGACCCCGTGTAACGCAGTGGTTGCCATGGTGATCATCTGGGGTCTTTCTCTGGTCTTCGCGGGTCCTTATCTGAGCTACTACGACCTAATCGATTACGCCAACAGCACTGTGTGCATCCCTGGCTGGGAGGAGCAGAACAGGAAGTTGCTGGACACGTGCACGTTCCTGGTCGGCTATGTCATTCCCGTGCTCATCGTGAGTCTCTCGTACACTCGGACCATCAAGTACCTGTGGACGGCCGTGGACCCGCTGGACGGCATGTCGGAATCCAAGAGGGCCAAACGCAAAGTCACAAAAATGATCATCATCGTCACGGTGCTTTTCTGCATCTGCTGGCTGCCGTACCACGTGGTGATCCTGTGCTACCTGTACGGAGACTTCCCTTTCAACCAGACCACGTACGCCTTCAGGATCCTCTCCCACTGCATGGCCTACGCTAACTCCTGTGTCAACCCCATCGTGTACGCTCTTGTGTCCAAGCACTTTCGCAAAGGCTTTAAGAAAGTGTTCAGCTGCATCCTCAGTAAAAAAGGCAGAAACAAGGTCCACGTGGTTCACGTCGCCAACACCGTGCCCGGGTTTGAAGCCGGCTCCACGGAGGTGTCGCAGATGAA
This sequence comes from Notothenia rossii, assembly GCF_949606895.1. Classification (NCBI taxonomy): domain Eukaryota; kingdom Metazoa; phylum Chordata; class Actinopteri; order Perciformes; family Nototheniidae; genus Notothenia; species Notothenia rossii. The sequence continues at coordinate 24,444,884 of NC_136906.1, forward strand.
CGAGGAGCACGTGCGACAGAATGAATGTGAAATGATAAACAGGCCTCTCCCAGAGCCCAGAGAAGCCACGGTAACACTGAATCTGCCCTTTCAGCGACAGACTTAACAAGTGATTCAGCTTTCCTGACGGGCTGAATACAGATTGCCTTATGTGAAGGACATCGCAGCTGATATTCTCGAGAAAAAGTGCTAGCTTCTCATCATGACATTCACAGTTCTGGTAGCAAACAGAAGATGAGATTAAAAGAACATATTGTATTATTCTTAAAGGGGACATATCGTGACTTTTTCAGTGACAACAATGTGGTGATCTGCAGTGCCTACCAACCCACAAACTGTGAAATAAGACAAACCAGTCAGTATTTTGGGGGCTCACAAACCATTCAGAATAGGCTCCCCTTCCTGTGTCACATTAGAATGTATCTACACGCCCATTGCTTGAGAACTACTTTTGCTGTTTTTTACGTGTTAGTTTAACATAAAGGCATTTTAATACATGTTAAACCTCTGTGAGCATGACATGTCCCCTTTAAGTGCTACCAAAAATCTGTTTCTTTCATCATCTTTTGTACTTGCCACTGTAGCATGTCCCCCTAGAGCAGATACAAACTCATTAAAGTATTTATTAAAAGTGGAAACTTCTCAGTATTTCCTACTGCCTTAACCATGGCCTGCTGCTGGGTGTTTCTGTCAGTATGAGAATCTTCATTATTCCAGCACTTTTAAGAGCAGTGCAGAATGAGTCTCATAAGGTTACAGTTATGTTTCACCTTTTCAAATGTTCCCAAAGATTTTCAAAGCTTGGCGACTGTGAAGGAAAATTAATGTTAGCCAGCACCATTTACTTTTGGTTTGACTTAAACAGGGTTTGATGCGAGTTCAGGGTCATTGACTACGTTTACATGCACAAAATATTCAGGTTTTGACCCTTATTCTGAAAATGACCTTTTTCTTACTTCCTACCACATGATTACACAGCTAACCAAAATGAATATTCCCTAATATTACCCGCACAACACAGGCTCCATCTGTCATCCCTGCAATCAAGTTCTTCAAATGGTCAGCTTTTTTCAGCATTTCCAAAAACCTAATGACATTAAAGTCTTTCTAAATGTTCAGAACTATGAATCATTCTCCTAATGTTGGCAGAAATTGGGGCTCTTCTTACTTTAAGCATGCATCTGCTGTTGCTTTTCCTTAAGTTCCAGAGTCCTAACCTAGAAATAGCATTGTACCACTTTCGGTTCCCTCGTCTCCAAGTCAAAAGTTTTTTTTTAAATGTGTTTGTGGTTAGAAGCTTGACATAGGGTCTTTGACACAATCTGAAAATATGTTTTAAATGTTGTTTTCAGACATAAAATACGTCAGTAAATACTCAACTTGTGAATGTTCAAATCTTCTGAGTGTCTTGCAGTTACTGAAAAAGAATACAAAGCGTCATCACTCCGACACAAAAGCGCCTTTAGCTTAGCAGTGGTGATGTGCAGCCAGGTGACCATAATGCGGTAGACCTACAGTTAGCTTTTTACTTCTGGCAATCGTATTTACATTTCATAAATTATAAATTATAAATATGTGGAGATTATCCTGCTGAACAAAATGTGATAATTATCATAAACATGTGTTTGACACAGAGCTGTTTTTCTTCAATATTCGGAAATCCAACCGTAAAATCCCACTTTTTGTCAAGGATTCCCTTTGCGTTGCTAACTTTGGGGTCGGCCTACAAAAGTACAATACAATAACCTAAGTGAGGCGCGTATTTCATATCCACTGTATACATCTACAAAAAGGGTCTTAAATGTGAATATTATTGGGATATCCTACTTGATCGGAAAATGCTCGATTGGAATAAGGCTTTAATCGAAATACCCATAAGGAACCGCATCAAATTTGGGATATTGTCATATATTGTCATATTCTGAATACTTGTGGATGTAAACATTGTCAAGTGTGAAGGAATAGTATTCCTCTGCAAAGTGGTGCTTCTCCCCACTGATGTAAAGTGTACACGTTTTATCTCTTATGTGATCTTTTCCTCACATAAGCTCAGCTGCAACTGTAATCTTCTGAAAGATCTAAAGTCTGACTTTGACTAGTTTTGAAAGTGCTAGTCTTTTATCAAGATGTATTTTGTCTAACTGGAGCTGATGTTATTTGGTTTTTGTTCAATCTTGCATGCAGATGCTGTTCTGTATAAGATGTTACTGGTATATTTGAATTATATATGTTAATACAATTGCGTGCAAACAAGATATTCAGTTATACTTTAATCTGAGCATTTAAAACACATCTTATTGGAATGTATACAAGAAGTTCAAAAATCAGGTGTTGAATACTTTTAGTAAAAATATTAAATATTTGATAAGTAATTAACCTCAGCAGAATAATTTTTGGACCCTAAAATGTACTTGTATTTTACAATGATTGTATTCATGGCATGTTTCTCTTGTGTAAAGTATATTTAAATGAACATGTTTATCAATGAGTGTACTTTAACATGTAACAGTTTTGTGTTTGAAAAGATTTGTATTTTGTGAATATAAAAGCTGTGAGATGATCATCATTTACATGCTTTCATCTCCTTATGCCAGCAGATCTGTGTTTTTCTCTCTCTGTGTTTTCCTGTAAGCTTGTGTCCTACCTCAGAGCAGTGAAAATAAAAATCTCGTCTTCTTGCTATTTTCTGTTCACATGCAATTTTCTTCTGAGGTTCTAATTTTCGAGCAAATCATCCTCTTTTGCACTGACCTATTTTCCTTGAGTTAGTTTTCTGTGATTTTACCTGTTGCATCTTACAGTGCATGTTTATTTCTTTTTTAACTCAACACCCTGTAGATTTTACTCAGAAATATATATTTATCAAAAGCAAAATGTAAAACATGTTTAAATGATAAAAATAAAGATATTTTCAGCTGTGAAATGTACTGATGGCTTTATTCAATTCATAATATGCACATTGTAATTATTATGTTTATTGGGTTATACACACTGCATCAAATCCAGATATTGAAAAAAGAATAAATATGTCTGAGGAAAGGGAAATGTACTTCCCATTTACTCAAAGAGAAAAACAAATGACAACAAAAGCGGATTAATAAAACGATGGTTTTATTTAGAGATATAAACCAAAAATAATGCGAAAAAGCATACAATAAGCACAAGAACTTACCAAACAATAGACCCATAATCTTAATCTTAATGAATTTTTAATACAAAACGGTTTTAATATAATAAATACACAGGGAAGAAGGAGAACAATTGTTAGCAGTAGAAATCTTATTTCCCAGGCTCCCTCCGACAATGCTCATTAAAATGTAAAAAAATCTATACAAGAATTTAGTTTTTTAATTTTTTTTTTTTTTTTTTTTTTTGTCCGAGTTGGGTTTATCTATGGTAGTAAAGGTAGTGTAGAATCACAAAGTATATTTACTGTGTATGAAAATACAGGACAATGGTCTGTATTGTTAAGAAGGACAGGAAATACTCATTTTCTTCTCCCTGCCTTCTGCTGATATATGTTTTTAGCCGATGTTTGCTGCTGGATTGATTATAAAAGCCGGGCAGAGCAAAGATCCCCCGAGAGCAGAGAGAGGTGAGAGCATACTGTATAGGAAGGCACTAATGAATAAACTAAGCTTGTCAGAGAAGCACACTAAATTAGCCCTATATAAGCATTTTCAAACGTCTATTTACTTTCTGTTGTCACTGTAGGGCCAACAAAAGAGTAAAATGGTCCACAACCTGTGATAATGTATAAAAGATTGCAAAATAACAATACTGTTATACACAATACAGACATGTGCTGGTTGACCTCTTTTTGGTCAGTTTTACAAGTGAAACGTTGACTTTCATTTCACATAACTGTAATAGGTTAGTTGAAAGCAATAATATTAAGTTGTGTGGTGGTGCAGTGGATTGTGCGTTGGTGTTCGGATCAGGGGATCACAGGTTCAAACCCCACTGCAAGACACTTCGCCCCGAATTGCTCCTGTGGGGATCGTCCACAGTATTGAGTATGTAAGTAGCTTTGGATAAAATAGTCTAACAAGTGACATGTAATGGGCTTGGGATCTTGCTAATTGCGCTCTTTACAACATAACACATTTCAAGTAAATGACGGTGCTATTGGCTACAGAACTAAATTGTTATGTAAAAGCTGAAAGCTGGTTGAGCAAAGAGGGAGGGAAATCGTCTCAGCACAGCACAGACCAATCAATGAAAACACTCCTCATGAGTTTAAAAAATGGGTTGTATAAGTCTCTTAAATCTAATATGGCATGATTGAGCCATTTCATGGGCTTGGGATCTTACTAATTGCGCCCTTTTCTACAACGAAAGACAACATAAACACATTTCAAGTAAATTACGGTGCAATTGGCTATGGAACAAAATGATTGTGTAAACGTTCAGAGGTGGAGCTGAGAGGGAGGGCAATCAGCTCAGCACAGTAGACCAATCAATGAAAACGCTCCTCGTGTTTTTCAGTTGCTTACACACATTTCTGATATATAATTGCACACACTTGGAGCAATCATTCAACATCATCATTCAATTTTCACCAAGATGTATTGAAGGAGAATTACAGGAAGCACCAGGAATATAATAATAATACATGTATTTATGTAGAGTTTTCCTGGAGCTCAAAGCGCTTGGGTTTTAACGGCCCAGAACCAACTCCCGATAGGCCCAGCCTCCCGTAGCCAAAATCCTACACTAGTACAGACCATGAACGCAACACTCCGCGTTGCATAGAAACCACCAAATCACAACGCAGCAAGTTTTTTGAAAGTGCATAGAAAGTGGTGCTAGTAACGGTGGTCTGATAGCAACTCTAAAACATGTCTCTCTCAACTCTGAAGCGTAAACAGAGACAAAACGGTCATTGATCTTGTGGAGCAGTTCCAAGTCAAGCTGGACCTTTTCGCGACCGACTTGAGCACGGGTTGGATGCTGCATTTTCCGACGCTCCTCAAACACATCACATCTCCGGCACAAATCACAGATGTGATGACAGATTTCATTGCGAGGTTGAAAGAGAACTTTGCCGGTCGATTGGATGGACTTGCTCAGCCCACAGAGGTAATGGGCTTTGCCAGAGATCCCTTCACTGTTGCAATAGAGGGGGACGTATCAACCAGAGCAAAGGAAGTGGTCCCCAGCAGTGTTGGGCAAGTTACTTCCAAAATGTAATATATTACATATTACTTATTAGGCTACTCTCTTTTGAAAGTAATAAGTTACATTACAATATTACTGTCTCTGAAATGTAATGAGTTACACTACTTTAGTTACTTTTTAGTTACTTTCACCAAAATAACCGCAAAAGAATAGCTAGGTATTTTAAATGCTAAAATGTAGTTTAGTGCAGCTCATTATGCATCCAGTGAAGGGCAATGTGGTATAGCATAACAACTGTGTAGGCCCTTAAGGCTACTAACAACTTGTATTACAGGGCTTAGTTGAATACTCGATTCTGATTGTAAATTCTTAACATGTGACACGTTGTTAATACAGCAGTACAGACCGCTGTCAAGGACTATAATGAAGGTTAACATATTGTAAATCAAGGCAAATATTATTTAAACCATGCTCATGGTTTGAAATGGCAAACATTGAAAGGCAAAAGTATTATTAAAACCATGTAGCCTACTACATCATCACCTTGGTCCCACGCTGGGAAGAGAATATTTACTGTGCTTGAAAACTGGTATCACATCATCATGTGAGGCTGACTTTGTGACCTGGAGAACATTTCAGCTGCAACATCAGCTCGTTGATAATAAGCTTGGGATATGAGATATTTTTGTAGCCATTCGTGGTGAAGGCATCTGTGCTATTGTATGCATTATTTTTGACCCAACATTTCTACAGGCATGTCAGAATATGGTACTATTTTCACATGAATATTCTAGCCATTGTCTATTTTTATACCACAAGCTGCAAAATGACCGCCTTACCCCACTGTACAGACGGGTAGTTGTTTAGATATACCTGTAACCTGCGGGCCGCAGAGGGGCGGCGTAGTTTCGGGCGACGAAGACTGCTGCTCCGGGGCTGGCGAGTCAGGCGGGAGTAAACTAGTGTCCACAACGGAGGGTAACGTGATGTCCGCATCTGACCTGTTGCTACTGTCTGCAGTAGATGCAGTGTTGCTGGCGTTTAGTGATGGTTGCTTTAACCATTTTCGTATAAATGATTATCCACAGATCAGATGTGTGTCACTGCTGTGGAAGCACTTTGGAAATGATGCACGCGCAGCGGAGCAGTTCACGCGCACCTGACACAATTTGTTCTTTGAATTTTTCGCTACGTTCTCTTTTTTGAATGGTTGTATAACGTTCAACTTCCCCGAAGATCTCGACGCGAAGCCTGAAGGGTAAACACCAGGTTTACTAATCTACCCGCACAATTTGTCCGGTGTCGGAATGTCTCGCTATGTTAGTACATTCTTAAAAAACAAAACACCATTTAATTTCGGGTTAAAATGTGTTGTAACTGCGTTACTGAGCATTGTAACGGGTAATATATTACCCACATTTCATTAGTAATGCGTTATATTACTTCGTTACAGCAAAAAAGTAATATATTACTGTAACTCCGTTACTTTTGTAACGCGTTACACCCAACACTGGTCCCCAGCATCGACAAGGGGAAATATCCACTGGAACTTATTGACATGCATCGCACTAACGGGCCAGCGAAGTTTTGGAGTGATGTCAAAAAACAGCAGCTCCCTAACGTTCAGAAAGTAGCGATCTGTGTGCTTAGTATGTTTGGATCAAAATACACATGTGAATCAAGCTTTTCACACATGAACTCAATAAAAAGTAGCACTCGCTGCTCCCTGACTGACAGCACTCTTCACCAATGTTTTAGGATTGCATTGACATCCTATGAGCCAAACATCGCTCTTGTTCAAAACTAAAAATATCCCTTCTCCCATTAAGAAAGTGAGCGATGACAAATCACAAATGAGGTGATAGTAAGCACCTAGTTTACTATAGTAGACGTGTAGTGTAGCATTCATTCATATGTTAGTTACCCGTATCCCTTGTTATGGGTTTGTGCACTGAAGGGTTTGACAGTTCTTTCTGTATTCATTTAAATGCACTTTGTAATGTGTCTGGGTCAAATGTGACCAAAACATATGATTTTTTTGTTATTACTTGAAAAGTGAAAAAATAGTATTGCTACAGTACTACCTCTTTGTGTTACATTGGAGCTCTTTAGCTGTTTTTTTTGTATGTGAGGACCTGTATTAAGACTGCTATTATTGTATGCAGTAAATGCCCTTTGTGATGTGACCGGTTAAAAAAAAAAACAGAATATTTGACTTCTAAAGCAAACAAATGTAATGCTACAACTGTGCACTTTTTTTCTTCAGATTCTTTTAAATTAATGCTAATTTGTTGTGTTTTTATGCACTTTTTGACGTACTTTTGTTAGATGAACAATGAACAAAAATTGCATGTTTTTCATCGCAGTAATAGGTGTTGGTTTAAAATGTGTCATTACCTGCTTTTTACAGGCCGCTGAATGTCTGGCCCAGCTGAATTTTGTAGTTATAAAATCTGGCCCAACTGAATGTGTAATTGAATAGCCCAGGCCTAGCGTTTATTTTGATGAGCGCTTGAAGGCTTTAACTGGATGCATCACTTCTTAATTTGAAGATATTTGTACCTAAACATTACATTTTTATGTGAGAGCAACAACTGTATATACCATTATAAGTACATTTGATCTCTCTAAACCATTGTACATTGTAACCACCTGAAAAGCAACTCAGGCACTTCCTCTTTGACTTGTTTTGAATCTTTGAATATGTTTTTATTTATTATAGATGTCATTATTTCGTTTTGTATTTATCAATTTTATTTTTGTTGTCCTTTTTCTTGGAATTAATTATTATTTCTATATTTCATATTTCTATATGTTTTGTCTTTTTTGTCTTTTACTGTGACGTACTTTGTGATGCCAGGTTTGGAAAAAGCTAAATCCATACATTTCAATTACTTTGGCAAGACGTCAAAGTTTTGGTGAGTAACCCTATTGCATACAAATCTCAGTGACAGTAAGTGAGTTACAACTAGCAAAAAAAGACAACGACAAGAAAAGAACATTTAAAACTGCCGCTTGCGAAATAAAAGACAATATCCATTCGTATGTTCAGGTTATTTTTCTCATAATCATGAAACAACTGAGGTAATCCTTGCCTGATCTTTGTGACGGTTGATTCAGGATTTATATTTAATTGAAGAAGTGATCTTAAGATAATGATTCCGTATTTCATGGACCCTTCAGCCTTCTTTGGTTCAGACACAGAGGACATAAAGGATGCAATGACCCGCACTAACAACATCTCCCTTATCAGAGAAGTTAGATGCTGCTGCCGGGTGAACAAAGCTTTCACGGAAACATGTTTTCACTTAGATGACTGAAGGGGAGGTCAGAGTGGGCGACCTCTTTTTCAATGTAAATGCGTTGTGTATTGTCGCTCGGAGAGTAGGCCTGTTGGTTAGCGTTGATGGATGGAAATGAACACTTTGACAGAATCCATTTAATTGCTGTTCAAGCAATGCTGCAACAATCATCTAGTACAGGGGTGCCCACACTTTTTCAGCTTGGGAGCTACTTTTAAAATGACCAAGCCCAAAAGATCTACCTACAGGGCCGCCCCTGCCCAATCTGTGTCGCGAGCGCGAGGGGGGGGGGCTTACCTGTATGTCAATCAAGTAGCAAATGCCATAGTAAGGATGGATTATAGGCTAACTTATAATTTAAAAAAAAAAAAATATATATATATATATATATATATATATATATTTTTTTTTTTTTTCCATGCCATGCGATCTACCCACACTACCTTTGCGATCGACCGGTCGATCGCGATCGACGTAATGGGCACCCCTGATCTAGTATGATAGCAAAGAATAATACAAACAATCTGTCCTCAGCTTTTGCAATTAAGCACCAAGAGGAAATTAGATTCCTATATTTGTTTCAATTTGTTTTAAGCAATGTGACATGTGTGTCCGTAAATATAGTGGTAATGATGTGATGAATGAGAGTGATCCTACAGAAGCCCAGAGAAGAGGGAAAGGTAATAACGGAAGCTCACAAGTTCAATACCTTAAACTAAGGAAGCAATCTCTGCCCCCTCAGGACGGCTGAAGATGCTATTGAAGCTGTAGATAGAAGTTATTGTTTTTTAGGACATGAGTCAGCAGTGGAGTTGAAATGTGGTACTTAGATGTTCTCTAAGTTTCTCTGTGTGAAAACGAAACACATCTCTGCTAAGCTTAGCAAGTATATCCAAAACATGAATGTACAAATGCAGTGTGTTTTGTGTTATATAGGTTTTTGTACATGTAAATGGTCTGTAGGCTAAAATCCCAAATGGCTCTCCCACACACCCCCTGCCTGAAAAGCCTTAATGTCACTCCTTTGTTTACTCCCCGTAACATAGTGACATCACTATAGGCGCGTACACACCAAGTACTTTTCCCACAAAGGTTCCTGAGAACTCTTTAGTTCTCATGAACTAAGTACAGATCGCGTTCACACCGGAAATTAGTTCCTGGGGGTGGATTAGGCAAATGAAGCCGCTGACGTCACTTCTTCTTCTTCTGCTTTGGGTTTACTGGAAGGCCGCAAACAACTTCACGGCGTGAAGCCGCCCAAAATCCCCGGCCAGAAGTCCTCGCCGGAGTTAGGAACTGGCTTCAGTGTAAACGGCCAGGACGCCGACACCTCCTCATCTCCACCGCTCCCATGTTTTATTTTGTGTTGTCATAAGTTAGTCTCTCTGCGTTTCTGCGCTGGGCTAATGCTAATGCTAATAATGCAATGCAAGGATAATAAAATGGCGGCTTCACAAAAGTTTTTGGGAGTTTGACGGGGCGTGGTTTGCATTCCGCCCAGCCAATCAGACATAGGAACATTTCTCTCCCACGAAAGTCCCTGCTCTTTAGCAGGGACTGAAAAGGGGGTAAAAAAGGTTCTCTAGAACTAATTTAGTTCCTGGGACTTTTTGGTGTGAACGCAACTTAATCGTAGTTCTCAGGAACCTTTGTGGGAAAAGTACTTGGTGTGAACGCGCCTAATGTAACACTTGTGCTTCTATTAGCTAGCGCTTCAACATATTGTACGTGATAGGCTGAGGGGCGGGGCATCTCTAATAGGTTGACCAATCACATCAAAGTCGGCCAGCTAACCAATCAGAGCAGACTGGACTCTGGTTTCAGACAGAGGGTGAAAAGAGGTGCTGCAGCACAGGCAGTATGAGAAAAATAAAGAGCTTTTTGAACATTAAGGCATGGAAACATGTCACAGTGGAGGTGCAAGATACAAATATGAACCTGAAAATGTACAATTATGTTCTCTTCAAGCACCACTTTGGTGTGTGAAGTGAGCTCACATTCCCCACAAATGTGTGTTTTCTTTTGGCATGGATATCATTTTGTAGCATTTTGTCACAGAACGTGTAACACAACACACTGTGTAATACATTATTTCACAGTTTTTAAACAAAACCAGAACTACTGTTGGAATAAGGATCAATAAGAAGCTCAATAGCATTCAAGAGAAAGAGAATTGCTTCTCAACTTATTCTTCCGATTATGGACTATTGTGATGTTGTCTACCAAAATGCACATAAATCTGATCTTGCTCCACTCAACATAGTTTACAATAGACTATGCAGATTTGTTCTTGGTTGTCCTTTTCGTACACATCACTGCACAATGTATAACCAACTTAAATAGCCTTCTTTAAATGTAAGAAGACACACGCATTGGCTTCAGCATATTTAAATGCATTTATCTTAACTATCCCCCTTATTTAAAGCAGTATCTCGTACCCTACTCGTCAAATCATCAAGTTAGACATTCTGTTCAGATTTATTTCTCTGTCCCCTCTGCAAATGATGATTGGCAGAAGAGCGTTCATTTCCAAAGCCCCAACTGACTGGAATACTTTACCTGCTGCTATTAGATCTCTTGCATCATTGGGTATATTTAAACATGCATTGTTTTCTCACTTTCAACTGGTCTGTACTTGTTATTAATGAAACTGATATTGATGAAACTGATTTGCTCGACTGTCTCAAATTGTAATGATTGTGTGCATTGCTTGAATTTCACTTAACAGACTGTATGTGGTTTGTCTTGTGTGTCATGTTTTGCATTTTATATTTTTGTTTATGTATGTCTGTAAGTTGTTGCTATTGTCGGGACCCCCTTGAAAACGAGACGATGCATCTCAAGGGGTTTATCCCAATGAATAAACATTTCTATATATATTCAACTAGACATAACAGACAATTCTGTAGCAAAAGCAAATATTTCTGTTTAAACACATTTACAATGTTGTCATTCAAGGTGAAAGAAAATCAAGCCATTTTGACCATATGACTCCCCACCCGATGACAAAGCATCTTTTCATTTTGCTGGCAGTTGCCAATTTACTGACACAATAACCATGTTTTGAATCATGGACAAAGCTAATTGCAGATGTCCTCCCTCTATCTGGCTTCTAGCCTTTGTTAGTCATGCAATATTTGACCATGAGAGTAAAGTAGCTTACATAAAGTACTTTTGCGTGCTCAGTGAGATCAATATCTGACATTTTGATGCCTCAACACACATTTCCTTAGTTCACACTCAGAAGAAAATCAATATTACTTCAATATAAAAACGTTAAGTTTTTTTCCTTGCACATGACTTTGCAGTTTGATGATGGTGAGCTATACGAGATTACTATAATCATAATTATGTGTATATGGGCAATTGCATGTTGAGTCCTCTTGACATTTTGTGCAGTGTACTGTGTAAATAATGACATATTGTCAGCAGCTTCAGTATTCCTCTGTTGCTGTATTGGCTCATCTAAACTGTAAATGGTATCAGAATGTGTCAGAACTGTGTCAGATCATAAACTCTATGCATATCTGAATCAGTATAGTAAGAAAACACTTAATTCATGGTTCAAAAGCAAGGTTCAAAAATTGTGAGTGGCACCAACATTTGTTTTATCACCATGTGACCCTGGTCAACATTTTTGGATTTGATTAGGTTTTTCAACATGGAAATGTTGGAATATGTTGACACTGGCTATTACAATTCGTTTTTCGGTTCTGATTTCAATAGTCAAGTTATGAAATGTTGATGCTGTACATTAAACAGGGCAATTTGTGAAATAGACTCTAAACCAAAAAGTCATCTTTGATCTCTCGTGTAAAGTCATAAATAGAAAAATCAAATATATCATGAAAAACAAACAACTTTTAAAAAGAATGTAATTAATTGAGAAAACTCACCTGACCTTACCAGAGGTTGGAGAAGTACTCAGATCTTCTACTCGAGCAAAGTAGAAGTACCCGAGTGTAGGAATACTCTGTTAAAAGTAAAAGTCCTGTATTCAAAATGTTACTTAAGTAAAAGTACAAAAGTATTAGCATCAAAATATACGTAAAGTACCAAAAGTAAAATACTCATTGTGCAGATCGGTCCATCTCAGAACACCATACTGTATTATGTATTTTGATTATAATTATTGATGTATTAAAGTGTTATCAAAGCTGGTAAAGGTGCAGCTAGTTTTAATGACTTGAATTTACTCCAGCTGTAACTAAAGTCTAAGTTTATTTTATTTAATGTTGGTTATATTTCACATCATTAAATCCACATCTGTAAAGTAACTAAAGGTACTCCATAATGTAGTGGAGTAAAAGTACAAGATTTACCTCTGAATTGTAGTGGAATAGAAGTACAACGTAGCATAACATGAAAATACTCAAGTAAAGTACAAGTATCTCAGATTGTACTTTAGTAAATGTAGTTAGTTACTTTACACCTCTGGACATTACGGAAAAGGCTTACATCTAAAGGCCACTTGATCAGCCTCGTGTTTGCTAGAGCATATTCCATAAAACTAATATATCCATTGTAGACAAAAGATGCAGACTCTTTATATCCTAAATGAATCCTCAGTAGATAAAGGTCATAAACTCATGTGCTTATGACTCAGGAAGAGGGAAGTGAAGACAATTGTGTCTACAGGTTGCTCAGCATGTGGCTCAGATGATTTCATCAAAAGTAATGATAAGGAACAGCAGGACTGAGCATGTAGATGCAGTCACACAGTGTTACCGTGGCCACCCCCTGCAGTGCAGTCGTATTGTGTGGTTTTCTACAAGTGCTGTTGGGAAAAAACGTAAGATCGTACGCCTTCTTTGCACTGGCTCCCTTTAAGATCCAAAACAGAATTAAAAACCCTTCTCCTCGCCTACAAAGCAATAAGCATGGATCTTATCTTAAAGGGCTCATTAACCCAAAAGACCACTGCTTTTATTGAATCCAGGGTTACTTAGGGTTCCTCCAAAAGTAAAGTAGAAGCCAGAGCCTTCAGCTATCAGTCTCCTCTCCCTCTCAACATTAAAGAGAAGCTTCAGACTTTACCATATGATAAGGCTTATAGTTTGGCTCAGGCTTGCATTGGACCAGCCCTGGTATAACATTACATTCCTTATAAAAATGACAGTAAAAAGACCCAATAAAAGGACAAAATGATAACAGAAAAACATTTAACAACCACAATGAGAGATGCATAACTACAAAAAGCACAATACAACAACAGAAAGAGTTTAAACAACCGTCTTCGTGTTTTGCTCATAGTAGGAGTCTCACACTAGTCTCCCAACCCGCTCAAGTCTGTATGCATTCATGTTCAATAAATGCATGGTACTACCTTGGCAATCAAAGCTTTTTTTCTTCACGCCAACTGCGTCATTGTTCTTATATTTCTATAGTTGTTATGGCAATCATTGTTTTTCTGTGCATTTCTCTCTCTTTCATGGCCACCCACTCTTTGTTCAAGGTTCCTTCCTGTTCACCGGGAGTATTTTATGTTTGCCTCCCGCACTTCCTGCTCCTTGGGAATTCTATATTGGCAGATTGATATTATAATTTATGATATGATTGGCTCTATTTGACTAAAAATGGACTTGTCATGCATGCACTAAGGTTTTGATTTAGCTCAGAATACATAATTGTAACGTTTCTGATTTACCCCCACAGGGTGCAATAATCCATCAACTTTAATCTGAGCCAGTAAATAAATCATTACTCCATTATGAGGCTGTGTGTCGAGAGCTTCACTGGCATGAATATGAAGAAGCACAATCAACATAACAGCATCAACCTTATTTGCAATAAAACCCTGTGAATTGAACATTTCCCTAGAATGAGTGTCGATTAGCAGGTCAGGTAAAAGCGGCAGAATTTCTGATGGGCAGCAAAAATGTGATTATGGGTATTTATTCAATATATAAACAAATAGTGCGAACAAACAGAGACAGCAGTGTTTTGAGTGTGAATGTTTTGCTGCTCATTCAGGGTTTTACAATGAATCAATTTGTTTAAAAATGTAGGAAAAGCTATTCAGTGCAGTTTTTAAATTTAGAATAAACGTTGATCCATTATTCATTCTGTTTAATATTTGATGTATGTTTACAGGGGAAGAACCTCTGAGATGAACACAGAGGATGAAATATTACCAATAAACTAAGAGCGCCATCTTCAGTCTGTGATGTAGCACTGCACTTGTGCTTTAAAAACAGATGCTCTCTATGTAGCATATGTAGCATTGTTGCTAAATGATGATTTAACCCTTAGATGCACGAGTGACTTGACCCACTCTTCCATAAGTGGGTCAAAAAGGACCCGTATAGAATAATGTGTGTTTTTATGCCTTTGTCATTTTTGGTTTAGAAAAATCACTTTTATAATATTTTAGTAGTATATGTTGGTTCACACTAGAGCTATTTTATATGTAATTGTTCACTATTTATAATTTTATAATTTTTTTTTTACTTTTTGAAAAAAAAAACGTTTTCCCATAGGGTTCCATAGAAAATACATGCGGGTCATGTTTGACCCACTTATGGAAGCTTGGGGTAGTAATGCAAAAACTACAATTTCTTAAAATGTAAATTAAAAATTTGAATTGCATGATATCCAAAACATGTTTTTTGAGGAATAGCTGGTATATGAAATGATACAAAAATGTAATTACAAAGATACTTCAATAAAACCACCTCACCGGGTCAAAAAAGACCCACTTATGCATATAAGGGTTAAAAAAATACATTCTATTAAATAACAATGCAAGTTATCTTCCGACCAATGACGATGCAGGATTGGGTCAATCACACTCAGAAGTCAGGCTCTGGTTTATTGCATGTATTTATTGTCCGGGTACCTTTTTAAACGGTAACCATGCTATGAACAGAAACAGGTCCAGGTGGGTGAGTGGGCTGCTGGCTGATGACAAAGTTGTACATATTTACAGAGAAAAAGGTGGAAATGTGACAAACATTAAACAAGAAATACAAATAAATCCCGGTATTTATGCCCCCACATGTGTGAAAGTCACACAGCAGATGTCATTAGCATAGTAGTAAAGGCACTCTGACGTTTATTATATACATTAATTGATTTTAAATAATAACTTTTGGGGCTTTCACAGTAAGAAACTTCACAGATTTAATATTTAAAAAAAAAAAAAGATCAAGATAATACTTATAGTATTACATTTGATTTTGTACTCAATAGTGGATCATTTAACAACGCAGTATATATTAAACTGATTTAAGTAAAGAATCAAAAAAAAAAAAGGCAGCATTGATAAACAGCTTCTGAATAAACAAGATCGTCCATACACTGTGCAACGACACACACGCACACACACACACTCTGGTTTCAAGGTCCAGCATCTGTAGTTAAAGGCTTTCATTACAGCAAAATTAGGAAATCCATGGAGACCTTGAAACTAAATGTCATGCTGCTTTCCAGATTGATTTTTTGTCCAATTTCAGTTGCTATTCCAGTGCAAACGTTTCACTTATGGTGCCAAATAGCAAGGACAGGAAATATATATTATGCTGAGACATTTTTCAGCAATGATTATGATTTGTCCCTTGTAACAAGTAGAATCAGGAAATGCACTCATTTCATTGAAAAAAAACAACATTCTGAATCTTCATGCAAACGCTTAAATAAAACATAACAACTAAGTGCCGCCACAAAATGAAGGGGTAATGTCAATGTGAGAATTCAAGAGCGTGCCTATGGTAACTACCATCTACTTTTTTCTCTTTGGTGTAACCTGATCTATCAACAGTAGATCATTTGCACAAAACAATTCATTACTGCTAGGCACACGATAGCCGCGATTAGCTAGAGAAGGCTACAGATGAGAGATCAGCCCCTTCTGAACTGATACATACACAAAGCAGTGATTAAACGAGGGTTAGTCTCTGGGATCTCATAAATAAACACACACATGGAGCTAAAACTAATAAATACTTGATGTAAACACAATAAACGCAACATTTCAGTGTCTATTAGCACTCCTATACACCTACTGTAAAAAGGTAGCACTTATAGTAGTTAAATATGCCTTTATGTGACAACTAGATCTAGGTTTGATAGTATTCTGATGACATTCACTGGCCTCTCATTCAAACGCTGTGATATGACCTGTTGGACATGTTCAAGGAGGCGGGACCTCCAGTGTGTGTGGATTGGAACGCTTCCCTTTCATGAACACACACCGACCTCCAAAGCTGAGGTGAGTTCTTTAGAAAATTCCATGTTTAACTGGAAATAATTTAAAGAAAACTAGAAAATGTACCTCCAAATATTCATTGGCACTTACTATTCATTTTAATTCGTAAAAAAGGTAGTATTTCTTATTCACAATCTTCAATTAGAATTTTAGAAAAGATGGTCTCAACCCAATTGAAATTTAGTCTGATTAATGAACCGAGTATAATCAAAACACATTTAAAATTGGGAAAACAGGCTTCTAAAAACCTAAATGTCTTAATGTGTAGCCTCAACTTGTTTTTAATATTATTATAAATTATTAAAGTAAAGGGCCAGTGTCGTTTTGGATCAGGGGAACTAACCTGCATAGATATTCACCTACTTTCCCCCTTTTCCCACAGTATTATTGCATTGCTGTGTTCATTTGTTAGGCAATTCTCGTACAACTTCAATTTAGTTGGGGTAAACAGCAGTGCCGCACATGTACATAAACATAGCTAATGTCTACAATCCTATGGAGCATACAACAAGGAACCAGCAGAATGCAAACAACCTGGGCAGAATGCAAGCCAATAAAACAATAAATTACAACTCTGTGGTGGTGTCACGGATAAAAACACTACTCACAGCTTTAAAAGTGATCATAAATGCTCTCCTGCAGTGCCATGACTTACATTAATCTTGTTAAAGTACTATTTTAGGACCCAGGGCCGGATCGCAGTGCACTCTACAGGGGTTTCCATTTCTCTGGCCACGTGTAGGTGCTTTAGAAATTCACGGTGCAGCCTACCTTGAGACATATTCAGTGGTGTACAATACAATGAAAGTGCAGATTGAATGAAAATAAGTATTATTAAAGTGAAGTATTAAACGCACAACATGAATAAAACAAACAAAAAGTCATCCCAAAAAAGGATTTGATCGTCTTCAACAGGGGCCACACTCCTGCTTCAATAGGATTGAAAATGAGCATTTTAAATACTTAAATAGATATAAAATGTTGTTATCTTTTAACACAAACTGTACACATCTGGTACCAATACATATAAAAATGACAAGTGTGGTTACTTTAGAAAGGGCAACCTCTGATACGTCATATCAAAAATATGTTGCTTTAGTAGCACTTTTGTTCTTCTTCATCTAGTAAACTTTACAATGCTACATTACACTCCGACGAAGTGAATGAGGTCTTTTTTCTTTTTCTTCTAGTCCAACGTCACTGCAGTGGTGCTCCCCAAGCCTCAAAACCGCACTGCTCTTCAACTCTGCATCCACTTCCTGGGTCACTTTCTTCTCATGGTCCTTCGATCCCAAAACACTTCCTCTTCACCCTCCAATTGTTCCTCATCCTTCCTCTTCGACGTGAACGTCAATCAATTTTTTCCACTTTCCCGATGATCTTCTCCTCAAAGATGGGCAGGATAGCGTCATCTTCACGTACCTCTTCAAACACCACCCCACAGTCAAACTCATCGCTCACCTTCTTGAAATAATACCTGAAAGAAGACGGGGAACAAAGTTCTCCAGGTTAACAGCTGTGACTGCTACTAACCATGTGTGAGGGGCGTAATGTACGGAGGTCATTTAGTATATCAATATTCCTGTTTTCTGTGCAGTATTTATTGGGTTGATATATTCAGATAAGAAGGATCAAATAAATTAACTCAAATGCACCGTGTGTGTGTGTGTGTGTGTGTGTGTGTGTGTGTGTGTGTGTGTGTGTGTGTGTGTGTGTGTGTGTGTGTCCTCGCTGCTTGTTCCAACACATTGAGAGTCCTTAACGAAGCTGTTTTTGCCACTGGCGGGCGGACCTCTCCGCCTTTGCAGTGCGCCGTGACTCTCATACGCTTTTGTGTACAATTGTAATTTCAAGGTTCCTTTTATATGAAGCACAACTTACCATGCTGTAATAACAACGTTATTTATCAGCCTTTAAAACTGAAACAATAAATAATAATAATATTAATAATCATAATATATCATGTATGTGCGACGATTAGTCGACTAATCGCCAGAATTGACGACTATTGGTCCACTAGAAACATCTTTAGTTAAGGGCAGCACTACAGAACAGTCCTTCCAGAGTTATACATTTGATGGCATTGACTTAAAGATGATCACAAACCTTTTGTCTTTTTTGTAAAAATTGTCTTTTTTGTAAAAAGGAGAAACGGTATATAGGAAGTAGATGTAGCCACCATGACGCCATACATTGGATTATACTAATGTTTTTAAGACTTGAGTTTGGCCTTCACCATCTTAGTTTTGATTGTTATAAAATATTATTTATTTAAAAATGGAAAACGCAATGAGAGCCAAACCTGACAACACTGTCAGCAACAGACAACACTTTTATATAAATCATTTTGATGTTAGAATTCATATTCTTTCCCATATACATCCCTTATATAACTGTAGCTCTAAGACTGATTTAAAGAGCAACTTCCAGGTTAAAGACACCTGTGAATAAATGTGTAGGAAAATGATGAATATACTCGATTTTCAAAAACATATACAGAAATATACACTACAGTGACATCTGGCATCGTTTTTGTAAGAAATGTTCACTTCCGCATAAAAAAGCCTCGGCACGTGACCTCCCGCGTGTGACGTAACACGGGGGTCACAAGGGGGAGAGCGGCCGGTGTAACTTATTAATAAACATGGATCCCAATGCTAGTTTCGACACAGAAGAAGTTGAACATGAATATTCGAATGCATATGACGGACCACAACCTTATAATTATGAGCCTGCTAGGCGTCCAAGAGACCAGGAGCAGCCAAGGATTAGAAGAAATAACGGCCATTGGAGAGAAATTGAGCTGTGGTGTGTGGAGAACCAGTGGAGAACTGGGCAGCTATCTTGGTGAGTGACCGGCGTTAGCTACAGAATGTTAGCTAACGTCACATCACAACATTGTGAAGTTAGCTATCATATATCAGGCTATAACTAACGTAGCATTGATAATATAGTAACGTTACTGGCAGGACTGTTGATACTGATCCATAACAGAAACTAATGCGCAAGTATCAGCCGTATCTCGCGTTACCTAATGCAACTCCACACTACGGTGCTGTGTACCGGAGGAGAGACGGGAGATACGGCTGATACTTGACGATCTGGCGGAGAAAGGTTGTGGAGCCTCCGTTGATATGCCGTTGTAAATGGCTTGATGGAGAGCAGGTGTGTAGTCGGGGAGGGTGCACAGCTGATTGCAGCAGGTGAGGGGAGGTTGAGCCGGGAGCCAGGAGTGACAGCCACCACGCACACACAAACAACACAGACAGGGGGAAACAAACAAACACAAAGGAGACGGCTGGAGCAGTACAGCCACCACAGCGTTACCTAATGCAACTCCACACTACGTCTTACGGTGCCGTGTACCGGAGGGGAGAGAGAGCAGCGAAGGGGGGGGGGGAGAGAAATGTAATACGGTTTCCTGATAAAGCTGTGGAGAGTATGTGCTGCAGGAAGGTGGATTCACAACGCACCCAGGAACGAACGCTAGCTCCGGTCCTTTTTACTGTGGACTCGATGTCCTGACAGGCTGGTATTTGTGCAACCTGCACAATACAATACTGTACCATGATTACAAATGGTGAAATACAATGTGAAACTACCGAAAAATACCAGCTCACTAAAACACAACCGCTCAACTCAACGCAACTACTAACTATACCCGCGGTCAGAGAGCGGAGATGTTTACCCTTTGTGATGTTATGTGACGCGTTTGATGTATGAACTTAAAAAAAAGCCGTTTTTAAGAGCAGAGCTCAAAAATTGCTTCTTTCCCTCTGAATTCCTGCCCTTATGTCTCGTAAAACATATCAAATCCTACATTCACTTTTTTTTATTGTAATTTTCAAGCAAGTTTAAAAAAAAAAAACCTGCAAGATGCTCTTTAAGAACTATTGGTGTCTCAAAGCACGTCGTGTTATATTTATGTTATGTCATTTTAATTAAGTCTTACTTACTAAACAGTTGTGTTTAATGTCTCAAGCTATGTCCACAGGTATCAAACAGCAGTGAGTAAATCTCACCTGTAGTTTCCTTTCTTCGTCAGCAGTTCTTTGAACTGGCCCAGTGTGACCACCCTCCCTTTGACAGACGTCCTGTAGGGTATCAGCTCCTCACAGAAGTAATACGCCACAGTCGTGTTCTCACAGGGATGCTTCTTAGTGGCTTTGTGTCTGCACATGGAAATAAACAGGAGCATATTTAGAAAATATCCTATTATTTAAATCCACACTTCAAATGAATGGAGAACAATTATTTTTGAAATAAAAAGGACCCTAGCAAATTGTGTTGAGTCACGATCATTTCCTGACAAGCACTTTAGTTAGTTCTTCACCTTCTGATTCGTGTACCTAATTTAAAAAGGCTGTGGTGATTCCAAAAGCTGCTTCTTTAAAGATCAAATTTTCTAATCAATATGTGCAATTCCAGTTAGTGAGTGAGAAGAGAAACAATGTGGGCTAACATCCTGTAGCTTTCTGCTTCAGCAAATGTCCTCCAATAATCCGTTCGGAGGGAAACAACACTGAGGGCTCTCTAAGGACAGCTTATAATGGCAGAGCACAGAAATGATAAGTTAAACAAGAAGCAAACAATCACTGAAACAACAGGATGTTCAGGTGAAAAGGACACATCAGCCAAAGTGGAGGTAGAAAAGAAAAGAAAACATTTCACACTGACAAATGTTGTTGTTTTCTATTTTGTGAGAAAAACAATCAGATGAAAAGTGTTCACAATAAAGTGTGCTTTAATAGAGGTGTCTCAACCACAGACAGGCAGACGGCAGTGGAGTGATGGTGTCCTCTGGTCTTCATGGCTTCCTGAGTGGGTGTGCCATGCAGCACAACAACAATAATCTCATCCTTCATGATCTCAGATGTTTTTGCCCGATATCTTTTGTACAAACTTGAACAACCAAATAACAGCCTCTGCTTTTGTCCCTGGGATGTAGCTAACATTGCAGGGACATTAATAGTTATATGATCAGTTGTTATAAGAACCAAGCTTCTCTCTTTTGTCACAAAACTCCAGGCGTATGAAAGTGATGCTTTCAGAACAATAACAAATATTTAAGAAAGAGGGAATAAGGACCTCTTTCACTTCCTAACACTAGCTCAAAGTAGCCTATGATAACAAATGAAAACTACAGTATCAAAGCAATACTTCAATACAAATAAAATACATTTATTGTATTGTTTATCCCCTTGTGTTCCTTGAACTGTTATATCATGTTTTTATGCTGCATGATTGAAAAAGGTTTGACATGAATTTAATTTCTTGTTCTCTGTTTTCAATTTGGGATATGTGCCATGTGACGCCCTTATTCAGCTCGGGACGCCCTGAACGCGAGCCGAGGGCGTCCAAAAATATTAATAATTCGAGTTTTTATCGCTTGAAATGACGAAAAGGAAAAAGGACCAGGACATCTCTCTGTTGGAGGGGCAAAGGAGTCTGGTGGGATTCTTTTCGGAGTATTGAAGATTGTTTCCCCGACATCGGCGGTGCCTGCTACAGGACAACACGGAACGTGCGCGATTTGGACGCGATGAGCGGTGTTAGTGGAGCACGCGCGTGAGCTGCGAGCACCAGATCCTCGCAGCGGAGAAACTGAGGCTCCGTGGTAAACTGTAGTAACATGAAGAGCTGTTTGGAAGCCGAAAAAGCCGGCGCTCAGAGAGCCGAGCCAAATGATCCGGCTCACTAACGTAAAAAGACAGTATCTATAAGGGACGGCTCAAGTCAAAATCTCGGGGTGGACGCCCTCTCAGCCCTGGTCTGGCGGAAACACTGCCTTATATTATAAGTGTGTGTCTTTTTGCAAATATCCACTTATTGAGTGAGGAGAAAAACAATGTGGACTAACATCCTCTAGCTTTCTACTTCAGCAAATGTCCTCCAATAATCCATTCTGAGGGAAACAACACAATTCTCTTCCTGTCCATTATCCCTTGCTGCTCTGAACCCCAGTGCAACATCATCAGCCTTGCACAGTGTCCCTGCTTCCCTCCATGTGTTAAGCACCCACAGAGAGGCCAGTAACACATCAGACAGAAAGGGCAGACTCTCGCCCCGATACTCCTGCCTCTGGAAGAACACCAAAATCTGTTCTACCTCCTCTCTGATCCTCTCTCTGGTGCTTATGGGAAATAAGCAGCATGGGATCTGGGTTTTCTACCATCAAGTGTGATCCGAGATATTAAAGACAGAGCGGAGGAATAATTCAGTTTCTCTAAAGGACACTGAAAAAAACCTTTCCTTACAGATGCTAATAGATGGATTTTAACCTCTGTAAATCTAAATCAACGAACAAAACAAACAACCGACTGAAGGATAGAGTGTGGGACACAACATGATGACATCACATAACAGCACACAGAGGATTAGGGTAGCTGATTTCTAAACATCTCTTTTTGTAGCTCTACAAAAGCACACACTCCTGGGTGATTCACTAACAGTGATGGGAACGGCAGGTGATGACCCATGAGGGGGTGGGGGATTGTGGGAAAAGGACGTACTCTGGCTGGGAGAGCTCGCTGTCAGAGACGGCGGGCACCACGCTGAACGGAGGGAACAGAGCCGGCCTGACGGCGGTGCGGCCCCTCTGGATCACCTCCATCACATACCTGGGGACCAAACAACCAGGAGTTAGACACAGACCGGTCTCAAGAGCATAACGGCTAGAGAGAGTAACTTTCATTTGGCTAAAAGAAAAGAAGGATAGATACATCCCCCTTCCTCTGTTGAAAAGCGGACAGTAATAACGGGACATGTGCGTCCACTGACCTTTGCTTGGGTTGGACAGTTCCTGACTGAATCTTCTCCTCCTCAAGCCGCCTGCACACCTCCTCCAGCTGGATGAGGGGGCTGGGAGCGGGGTTTGGGGGCATGGTGGGGTCCTGGATGAAAGGGTGGGACGGC
Source organism: Notothenia rossii (assembly GCF_949606895.1). NCBI lineage: Eukaryota > Metazoa > Chordata > Actinopteri > Perciformes > Nototheniidae > Notothenia > Notothenia rossii. Next base: position 24,468,428 of record NC_136906.1, read on the forward strand.
TGTACATTGTTCCGCTGCTGGGCCTCATGGCCTGACGTCCTCTTGGACCCAGTGGTACTCCTGAAATGTAAAGATATGACTCTTTGAATAATCAAAAGCGTACGTTAAAGCTTACTATTAACTAGAGATATCAGTCTAATCCCAACCCAAATCGCCCAAGGACACTGCAGTGGGTGCATCTTTACTGCCAACAACTCTTAAAGGGGCCCTATTACGCTTTTTGGGGGTTATCCCTTTCCTGTAGTGTGATATATAGGGTTTTGTGCTTGGTCTGCAATGGCTGAAATCCCAAAGTTCCCTCCAGAGGGAGTTTCTCACACACACACACACACACACACACACACACACACACACACACACACACACACACACACACACACACACACACACACACACACACACACACACACACACACACACACACACACACACACACACACACACACACACACACACACACACACACACACACACACACACACACACACACACACACACACACACACACACACACACACACACACACACACACACACACACACACACACACACACACACACACACACACACACACACACACCACCCCCCCACCTGCCTGAAACACCTCCATTGGACTCTTTTGTTTACTTCTGTAACATAGTGACATCAGTACATTACACTTGTGCTTCTATTTGCTAGCACTTCAACCCTGTACGAAATAGGCGGGGAAAGGGGCGGGAAATCTCTAAGCGGTTGACCAATCAAAACAGTTCCGGCCAACTAACCAATCAGAGCAGACTCTGGTTTCAGACAGAGGGTGAAAAGAGGTGCTGCAGCACAGGCAGTATGAGAAGAATAAAGAGCTTTTTGAACATTAACCCTTTGGAGTCGACCGTCACGCCGGCGTGATTAGATCACATGACCTGTTCAAGCCGGTGCCGCAGAAAAACAACAGTCCGGACAGCATTGCCGTGTGTTTCTGTCGAAATTACTGGCTTGAAACTATATCCCAGTCTTTGTTTCATGAAAAAAGACCCAGTAAACACGGAGATATAATGATATAAAGTTAATACATTTCAAAAGTATGAATAATGGAAGCACATATTTGAATATCTTCGCCGTATTTTATCATTTTACGAAACGGAAAATACTGGAAACTGTAGATTATGCTCAACAGGATGTATTTACCAGGGAGGGGGTGAGGTAATCAGGTAAACGGAGTGATACGAAGTGAGACGAAAAGAAACGAAGAGGGACGGCGGGAACCGAAGAGAGACGGCGGGAAATGGAGAGACGAAGATATACGAAGACAGGCGGCGGGAGACGAAGAGAGACGGCGGGAGACTGCGATTGAAGTAAAGTGACAGACAAACATTGAGAATTTAGATATAGTTAGATAGATTTAGAGTTTGGAAGATTCAACTATGATGAAGAGAACTCTGAACGTGAGTCAAGCTATAAGCTTGTTTTTTGACATGGAGGAGGAGGAGGAGCCTGTGATGTTGCCCTCTGTGTCGCTGACTGAAACTGCTTTGAAGCGTGGCACAGATAAAGACAGAAAAAACAGATTTTTGTACATAATGTGTATATATATATATATTTGTATTATATTTATAACAACACTTTTTGCCTTATCAGAATGAAATCCCATGTACATTATTTAAGCTTTTAAATGTTTTGTTGTGCCTACTGTGTCATTGTTGACAGAACTTGAGAAATGAGGAAAAAAAGCCTATGGATACACCTGTTATTTGTTCATAACATTTGTATATAGGTTCATGCTACCTCAATCAAACTTTCACATTATCATATTGACATCCCATGTATATGTGTCCAGCTTTCAAACGGTTTCGTTGTGTATGTTTGTGTTACCTATATGAAAAATAATATCATTTTCAAAATCTGTTTTTACGTTTTTTGGGGATTTTGGGTCCAAAATGTTCATATAGTATCTCAAAATGAAAGAAATAACTATCAGGTTATATAAGTGAGTTTGTCCTTAAAAAAAAGATACCAAACATTGACATGCCGAAGATTTCTTAATGGGGTTTAGTAAGACAAATCAAAAGTATGCGAAAACGGCCAAATTAGCCCAGGACTCCAAAGGGTTAAAGACTGGAAACATGGCACAAAATACAAATATGAAAAATGAGCATAATTGGGCCCCTTTAACAAAAAGGAGGTGGCACTATGTTAAGTGTCCTCACTGACCCGTATGGGCTCCTCTTATATTGAACCATTTCCTTCTGTCCTTCCATCAGCCACAAGAGGATCTTCTGGTTTTTCTCCATCTCCTCTGGAGGCGCTGGCCCGTCATAAGGCCGCACTTCGTCACCCTTCTTCAACGCCCTTTTACACTGTGGGCCACCTTTGCTACTGAAAAATAAACAACTTGTTAGTGGCAAAAAAAGGCAATTTTGGAGCATTACCAAAAAAGAGGAAAGTATTTCTTACCTATACCCTGTGTGATCCACGGGGATGGATCCCATGCCGTCTGCGTAGCTGCGAGACTTGGAACCATAATGCCCCGTCTCTGCGCCCCAGGGGAGGTTGCCATGGACGCGCATGGCCGCCTCAGCCTCCACCTGCTCCCTGGGCTTCCCGACGGCAGCGTGGTGGATGTGGTGCATGTGTTTGTGGTGGTACAGGTGGTCTCCCTTGACGCCGTGCCTGGACGGATGTTTCCCCTGCGCCATTCCAAGTCCCGCCCCTTTTCCCCCTGGGACACCGTCCGGTGAGCGTGACTTGGGAGAGTGGCGTCCTGTGCCGGGGGACTGGCAGCCGGGGGTCTTCATGACCCGCTGCACGTGGTCGTCCAGGATGCTCTCTGGGTTCTCCTCGTGAGCGTCTCTCAGAATAAGACCACTGTAGGTGTTGTCGGCATAGCGTGAGTTGTAGTTCTGCGGATAAGCACCAGGGGGGAACCTGTGACTGGATGATGCTGCAGCTGTGGACATCACTTCATCTCCTTCTTCTTCCTTTAGAACAAAAAATTCATAATTTAGCATAAAATAAAAGCAAATTAAAAACCTATCTTTTTAATATGGCTTTTAATTTGGGTTACATTTCAATTCTCACTGGTATCATAGTCCATGTTTTATTGTGTTTTGCTTTTATTTTACATTTTTTATTTTTTTAATTGTTTTATTTGAACCTATTCGATGTTTTATCTTGTCCTGTATTTATTTGTAATATTGTTGTCATGTTTTATTTGTTTTCTTGTTCTGTAAAGCGCTTTGTGCATGAAATGGTACTATACAAATAAAGTGTATTATTATTATTATTTAGATGAAAAAACAAATCCAGGTTTTAAAGATCCATTATTAATATTTGAGGCATATGATGATACAACTAAGACATAGAAAATATATCTATGTGCATTTCATCCTGTTAACAGCTTATTTTCAAACACATTTGACACAAAGGAAGATTTTTTTCTCAGGGTTCATTTGCTGTACTTATATCCGCCTGTAGATGGCAGATGTAACATGTGTCTTCTCCTTCTCACTGCAGAGGTTTGAAGACAAACTAAGAATTACCCCAGTATCAGTCAGATGGCAGGGTCTCTGCCTGTATGCAGCACATGTGTGTTGTTTCATGTAAGGCAAGTGCAACCGGTACAGCTTCAGTGACTGATCCCATTCTGACAGGATCTGCCTATCGCTGCAGGCTGAACTGTAGCTTTGATATTAGCAGTCACTACAGGGAATGGAAGATATGCAGCGATGGAGGAAAAACAACAGTGGATAAAAAGGAATGCAGGCATCTAAACCTGGATTTTAAGGACTGAATTACCTCATATCCGACACTGCTGTTACATACTCTCATTGTTTAAACGTATATGTTTATTTCAGCTTAACTTATGTGAATGTTATAGTACTGTATTGTTTCAAATCATAACGTATTGTACTGCAGTGCTTGCAATAACATTGTATTGATAACATCAGGCAATTCATTTGTAAAAAACCTGCCCATGGGCTAAAGATGGAAATGAGCTCATTAGCTAGTTCTGGCACATTGATTGATTCAGAAACTGACATGTTCATTAATGTGCACTATTCCTGGTAACTTAATACAAAAATAATTACTTCAACCATTTCTATCTACAACAAAAATTGCAGCTGAAATAGCTTGGCCTGTTTTCCATAAGTGCTGCGTCTCTACAGTATACCACAAGATCTGTATGGTGAGCCCACTGGAAGTCATTCATAAAATCAAGACATCTTCATTTGAGCATACTTTTCAAGCTGCTGCCTGACTTTGAGACGAGGGAACAGGAAGTGGTCAAATGCTAACTACTTTACGTGTTTAAAGACTTATTCCTTAACAGAGGGAGAAAAAAAAAGGCTAGAAGATGAGACTCGATGAAATCATGTGGATCTTTTCCTCACAGCAATATAATGATTTATTTTAAAACCAGGGGTCCTTTATGCTTTTTAATGATATACATTTTATTACCTCCGATATTATGGATATAAAGCTAAGCTCAAATGTCCTTTTCCAGAAGCTCACTTGAGCATCTCTTGATGAAGACAGTTATTTCATGCTTGCCTCCAGGTTTAAGTAAGCAAACCTCGAGCTGTGTGATGGCTGCTTCTCTCCTTTCCAGGGCCAACTGTCCGCCTTGAGACTAAGTATTTGGGTTTGTGTACTGAGGGAGGTTTTGTTTGTGGTTGCAGAAACCATTTCATCCCCGTTCAAGTGACATCAAAGAGGCGGCACGCTGTTCCAGGCTTACAAACGGCCGAGTGTGCAGGTGCTCCGTCTGATTCATCGCTAAGCCAGATCGCTGACAGGCCAAGGATGGAAATCTCTAAGTGATTCATAATGTTGTTTTTGTTCCACATTCAAAAGGCTGGCCTCATTAATTTCATTAAGGATGGACGGATTTAAGTCTCCTTTGTTACTGGAAACTTTAAGCCCAACGGACAAACACACAACTTGCTTTCTGGCTCAGAAAAGAGCTTTGATGGTTCTCTCACAAATTACTGATACTAATAGTCTGCTTTTTAATACCATATTATTAGTCATCATTTGCTCTTTTATTAAAGTGAATCAAAAAGGTATGAAAGTAAAAAAAAGGTCCTTTCATATCAACATTTGTGGAATGAGGATTAAACACGTGATCCTCAAACCCAGCTCAGACCAAGAATGTGATAACACAAAACTATAGCAGGATTTGTTTCAATGTTTAAAATAAAACATTGCCAAAACTATACAAACTCATCTGGAGCCAAGTTTATTGCACAATTGACTGATGAGTTGATTGAAAAAAAAAAAGTGGCCCAATTTTTCTTTTGGGAGTTTTCTCTTTCCTGCAATGGGTTATATCGTTTATTTTGCATGTACAGTGGGGCAAAAAAGTATTTAGTCAGTCAAGTTCTCCCACTTAAAAAGATGAGGCCTGTAATTTTCATTCTAGGTATACCTCAACTATGAGAGACAAAATGAGAAAAAACAAATCCAGAAAATCACATCGTCTGATTTTTAAAGAATGTATTTGCAAATTAAGAAAAAAAAATAAGTATTTGGTCACCTACAAACAAACAAGATTTCTGGCTCTCACAGACCTGTAACTTCTTCTTTAAGAGCCTCCTCTGTCCTCCACTTGTTAAATGTATTAATGGCACCTGTTTGAACTCTTTATCAGTATAAAAGACATCTGTCCACAACCTCAAACAGTCACACTCCAAACTCCACTATGGCCAAGACCAAAGAGCTGTCAAAGGACACCAGAAACAAAATTGTAGACCAGCACCAGGCTGGGAAGACTGAATCTGCAATAGGTAAGCAGCTTGGTGTGAAGAAATCAACTGTGGGAGCAATTATTAGAAAATGGAAGACATACAAGACCACTGATAATCTCCCTCGATCTGGGGCTCCACGCAAGATCTCACCCCGTGGGGTCAAAATGATCACAAGAACGGTGAGCAAAAATCCCAGAACCACACGGGAGGACCTAGTCAATGACCTGCAGAGAGCTGGGACCAAAGTAACAAAGGCTACCATCAGTAACACACTACGCCGCCAGGGACTCAAATCCTGCAGTGCCAGACGTGTCCCCCTGCTTAAGCCAGTACATGTCCAGGCCCGTCTGAAGTTTGCTAGAGAGCATTTAGATGATCCAGAAGAGGATTGGGAGAATGTCATATGGTCAGATGAAACCAAAATAGAACTTTTTGGTAAAAACTCAACTCGACGTGTTTGGAGGAGAAAGAATGCTGAGTTGCATCCAAAGAACACCATACCTACTGTGAAACATGGTGGTGGAAACATCATGCTTTGGGGCTGTTTTTCTGCAAAGGGACCAGGACGACTGATCCGTCTAAAGGAAAGAATGAATAGGGCCATGTATCGTGAGATTTTGAGTGACAACCTCCTTCCATCAGCAAGGGCATTGAAGATGAAACGTGGCTGGGTCTTTCAGCATGACAATGATCCCAAACACACCGCCCGGGCAACGAAGGAGTGGCTTCGTAAGAAGCATTTCAAGGTCCTGGAGTGGCCTAGCCAGTCTCCAGATCTCAACCCCATAGAAAATCTTTGGAGGGAGTTGAAAGTCTGTGTTGCCCAGCGACAGCCCCAAAACATCACTGCTCTAGAGGAGATCTGCATGGAGGAATGAGCCAAAATACCAGCAAGTGTGTGAAAACCTTGTGAAGACTTACAGAAAACGTTTGACCTCTGTCATTGCCAACAAAGGGTATATAACAAAGTATTGAGATTAACTTTTGTTATTGACCAAATACTTATTTTCCACCATAATTTGCAAATAAAGTCTTTAAAAATCAGACAGTGATTTTCTGGATTTTTTTTTCTCATTTTGTCTCTCATAGTTGAGGTATACCGAGGATGAAAATGACAGGCCTCTCTCATCTTTTTAAGTGGGAGAGCTTGCACAATTGGTGGCTGACTAAATACTTTTTTGCCCCAATGTAAATGGTCTACAAAGGCTAAAATCCTGAAGTTCCCTCCAGAGGGAGTTTCTCTCCAACACATAAATAAAAAACCCTAAATGAACGCAAATATGGCCATTAAGGGCCGGACACACCAAGCTGACACCAAAGAACTGACACAGACGGACCCGCGACTGTTGTGTCTCTGCGTCTTGGCCATGTGTCGCACTGGAACACACCGCAAAGACTTCAGCCGACGGCCAAGTAGCACGTACGAACTGCGCATGCGTGAGTGGCAATAACTCTCCTTACCAGCAGGCGGCGGTAGTGTGTATTCTTCATTCAAAAGAGGCAACAAGTGGAAGACAGACTGCGTGATAACCGAGAGAAGAAGAACAAACAACAAATAGCGTGTGCGTTCCATTTTCACTCTACAGCGAGAAGCTCATGGGGCTTTCCCGAACCTGTGTCGAGAGCTGGAGTTAAATGCCTTCTTATTAGTTTGTTTGGGTCCCTCAATTCCGTTTCGCTTCTCATGCACTGATTTGCTAGCTGAACAGCCAATGAGAGTCATTTATTTTGCCGACAGCCTTTTTTTGGTTTCCAGCACGGCTGAAAAGACACGACGGTGCGGGACACACCAATCTGAGTAGGGCGTGTCGATGCTCATCGTCGGCCTGACGCCTTTCGACGGCCAAAATCGGCTTGGTGTGTCCGGGCCTTTAAAGGACCCCTTTAAGAAAAAGGCAAAGGCTTGTACTGTAAATGTATTGTACTGTTGGCTGTATACCAAATAAGAATACTGCAGTTGTCATATATGTATTGTACAGACATAACAAAGCACATTTCTTGTGAAAACATACCTGGCATAAAACCTGATTCTGAAGAATCGAGATTCCCCGCACTGGTTTTGTCCATTCTATTAACATCAAATCTAGAAAATGATCATCTGATAAATCCAATAAGAAATAGTGGGGTAAGGGAACCCGACTTTTCATTTTAATCTGGCCAACAATATTATTAGTTGTCATCAGTAGCCAACATGGCCCCATTCGACGTGAAGGTGATTCAAGGTCAGATCAAACACATGTTCCTTTTTCTTCCTGCACTGCCTCAGTTGTATTGTTTTAGAGGTAATTTAGGTACACACAGGGCTCTCATAACTCTTGTTAAACCAAAGTAATATAACAATGGATCTGCGTGTGCTTTAAACAGTATAAGAGAACATACCAGTCGTACTCTCTTCAGCCGCTCCTCCAGCTTCTCCTGAGCCTCTCTCTCCCTCAGGACGCCCTCCAGCCTGCTGATCAGCTCTGCAGCAAACCTCTCCGGCTCCACGTGGATATCCTTTGGAATCCGGTTAGTGCGCTGGGAGAAAAAAAAAAAGGTCAAACTGTAAAAGCACTCTCCTCTGTCACTGCTGCATTTCTGTCAACACCATCTGGGCTTTTACCATCCCTGACCCTTTACTCATCTCAGATGAAAGAGTTGAAACTTGAGCGGGAAACATTTAAGTAAACAGTGCCGAGTGTTAAGATCAGAAGGGGTGGCACACGTCATAAATTACACTCATTTTAGGAAAGTCAAAATTAAAAGTATTTTGGAATAAGGGATGCAACATTATGCACCTCAAATATAAATAATGATGTATCTGATAATCATAGATATTACGCTTAGATAATGTATTATTAAAAAGGCTATAACATGAAATAGGTATCAGAATGCATGGTTAGAGATAAACACTATGACACATTTTTACCTTTATAATTTTGTTAATGAATGGAATAAAATAGATGGTCTTTTTATTGAAAATGCATATGGGTTAACCCATACATACATTTCAAAATGCTGTATGTCTATACGCCCTTATACGAACCGCCCTTATAGACAGACATGGTTTTTCCTTCCTTGTTTTGTTTTTTGTGTTTTCTGTTTCCAATATTTTGTAAAAACAATCAAAATGCAGCAATACTCAATACATATTAATGTGGAAAAGAAATGCTACATTTACAACAACTTCAATGAACCCACAACCATTTTGGCAGTGATTGTTTTTCAACATTATGGAGAATGTATGCTTAAAAAAATTGGTCGATACCTCGGTGTGTCTGGAATAGAGGTTGAAGCTTCACTTCCCATCAATAAAAAAATCACCTTGCAAGCTTTAAGAACATAATATACCTTCAATGAGCATGGCAAAAAGATTTCATAGTTTGCACTAAACATTTTTCTCTTATTTAATATTCTAAAATAGGAAAATAAACTAGGAAGAATAGCAAGTTTCAGTTTAAATGACACTATTCTCTCCTTAATGAAGAGATGAGTGACATTTGTTTCCTAGCTAATAGCGTGAGTATTTGCAATGCAGTCATAAAAATGCAAAGCTCCCAGTTAGGAGCCAGTTTAAACAAAGAAAAGGCTTGCAGTGACATTTAAAAAGATACCTACAAGCCCTGTCATTTCTCTTATTGCTGATGAAGGGATGTCATGATTAATTTGTTGGGGCAGGGAAACGTGAGAGTTATGCTTTGGGGATTTGTGCTCTACTACACAGTCAATTCATGCATCCTAATAGGACGCTACGTGTGGAGTTTTTAATTTGACTCTTTACTCCAAGGCCTAATTAGGGCCAGGGTTTTCCTACCAAGAGACAGGGTAAGCTGCAGAGGGAGGCATCAGGCTGTCACAGGGGAAGATTCATGTCTGCTAGGCTTCAGCGCTCACAGCTTAGGAGAGCATCAAGCTACATTTAGACAGCTTTCTCTTTCACCATCAGCTATTCTTACACTCCATCACACGCCCTGCGACACTGCACAGCTCAAATATGCACGTCTCCGATGGTGCAGGCGAGAAAAATAAGACAGTTTAATAGAGGTGTAGAGGCAGAAAGTGAGAGAAGCCATGAATAACTCACTGGGATATGAGGTAGTGGCACTCGCCCATTTGCTTTGGCGCTTTCGTGCATCTCCCGGCGATGCTGTTTGCGGTATCTGTAGGGTGGAACCCCATCTCTGGAATTAACAACAAAGACATTTTCATAAAACATCCTCATGAATAAACAACACAGGCAGCTTTGAAGTTGAAGGCTTTTTTATTCTGCATTTTTTTCCCCTACTAAAACACCTTGTAATTATTGATAATCAGTGCAGCTGGACGGGCTTTCTCACAGGCGCATTGTGTCCCTCCTGCACCACAAGTGGTCCGGCTGATTACAGTGACATGTTAACACTTCCATCAGGCTGTAAGTCCATGTGGGGTTTGGTCATGCTGGGTTTCACACTACACTGTGCTGGAGGCTCTGGACCAATTAGCTGATAACTGTCACTAATCCATTCAGCTTCAAACACATTTTCTGTCCAGTTGTGCAAGCTTTGAAGTTTCTCATAATCCCCTAGTGCCATCTCTGAACCTAGAAAATATTATTTCTAAAATCTTCTTACTGCAGCACATGCCTGGTCTGCACACTTAACTGAAATACAAGTTGTCCTGCTAGAAAGGATCCCATGTGGTACAAAACATTGGGTGCTGGAAAAGGACACAATTGAAAGACTATGACTTTAAAGAAGTTATTTTTTTAAGAAACATTTAAAACTGGTTCGTGTCTTTTATTTGCAAAAGAGTTCAGTAGGTTAGTATTTTCCTTTCTGTACACATGTATGATTTTACATCAGCTAGGAGTCCGTTTTAAGGTTTGCTCTTTAGCATTAATGATTGATTCTAAGCTTCTACTGGTTCAAATAACGAGCAACTGGGGCATACGTAGCTGCTTCAATCATTAAGGTTAGCACAGTTTCAAAAATGCAGGAAGACTACACCCTTATTTCTGTCTTTGAGAAATGCTAACTTATAAACACGTCTTCTTTTTTAATAACTAGGAAAACTAAGAATAATATTTGGTTTTGTCTATTAGTTTGGTAATACAACTCGTACTACAGCCAGTAATGCAGCTATTTGTAGCATTTAACCACTGTCAGCATGAAATGTGTGTGTGAGATGAGAAAATACGTACAGACTACTGTCGGTGAGGGAAGTAGTGTCTGCGTCGCTGGACATACTCTGCTGCTCGCTGTCGTTGGCGCTGGTGGCAGGAGCCATGGCATAACCAGTGTTCACATAGTACGGGTTGACGGGCTCACGAAATGGTGCAGGCCTAGACAAAAAAGAAAATACAGGAAATGCTGAGACAAAAATAGAGATGGATCATAACTTGATAAGGTCTAAATTAAGAACATAGGGTATTGCTTTTTTAAAGGGGCCCTATTGTGCTCAATTTTAGGTTGATATTTGTATTTTGTGCCTCTACTGTGACATGTTTATATGCTTCAATGTTCAAAAAGGTATTTTCTCAGTATTTCTTTCTCATACTGCCTGTGCTGCAGCACCTCTTTTCACCCTCTGTCTGAAACCAGAGCCCAGTCTGCTCTGATTGGTAAGCTGGCCAGCTCTGTTGTGATTGGTCAACCACATATGGGGCTTTCACACCAACTCGGTTCCAGGGCCGGTTCGGAGCTAGAACCTGAAAAGCACAGTTTTTTTCCTGTTCACACCGCAGCGGAGCCGCCTCTAAGCTCCGGAATCCGGTTTGTTTCGAGCACCAAAAAATTGTCGGTCTAGAAGCAAGAACCGCATACGTCATGCTTACGTTGGAGGGGGGCGAGATTAACCTGAGCTAAAAGTTAAAGGAGAGTACGGCAAATACAAGTTGTAACAAGCAGTAGCGCTGACCAAAGTGACTAGAACGCAACCACCCACTTATAACAAAAAAAAACACACTTTATAAAGTCAGGCAACACTAACCAGGCCATCCGTTTGCTGTTATTGATCATTGTGGAAAGCAGGCAGACGTTTTGTTTGTATTATAGCAGCTATTGGAAGGGATCAATACATGGGCTGCACAGGATGTAATGTCCGACTATAACAAGTAGAATCATAATGAAAAATACGCCGGTAAAATGTGCCAGTAGAAAACGGCTTATGCCACAATAGGATAGCAACAAGTAGTCAAGATAGTCAGTTTAGCTTCGGTTGCTATGCTAACATCACCCATTTTATACCAGAGAAACTTTCATAACAGCGTTGTGATGCCAAACAGCGTCAATTCAGACTGACACACATTCACTTAAGGGGAACTGGGGATATGTATCAGCTGCTTGTGTGACAGTCGGACAGTGAATACTTTACAGCGGGCGCTGCCGTGTGAGCTAACCCGGAGCTAACGGGAGAATAAACTCCCGTGGAAGAGCAGCCAGCACTGCAGCGGTCGGTAAATGCCGCTGAAACACATTAATAAACAATGAACCAAGGCACTCTGGAGAAAAGCATAAGGTTGGAGAAGTCGTTATTTAATTTAATCTGGCTTCGTATGATTAAAAGCAACACGATCATCGACCCGACGCAGTCCCCCGTTGTTGTTGTTGTTGTTGTTGTTGTAGTAGTGAGCGCCGTAACGCCGTTGGGGAGAAAATCAGCGATGTAAACGGTGACGTCATGACGCAACAGCGGAAGCACCAGTCGGGCTCCGGGCGGTGTGAACAAAGCGGGAGCAGAAAAGAAAAACCGGTTCTGAACCAGAGAAGCTCTAGCACGGAGCGAGTTCAGGGCGTTTCGAGCTGAATAAGGCCGTCAAATGACGGCAAGACGCCCCCCTGGCGGAAACGCTGGTGGAAGCATTAGCCAATAGGAACGCGAGTGTTACATAGTGATGTCGCTATTAAAAGATTATTGCTTGTGATGAGAAACTTTTTAAACAACTAAAATCTCTATTTTGTAATGGCATTAACATTTTAGACCTCAGAACAACATATATATTATCAACAAATATCAACATGAGACTCGTATCGTTGTTATTAGCAACACCAGCTAACCATTTAACATAACCTCATTGCTCAGCTTCTTATTCTTCATTGCCTGCAATTACTCAAGCTTTCAGATTCGGCCACTTCCTGCCACTCCTCTCTCTTCTGTTATTGCTTCTGGCATAACAGGCCTTATTTATGGACGACATTCTGACTTGTCACAGTATGAAAAAGCACCGATGTAAATAATGAAATGAATGACGGCTGAATTCCATTTAGCTGTTATGATTTCAGAGTCCTGCTATTGTGTATGCTGGCTCACTGTAAGTCACTCAATAGAGGCGAGCCGGCGTTACTGTTATTAGTAACATCTGTGCTTTTCAAAATGTATACTGTAAAAAACCTACAGCCAGAGAAAGAACGGCATAGGTCTAGCAGTTGTTTGCTATCAACAACTCATTTCATATTATTTCCACGGCCTCTGTGAGTACACCAAATTCCATACAATATAGAGTATTGTACGCTGGTGTATGACCGCGAGTCTTATTTGGATGCACAACCTTGAAGAGCGTCTCTAGCATTCAAGCTTCATTTGTCAACCTTCTCCCTTCTCACTCATTGACTTTACTGAACACACTTCTAGCAGGGCGTTGTACACATGAATTAAAGATGTTCGACATCATCTCTTTTTATTCAAATTGGAATTCCCTGAAGCTTTTCTCCCTGTTTGGAATGCAGCAGCTCCCAGAGTTCAAAATGAAACCTTTGTGACCGACTGATTTTCATTAGCATCCGCGTTCAGCAACAGCGAATAATTACAGAGCCAGGTTGGTGAAGAGCCGGGACAAATAAAAAGTGCACTCTACAGAAAATGAGTTTTAAGTTGTGATTGTATGTGGAAACGTTTCTGATGATGAGGAATGAAAGGAACTGACAAGGGAGAGAAGCAAACTAATTCAATCTGTCATCTGATGAAAGACAGATGAGATGATTTATTGAGCAGAATTGATCTGAAGCTGCAACACCGCTCACAGTTGTCCTTTCCATTTGGGGATGATTTATTTTACATAACAAATAAATGAAAACAGTGGAGCACAGTTTCTGTCATCATATCAAATCACAGGACAGTCCGTTGAAAAATGGTTCAGTGCTGGATGTTTGTTCTAAAATGATTGTGTTGTTTATTAATCCTTATTGCTGTGTAATATCCCAAGAGGAGACATTAAATACAATAAAGCGGTCCGCTGTTAGCCAAGTTAGTAGAGCTGGCGACCCATGTACTGGTTCTAGGTCATTCAAAACAATTAAGTAGTTTTATATTTGTATTAATTCCATTTGAAAAAGAATGAAATAGCAATATAAGAAAATAAAAATACCTAGTTTTCCATCCTAACAAGAGCCTTGACATATTTGTATGTATTATCTTGCATAAAGAGAATTTAATCTAAAGGCAAGGTAGCTGTGTTTTGTTAAACTTGTTTTTATATATGCATTTTTTAAAGACAATGGCAACAGTGTCCTCAGTTGCCCTCTATGTGTAATGAAAACTTCCACATGCCATTCCTTTCTGTCTCTCTCCGCAGAGCCTGCCTCTCATTGAAATCAAATAAACAATGTGCCTAAAGGGCAAATAAATGTCATACAAAAGAAAATGTATTATTATTGCTAAAGGACCAGTACCATAAGTGGTCATCCATATTGTTCCATCATGTTTGTCTCAACTTCAGGCAGGCGTGCAGATTATTAGGACCCTCAAAAGATCATTTAATAAGGAAACAACAACTTTTATTAAATGACAAACTGGATGAATTATTGCTTTTGAAGTTTACAAATTACTTGGAACGAGAAAAAACTGAGCTGTACAGATTTCAAAAACCTCCCCAAACATCAATGAATGTATATCTCTCTCTCTCTCGTCGTTTGAATTCTAAAAGCTGATCTGAAAGACTATTTAATGTCTTTTGTTTTGCCTGTCTCAGAAGAGATCAGACACAACTGATGGAAAATGTAGCTTAAAAAAAAGAACCAACGGGTGCTGCTGAAAGGCTTTAAAAAAACCGAAGTGTGCCTTTCTGTAATTCCAGCCAAATGCTTGATAGCTGAAATAATGATGTGAAAATACGCCGTTAACTGTGTGTTACGATCTAATTAAAACTGTAGCTTTGTCTTATATGTTTGAGGACATTTCAAGCAAACATAGATCTCAAGCGAAAATGGCCTTTGGTTATGTTTTCAAAGAAAGAAAGGAAATCAAACGCAAACAAGCAGTTGGTTCTTCTTGCGTTGTGCATATATAAGCCAAAGAAGCAGCATGCCAAAACTGAAGAGCGTCATGAAAAGAAATCAGAATTCCACAGCTTCTAAGATAACGGCGGGAGTGATTTCAGTTCAGATTTAACTGGTCAGATTTGTTTTGTATGCATTGTGTTCAGTGTTTCAGTCACACAAGAGTGTCTTATCTGGAAGGTATTGTCTTTCTGTCAGCTGATCTGAATTCCTGTCCTCATAACACTGGTGCTGACAGAGTAGAGGCCAAATAAGGGAAGGTTTCTTCAGATTTTCAATTTGAAGGACAACATTATTGCAAACTATAGTATAGCAGAACACATATAAGGATCTTAAATCCCCCTTTTTAAAACATGTTGTTTTGATGTTTTTTTAAATTGCAATTGGCCTTAATCCTCAGTTGAAGATGTAACCTTTTTACACAATAAGCTTTAAGTGTAATCAGCTGGGATATTAGCACAATTGTAGGAGCAAGCAGATACTTGTGTTTTCATTACGATCCTTGGTTGTTACACTTTCATTTGCACATGTTTGTAGCTAATGCTTAGCGACTAATTTGTTTAACATGATGAAATGTTCTTAGATGGGAGGATCACAACAAGCATTCAGATTACTCAGAGCCGTTTAGGGTCAATCTGTGTCATTCTACCGGCTGCTGTGAATTAAGCCCGGAAGAAACAGTACGGAGATTAAGACCGGTTTTAGACCCGAATTGGTCGCCCAAACTAATTTTAGAATTGGGCCAGATTTCTGCCAGATGGGCTGTCTTTAGACATGCGGTTTGAGGGGGGGTCACAACACCTGATTAATTCCTTTGAGCGGATTTTGGTTGGCCGTCTGTTTTCCTGCAAGGCTGCTGTCAAAAGATTTGTACATAGTAGGATAGCACAAAGTAATGCTGCCATATTTCATTTTAGTTAACATGGTTGAAGTAGCAGTCAAGTTATTTTAACAAACCTTTAACTGGACCAGAGTGACCATGTGAGATTAGTGTTAGTAGGCAAATCAGTGGATGACTGATAACAATAATGATGACTTAAGTTAAATATTCAAGTGTCATAACTATATGGCTGTGAGTCAGCATCCAGTACTCTAAAACTGAAGCAGCTAAAGGTATTTTTACCATCTTTAGATTTGAATTCATACACCTGTGAATTTCCTGCTGTGAAATGCTAAATGTTGTGCTGTGATAAGGCTTCAAACGTTTTACATTTACATTACATAAAGCAATTTTTTGTTCTTAACTGTCCCATGCAGTAGTAGAAATGGTCATAACTGGTGTATGTGCAAGGTGTAACTTAAGTTGAAATAAGGGTATATTCATGCTACTATAAAACTATAAATAATCCATTATGATGCAACAGTCAGCAAAAGTGCAAAATTATGCAAAGCACCAGCATTAGGTTAAACAGATGACTAACTGGATCTGCAAGAATCACAAATGAACACAAAAAGGCAGAAAAGTCGGTTATCGAGGGAAAAATAAAACAGAAGAATAGCAGGAGGTCATTCTGTTAACAGCTGCAACCTCTGCATTCATACTGCTGAATTTAAAACAATTGATCAATGAATGGAATCCTAGGACAGCCCTCTTTAACTCTGTCCACATGTGTCTAAATGCTTGAAACCGAATAAGCGTTTCTCAGAATCGACCGGCCATTAGCAGATACTGACATCTGGGAGAATCGACTTTGACCTCTCACATTGAGAGTGAAAAGCATTTTTAAATCTGAGAGAACATTATTTGAATCCCGCTGTAATAAACATACGGACAACAGTAACACATTGCACTGAAGCACACAAAGTC
Organism: Notothenia rossii; assembly: GCF_949606895.1. Taxonomy (NCBI): domain Eukaryota; kingdom Metazoa; phylum Chordata; class Actinopteri; order Perciformes; family Nototheniidae; genus Notothenia; species Notothenia rossii. Next base: position 24,485,191 of record NC_136906.1, read on the forward strand.
ACTTGAAATCCAAGTTTCTAGACCATCTGCTGGTATTGGTAGGTTGAGTTATCTGCAAATGTAAACCTGGGTATCAAGTTGAGGGCTTTAACTCGATTTGGGGAAAAAAACATTACTTTTGTCTTTATTGATTCTGATAGTGTATGAAATATAACACATTTCCACCTCTAAGGAGCACATTGATTTAGAAGTAGTTCAATATGAAGCAAATGTGCATAGTCATGTACATTTTTATTGTCAGAAATAGGGTGTGTCCAATATTTAACTACAACAGTCCCTGATGCAATGTCTTTCTTTTTTTTTATTTGTTTGACAAGATTGTCATCCGAGTTAATATTATATTATAATAGTTACCAAATCAATATTAAAGGCTATGGCATTAGAAAACAAGTTTAAGATCGCTATATTAAATAGTGAAACATAATACCTAAGTTATTAAAAGAGAAACAAATGATAGAACATTTTGAAAAAAGTTAGAAAGAAATACCAGTTTTCAGGGTAAGTGCTTTCATAAGGCTCTTCTTTAAACATAGGAGATTCTGAACTCTTTTTCCTACAAAACCCTGTCCGATGGGAAAACACGAATCCCCCAGTACCTGCACAAGAAAAACCAAGAACACTACTTCAAACTTCTAACAACAAGTTAACTTCTACCGCCTCTGACATTTCCTCTGAATGCACCTTCTTCCTCTCATCTGAGCTGTCTCTGGTGCTACACTCACACTGTTTTCATCTCAGACTTCAAGCAGCGTTCATGGTACTGTGGGGTTTCAGGTTTATTTCTAATTCAGCAGTTTGCAGAGAATAAAGCTTTGCAGTTAGAGGTGAAGTTTTTTTTTTTTTAGATAGCTGGGAGGATTTACCTGTACTCGTGACTGTCCTGGAATCTGCCGCTGTTGGCAACACGCTGCGGGACCGTCTCCATCAGCAGCTTCTGGGTAAGCCGGTTGCTCGGCGTTGGGTCACACTCGGGCTGCTCCTCTGGCTCCTGGTCACATCTCCACTCCTCGTCTTCGTTTAAAGTCGGTAAATAACCCGACAATCCCTTTCCGTTCCCAGAAAGAGAGCTGTGATCGCTGAACAGCTTAGGGCTCTCTCCACCTGTCCGCGTGTTTTCCAAATATATGTCAGACTTCAGAAACAAGGGATATGTGTTGTCCTCCATCATAGTCTGTATCTCAGTCTGAGCCTGGTCGAACATTGCAGGGTCAACGTGAAGTTTCATGACGCAGTCTTTGATGAAGGACTTGGTGGCCGGTTTAATCTGTCGGGAAACAATCCCATTGTTGTCCAGGATGTATTTCTTATAGATGGCTTTTGCCAGTTTGACTTTCTTTTCCTCGTTACCCTCATTGGCTTCGAGTTTGCGGAAGCCACTGCACGCAAACCAGAAGTCCAACATGTCCGCACACTCCTCCTGCTTGAGGAACGTCCTGAACAGGTGGATGCCATCTTGGTCATCCAGGAGGGAGTGGAGAGATTCGGCCCACTTTAAGTAAGGCGGAGTAGGGGAGGCACTTCCCTCCGGCTCATAACCAAGGTCCAAGTCAGGGCGCCTGGGTGTAGCCACAGACGACTCACATTTGAGGCTCTCGTTCTTGGAGGAGAACCCGAAGTTGCTGTACTGGCGCCCATCACTGCACACCAGCTCACCTTCTTCCCCTGGAACTGGAGGTCTAGGAGCATCCTCAGTGAAGCTGCCTCCCAGGTCTGCTAAGTAGTTCCTGTTGTCGCTTATGCTCATAGTCCCAGCATCCATAAACCACGTCCCCGCAGAGCCCACACTGCACAACTATTAGATCCAGACCTCTACTTATTCCACTGCAAAGAAACTCCTGCAAGGGGGGAAATAAATAATGAGACACAGCTTCAGCACATCACTTAAAGGTAGAGTAATGCTAGCCTTGACAGAATGGTACTACAAGAAGATATTTTAAAACTCATTCTCAGATTAATGATAAAGCACTCTATTCAGTATAAATTGATAAGCTAACAAAAGGTCAATCCAGATGTCCCATATTCGCCATACGCCTGGTTTAAAGAGGATTAGTACCTCTAAGTGAATATTGCATGGTTCACATTTTTATCAGATTTTCATGATAAACTCATGTGGCCAGTTTGCAGCTGAACATTAAAATGAATGCACTTCCTGCAGAAATCCTGAAGATTTGTAAATGTGAGACAATCTAATGCAAACCACTAATGCAGTACAAAGATTATGAACTGGTTTACCTTTTATTGCTATGCATTATGCACAGTATGCTTACAATATCAGCTGCTTTCACTCCAATAATGTGACATATTTTGCTTAATATTTGGAGTATAAAAAACAATCCTGATATCATTAGAAAGCTAGGAATCTCCTCTTTCCAACAGTGTATAAAACTCAAAGTGTGTTTTCGCGTCAATGTGATTTCGATAGAGCAAGTCACATATAAGGAATACAGTGAACCAACATTTGATAAGGTAATCAATACAATAGAACAACTGTCACCAAAACACATATTTCAGCACAAAAATAAGAAAGAAAAAGCATTTCCTGCACTCAATCTGTATCAGCAAATTCTGCATAACATCTGCAAGCTTAAGCAGACATTGAAAGCTTAAAATCATTTGGTTTATACTGTGGTTTGATAGTCTAGAAAGTGGTTTGATGGTCTATAATTGTGCCGCACTGAGTCACATTCTGAGTTATGTGGGAGTGTTGTGGTAATCCAAGCCCGAGTCGTGGCTTCAGTGCCGCCTGGCCCTGGAGGCAGCAAATCTACTCGGCAGCAGTGTGAATATGGTGTAGTGGTAATGTGCAGTAATATCCTCTGATTTATATGCAGAAGCATAGCATTACTTTACATAGCTACTGCAGTTACATCCTCTGAGATTTACAGTATGTACTCAATAATGAAGAAGTCTCTGCTATTAGCTGATATGAGCAGTGCTGCAAATTATACTTTATTGATCCTTGTATCATATTCTCTCTTCATTCCCCTGCCCTCTGCAAAATAGCTTATGATTTTAAGGGTTGAATGTCTCCTTCAAGGACATGTCATTGTCCTCATGTGTTTTCCCTGAGCTTTCTTGCTACGCAACGAATAGTCGTGTGTATATCTCCACCTCTGAACACTGTACATTCAGCTCATAATTAAGCTACCCAGATACAGTGTCAGAAACCATTTAAAGTGCCAATTCCCAAGTGTAGCCACAATGTAGGGGGGGGGGGGGGGGGGGGGGGAATAGCCAATTTTCTCTAGCTGTTTAAATTCACACATTTGCGCAGAAGCCAATATTTCTTGAAAGCTGAGAGCAGGACAAAATCATGGTGTCCAGCAATAGCTCACATCCTATGTATAGCTCTGTGCACTTGCTGTAATGGGTCTTGGGATTACAAAGAAAATTGTGAAAAAATAAGATTTAGCATTTCAGTATTAAAAAATAATTCTGACAGCTGGGTTTACACTAGCTGGGATTTCACAAATATTGTTTTAATGGTTGCCTTCACGTACCCTTTAGGGCACACCCACTCTTGTCTTTTCCAATACAGCTACAAATCATTTTCCTGATTAAACAAAGACAGTAAAGACAACACTGGCCAACAGTGCCTTTTCTCTGCACAATCCTGAAGTGTGGGCAGCACGTGCACTGTGTTTAAGGCCAGGTGTTCTGCACTAATAAATGATAATCACAGAAAAAACACGGGCTGTTTGAAAATAAGGATGCATGGTTTATGAATGCTAATGATATGCCGGTTAACCTAGCAGTCATCTCACTACCTGTGTGTAATGATAAATCCGCGCCAGTTATGTTCGGTTAGCGCATTGATATTGAAATGAACGGTTCTGCGGTCACAGGTGTGACGTGTGTGTGGCCTCACAGGACAATGCGTGATATCAGCAGAGTCTAACAAATGTCCCTTTTTTCTGCAACTGTATCCGTTTGTTCCTTTTTTGAAGTGAGCCTCTCATCACATTCATGTCTTGGCCTTTCCAGAATGAGCAGAACAGCAGCGTTGAGTGGGGGAGGGGAGCCAGAAACAAACTCCGTACACACACACACACACGTTCACATACACACAAACACACACACATACACAGTGCCAGGCCTTTCAGCAGCCGACCGACAAGTGCACAACTTTGTCACACTATTCACCTATTAATATCTGTACTGTGTCCGCTAACAGTCGCTAAACTAAACGAACAACAGGGCGACCGCAAACATTTCCCGTACCGTCAGAGGACAGAGGGAACCCCACACCGGTCCCCGAACAGATTTACAAGCAGCAAAGCGATGGCACATATCTCCCGAGTATACCGCAATCCCAATCTCTGAGCTCGGGAGGAAAAAAGTGACATATACTTCACCGGTGAAAATCTTCTTGCTGCTTTCGGGTGCATCGGACATTTGGACCGGCACACGTCCCCGCCAACAGTGACATGGTTGAGAGTCGCAAGACTTTAAAAATAACAAAGAAAACAGTCCGCTGTCCGCCTCTCCATGACTGTCTCTCAGTGTCTGTGCGGAGCGGAGGCTCACCGCGGATGATGCACAGCGCCTCGCCCGTTCACTACACACATTACCACTGTTTAGTTTGCTACATGTGCTACACTGCTTTTTTTTTCTGTCTCATAAGAATTACAATGAATATCTTGAAAATGAGCTCATAGAATTCCCTTTCTAGCTCTTTGGCTTACTGAAATGTGGCTAAAATTCATAAAATTAGATATCCTACAGTAACTAGGCTATATGTTTTTTTATTCAAACCTCTATTGGGGTAGGAGGAAAATCCATACATTGAATATATGAATTATATTACCATTGTAAGAATTCCATACGGATCTCACAAAGTATTTTTAGAGCCTGTTTTGTTTGTATGTTATTAATAAAAATGCACCCACATTAAAAAAGGCACAGCAATTTTGTTTTTCATTCTGGTGCACCTGCAGGACAACTGCTGCATATCCTGCAGGTGTACAAAGTTTATGGAATGAAAAAACAAAATCGCTGGAGAGCGCCTTTTCTTGATTTTAAATCCCTTGTGTGGTTTAAACTGAAAACATGATAGGATCAGTTATTTGTTCTCCTTAAGATAAGACAATGGGGAAGTATTAACAGGCAGTACTCACTTTGACAGGTAAACTGAGCCTAATTGATCAAATCAGTCAAGTGCCTCTTTAAAAAAGGTCCTTTATTTGCCCATTACACATCTGAGTGTTGCATTACAGTTTTAAAAGTAGAACGTGTTTGTTTGCAGGTTTTTATGAAACCTGCACAAGGTGACTTCACTGGGTCAGGTTTGTTGTTCAGTTAAATCAATGTCATGATATAACTTTACTGCTTGGTGGTGTATTCAGGTGGACTTTGTCGTTCAATTTTACGCCTAGAAGTTTTACTAGTACAGCTGACAGCGGTAAACATAGGGACATTATTTTTACTTCAACACCTAAAGGACAATTTTCAAATAATCTAACTACCAGTCTCTACCACAAACTGAACACAGGCATAGTAACAATTATTCTTCTTCAACAATATGCAATCAGTGGATTTCATGTCAGGTTTACAATGTAGACACATTGCAGTGACCTTGCATGACCTTTAAACAGTTATGATGCACGCAATGTAACAATAATTTCCCTCTGTTTTAATTATATGTATCCTAGCTCAATATCACCAAAAGCTTTGCAAATGCTATGTGAGGATGTTGTTGGTTTGTTTATGTTAATTACTAACAAATCCAATACGCCAATTACTGAAAACCAAATCAAGCAGTGACATGCGTCTTCCGTTTAACACTGTGGTATTGCAACAACAACGTAGGCCCGCAAAACGACTTAAATATTGTGCCTTTATATGTACATTGTAACAACTACTGCTGATATTTTGAAAAAGACATGCAATGCTCTTTAACAGAACATTTACCAGATATTACAGCACTGTTTGACACACTTAATCCTGTCATTACCGTGTGACTTTACAGTGCAAAGACTACATGATAGACCAAACGCAGCAATAAAGGCTTTCATTCCAGGAAATCTTTCAGCAGTCACACTGTTTTACTGAGTCTAAGATGAAAGTCTGATGGGAAACCATAAAAACATAAACGCATTTGATGATGTAATTACATCAAACCATTTGGCACCGTGAGAAAGAGCAGGCATATATATTTCACACCCTGTCTCATCTTATCACCTGAAATGCCTGCTCAAACAGAAAGGAAAAGTGTGCAGCGTACACAGTGCGTACAATATATATGCCAGCAAGAAAAAAACATGAAAAAAAGCCAACAAACTTCAGCTTCCTCCAGGCAAAATTGATTTTGGGCAGCAACAATTTAAGCATCCTGATACTCAAACACTCCATTCTACTTTCATAGTATCGATTATTTTCTCTGACCATCTACTATTATTGTTTTCAAGCATTTCAAGGTTCTCACAAAGAACCTAGACTGCTTCTGCCTTAAAAAAGCTTTCCAGTATTTTTAAAGAAGACATGATGGCCATCTTAAATATATCCCATGCAAATGATAATTTACAGATAAAACATGTTTTACCTTGAGTTTGATTGTCTTCCTCAGACATCCTCCAGCAGTACATCCATTTACTGAGGATTCCATAGCATTATGTTTTAACACACAGGGCTGCGGTAATGGCAGCTTCCCTCTCATCACCTTGAAAGAAGAAGGCCTGGCCAAAGCAGAACGTCGCCATGACAGTTTGTCTTTTCCATCCATTTGTTCCTGAGGAGAGGAAGAGATATGTGTTAGGCCTGCTTCATACACAGCAGAAGGAACTAATGTATGATTATTACAATGGGTAAGACATGTACAGATATATATACTTCTATATATGCTTCCATGTTAATTAATCGTTCTCTCATGATGCCAATAAGATAAGGCAACTCCAGCGGGGGATAGTTACCATTAAAAAACCACTACAATTTTGCTTTTTTATCATTCTATTACACTATATATCAGAGGCAATAACACTTATGACAGATTTACTTAAAATAAAACTTTATTTATATTACTTTATTAATTGACTTGTTGGGGTAAATCCACAAGCTACAAGAGAGAATAATACCGCTTCTACTAAGTTTGTTTGTTTCGTGGATATATAAAATGTCTAATTGTTGAAATAGAAGAAATTAAAAAATTAAAAAGAATAATTAGGAAAAACAAGTTCCTATGTTACTGCAACATGAAAGTGATGTACAAATAAATGTATTCCTTATAATACAAAAATAAAAAAATATTGTGAAAAGAACCTTTACTTTTGGTTCTTTATAATTATTTTGATGCTAATACTTTCCACTGCTAACTCTCAAGAGGGGCTTGTTGAACATAATGATGTACTTATAAAAACGTTTTGATTACGCTTTTTCCTTTTTCATCATATCCAAGAACATTGTGACACTGTTGCTGTAGACATAACATCTGGTAAGACATAGTCTCACTTGTCACAGTTTAGAGCTTTGAGATACCCCATTACTTCAGGCATAAGAACCCATCAAATATCCTCAGTAGCAAAATTGAATGATACAGGGATTTTTTAAACGTCAGCAACAGGGGTAAGAGCCTTGCATCATCAGAGGGAGGGCTGTACGTGAAGAGAATCAAGGAAAAGTAACACTTTAGTCAATCTTAGGCTGCAGACAGCTAATGTGGGTTTTCAGATCAGTTCCTATACCTTTTATCTCTACCCATCAGTCAAACCTAATCAAAAGCAGTTTCTGAAATGAGACTTCTCACACTCAAAGGCTCAAGGTTAAATATTTAGTGATGGAAATAAGTCAAGTGAAGAAATATGGGTTATCATGAAATGATGTTGATTTTGTATTATTGTCTTCCCCTGTGGACTTCTGAGTATCTACTGAACTCTGATGGACTCTGACCTTCAACTCATAGCATCACCCAGTTTGTTTTAAAACTGGACCATAGAAAACATATATTAACTTTTGATTTATTTTAAGGATGAACAAAGGTATGCTACAGGTCACAGGCGGATTCAAACTAATGATATTGTGGAGCAGCTATATTCCCTGTTTGGAAGTATGTAGCAGAGATGTAGACTCAAGTCATTTGATTTGGAATCGAGTCAATTCAAACCACTATTTCAAAATAGGGTCAATAGTAAAAAATAAAACCCTCTACACTTAAAAAATAACCTTTCAAACACTGCATACATTCATCATCACTGACCTAACAGGATTATCATAACATCATAATTTCATTACAGACAGCTTTGAACATTCAGCCTTATATTATTACACTTGTTATTATCAACAATTCATGTATTCACAGTGCATTAATCCATCCGGTAAGCTGTATTTGCACCACTAAGACTTTTAACCCCTGCTACCCCCATACAAACATGTTTTACAGCAAACTGCACCACAAGTCGTGTGACCAGAAGGTTATTAAAGTGAATCCCTGGAACAGCTAGAAATGTCTGGAAAGAAAAATGCTCTTCCCTTTCTCAGCAACTACAAACATGAAGCCCTGAAGCAACTGGCCCTGTGGAGCTGCTCCGCAGACAGAGGAACAATAGAAGGCGATTCTCCGCTCCAGATCTGGTTATTTATGAAATCAGCTAGGCTTATGTAAAATAAGTATTTTGTGTCAGAATAGATCAATACATCTAGTTCTTGAAAGCCTTGGTGTGAAAGATCTGTTTCTTATTAGGGGTTATTTTTAAGTTTTCAAATATTTGTTGAATTGTCATACATCCTTCTGTAGTTAAGTGTTACTAGAGGACAACTTAATGTTTCCCACTCAGTCCTTTCATTATTTTGTTCCACCTGTCAGTGTGGATCAACACTCCCTAGTAGAGGCCTTGGCTGAAATAGGCTTATCTCTGTTGAGGACTATCTGATGAACAAAAGCCCATTAACACGTATAAATGAAGTGCAAACAATAGAGATGTTTACTTTATAAAAACTGGCTATATTAAAAAAATATAAATAAAAGTTGAGAAGAACAAAAGTAACAACAAGACATGTTAAAACCGCTCAAAATAAAAAAATGGTTAACATACACAGGGCTTTTAGTTGATATTCAGACACTCAAAACCGTTTATGTGATAGACTGAGTTATTATTATTGAAGACAAGCTGTTAATTAAAAAAAAATATCATATTACATTTATTCAATGTCTGTGTTAAGTTCTGAACTAAAAGCGTAATTTCAAAAGACTGTCAGAAAATGTACTCTGGAGTCCTGCTGATGTCCTTTGTCCTGGCTGAATATATCATGACTAACAAGCCTTGGAGTGGATTAGGCACAGACGATTGAGCAATTTTCAGACTTGAGTTTATTTTTGATGGATATTAAAGCTCACAAAGCACCATATTCCCACAAGAAGAAAACAATCATATTAAAGAAGGAACATTATTCCTATGGTGATATAATGACAAAGACATACATTCGTAACCATGTACCAAACGGTGAAAGTGCACTGTCAGACGTCTGCTGGCTTGGAAAAAATGAAAATTAATTTAAGCCTTTAGTCTATCGGGCTCTTCAGGACTCTGGTCATGGGATGCACATTCACTGGTCAAATCAAATGATTTGCTTCGGTTTTGATGAAAGGGAGGACACAACAAAACCAGTATGGCACTGAGAGGAGCAACGATAACAGACATAAAAGAGCGATACACAACACAATGGAAAGTTGCTGGTAACCGTAGTTTTCATCGTCAGAGATTCAAAAGCAGACATCATACCTGCTGGTTTACCTTACTGTGAGGTTCTTGGTTCTGTTGTGTTGAATCGCAGACAACTCCCACCGCTTTTTTATGGATCGAGTATAGTCCTTCGTAGTCTGCAGTAAAGGCTGCCGCCATCTTTAATCACAACAGAGTCCATCTGTCGATGGTTCTTCCCTTTCTACCCTCTCTTTCTCTGTTCCAGCCCTCTCTGTTTGTTGTGGGGGGTTCTTATTTTCCATCCAACATCAAACCACCACATCGACAGGCTCATGGGCCGCCCAGTAGGGGGGCAGCTTGAACATGCTGCATTGGCTGTTGTCCTTTTCCAAGCCGCAGATTAACTGACCACATTTATTTTTTCTCTGAAGGATACAGATAGCCTGTAAAAAAAATATCTCAGCTCTCAGGCCTTTGATTTCAACAAGCCTGGTCTCAAAGCTCCCCATGATTGTCCCTGAACGCATCATTTCCTCAGATGTTCTGATTGATGAGATTTGCAGGTCTCTCTGATGAGGCCAGAACTGTATCCAACTACTTTAAAATGTGTTTTTTCATTAACAATAGATTATGTGGAATAATAATAAGTGTTGTGAAACGTAATAATGACATATTTCGAAGCAAAGATCAACTGGATTTCTTTTGTCCCACCAAGTGAAACAAAATTTGAACCTGAGAAGGTTCAGACTACATTTATATCTTTATAAGCAGTCTGTCTGTCTGTTAGCATTCATGCAACCAGTGCATTTCATTTAAAGTGACACTTCTCTTTTGTTACAATTGGTCTCTTTTTGCGTTCAAAGCCTGAATGCAAAGGCGGTCCTTGTTTAATGTCACTGTCTTGTTCCGCCAAACTCTTTCACTGAACAATAAGAGGAGTTTAATTTCAAAATGGTAGATGCTCTCACCTTCCTCTCCTGCTGTGTGGCTCGTCGGATCTTGTTTCTGTGGTCCGCCATGACTGGGCGCAGTCCCCCGCCTGCCACTCTACAACACTTTCTCATACTCATGAACCTGTTTCTGATTCTTACTAGTGTGTTGCTGAAAGATGAGCATCTTTACTTTATATTGCAGCTTCAGCCGTGCGACCCTATTGGAGGAAACAAGGACCAGATGATTGTCTGCACAATCGGATCGTAGCTATGGTAACAGACCCAACAGGCATTAGTGATGTGCACCTAATTGCTCAGTAAACACATTAAAAACGGAATAAAAGAAAAGCATAAGGTAAGTAGTGTCAAATCAAATGTGTTTCTTAGACATAACACGTTTCAGTCCCGAAGGCTTTTCAATGAACTGCATGACAAAGTTATATTTTATTTAATTTATCTGCAGAAGTTGAGAAAGAGGACGTGAATGCAAACGTATGGAGAAGAGAGATGGATGACAAGATGTTTTGGACAGAGGGGGAGAGATGATGTCGCCTTTGTTGTATAGCTTTATCAGCTGCTTACCTTTCAACTGGATTTCACACTTGCATGTCTGGCTGTAGCCGGGGTCAGATCAGCATACCCTTCTCACAATGAGCCATTTTCTTCTCACACAGCACCAGCAAAGACTCACGCTGTTGGCTGCCACTTGCATTTCTCTGGATTGCGATACATAAAAACACATATTACTTCAAGATTTTAACTTGTCAGTGCTATATATTTATATATATATATATATATATATATATATATATATATATATATATATATATATATATATATATATATATACACAAACATGCATTTGGTTGAATATCACAACTAAAACAAATGGTTAAAGACAGGGAAGAGTACACGTTAAAGACATTATATTAACATTTCTAAATGCTAAAAGGATGGGCTCTTCACAACTTATTTTTATTTATTTATTGAATTTGATCATTTATTTGGCAGGGACAATGCACAGTAATGAACACTTAAAACATTCAAATGTATCAAGCGTAACAGTGCCAGATTTAGCTTTGAGCTAATTTCCATCATAAAACATTTAGAACTTCTCTCTCTCTAACTCGAATGATCTGAAACGAAGGATGTCTGATATGTTATTCAGCTTGATATCAAGGACATATTTGTTACAGTATGTACAGTATGATAGCAAATATGTCCTGGCACAACATTGCTTTAACCAAGTTTTTTTCCATTTTAACTCATACATCTTTAATAACAGTTAAGCTCAGTTTAGTTATGTTATACAATGTAATGTAAGGAAATTAGATTAAATTGCTAAAAGCCGTGTTGCCTGGTAACACAAGCTTCCACATAACTCAACTATTTTCATTGTCCAAGAAAAATGATTAAGTGAAATTTATGTCAGTTAGTAAACTGAATATCTCTGAACTTGGAGGACATCTTCTTGGGCTTTGGGTAACACTGATTGACATTTATCACCATTTTCTAGATAATCGTTTGATTGAGAAGTACAATTGACTAAAAACAGTAGATATCAGTTAGCCTTGCTGTGTTCCACAGGTAAGCAAAATTACACCTCCATAGCCAACTCATTTACAATATCTTGTTTTTTTTAGAGCGACTTCAATTGGAGAACACCTGAGGTACTGTACAGAGCTGGTCAGGAGGGCTAGCTCAGATGTGGCTAATGGTGATATGATTTCTAAAACACACACAGTTGTGGTCATTTCCTCATTAGCTGCCTTTCAATTATATTCATGTGTACAGTTTTTCGTATTTTTGCTCTAAGTCTAAGGTGACAATGCTAACATGCTTATAAAAAGAATGAAGCTTGCTATATTAGTGCAGCATACCATTTTACTGGTCAGTTACCAGAATTCAGACAAGAACATCTTTCTTCGTCTCGCTCTTGGTCTTATGAGAAAACAGCTTAATAATAAAAAATAAAAGGGGGGGATGAATAAAATAATAATATTCCCACATATTCAGGGCTCAGGGGTGTATCCTGCAGAAGCACAGCAAAAATATGATGATTTTTCAAAGCAATCGCCTGATAAATAATTAAATAGATTGCTACAGTAATACTTCTTATTCTCTCAGGGAGTGTGCTGCTGACTGTTCTCCACATGAACAAAACAATGCCCCAGATCCATGTGATCTCTTACTGGAACATATTGTATCTCTCAGGTTGTGATGTTGGGGTTTATGATAATTAAGAAGAGCTGCTTAAATACACAATGTCATGTGACATTATAAAATCATCTATAAGCACCTCAAGCTATTTAACATTTTAAAATTTTAAAATTGGTTCTGTAGCTTGCTTTATGACGGATACATTTTTATATTAATGCCACAAAAAACATCAATCCTAAATAACATACATATTTATTAGGGTTACAGCTCTACAGTCAACATTCACACTTTCCCTTTGGACTTTAAAGCATATATCTGAAAACATTTTCTGCATAACAGGTGCAATATATAACTGCTGTCTAAATTATTACCTTAGGTAAAAGTTTCAAACAGATGGAAAAATTAAGAATGGCTGGATTTTCAGAGAAACTGTCCCATTTCAAGGTGTTCTGAATTAAATCAACAACATATGTGGTTTATTCAAGTCAGCCCCCTCTTTTGGTCTGTGTGCTGACGCCTTGCTATAAGCAGGTCAAGGTGAACTCCACATCTGTGATTTTCACTGCTAACTCACTCCCAATGGAAATGAGTCTTATTCATTTTTCACACAGCCTCTAGGATATCTGATCCAAAAAAAGAGAGAAAGAAGCCCCTCAGGCGAGCATTCATCTTTGATGTTTTGGAAAGAAAGACAGTAAAATGCTGCAGTCTGTGCTTCATGCATATTGTATTGCTTAGAAGAAGAAAAAATAGCAGCCTACTGGTTCTCATAGTAATTAGCAATGCAAACCTATCTCAGTCTGGTGGCATAGTATTTATTGTTTTGAGTTTGTTTGTATGTGTTTATGTGGTCTCTCAAAAAGTGATGGTCATATCACTCAAGTGGCTAAATCCTTACGTTTTCTTTCACTTTTAGCAATGTGGACAATACATTTTGTAATCCAATGGGTAGATTGACGTGATTTCAAGATCCCAGGATAATGAAGTCTTGACCGAACGATCAACTTTTCCCAGTTCACGAGACAACATCAAGATTTCAAGAATAGCATATTATTCTGTGATATTCCATCCTACACGTTTTTGGAGGGTGTCCATTTGTATTACGGCCTGAAAGTAGCCGTAGCTGCACTGGTTTGTTTTTTAATTAAGTAAATGCACTTCTCTCAAGTCATGTTTTTCAAAAAAAAAGCCTGTAAAGAGCGATTTCTCACCTTCATGGTAGTGACAGTGCTTCTTTTGTGAATGAACGAGGTACTAGAGGTACAGGAGGTACTGGAGCACAGACCTCTGCTTTCTGAAAAATTCAAAAGAAAGACACGTGTTGTTCACACATTAAAGATAACAGCCTCCCCTTGTGGCCGGATGACAGCAATACATTTATTCTGTAAACCTACCTCATCTGCTCATTTCCTCTGTATTTTCCGAGTAAGGACGGCGAGCCTCACTGCTATGCAGAGGACAATAGTTTTTAGTTAGAACCACACCTTTATAGATAAACAGCGGCGACACTGGTAGTTGTTATACTTATTACATAGAGGACCTGGCATCAGCGCAGGCGCGGTGGCCAAGTGGTAAGGCGTCGGTCTCGTAAACCGAAGATCGCGGGTTCGAACCCCGTCCGTGCCTTTTGAACATGTGACTTGAAACTGTTCTGCTCACTATGGTACTTTCATAATACTTTGTAACAATATGAACACATGTACATACTCTACTGATCTGTGGTTATTAAAAAAAAATCATCAAAAGAGCAATGCTGGATATCTGCAAATAGTACAATGTCGTCAATTTGCAGTACGACACAAATATGACCTACATGTGTATTTTTCTGTCTCCTATCAGAGTATTTGAATTGGTGTAATATCTGATATACATACGTTTTTACTCACTTGTCCGGGGTCTGTTGTCAATCAACATATCTATATTAACTTAATGTAAATTGTAGTAAGGCAAAATGCAGCTATGTTGAAACAGTACTGTATTTTAAGCCGTGTTTCTGTGCTGAAAAATTGGGTAGAAATGGCAGAGATCTTCTAAATTGACCATCTTCTAAATTGACGATTGTTTTGAGACATAGATTTTTATCTCAAAATAGGGATTATGTTATAAACCAAGAACAGTTGATTGCCATTAATCCCATCTGCTTTCATTTTTACTGTACTCACTAGTATGTTTGTGCTTTTTCTTGAGGTAATCAAATATTATTTAATGAAGTTTGTTCCATTAGCCCTAACAATTTCCTGTTTTCCCTCATATTGTCATCATTTCACTATAAGCATGCATACTCAGAAGACACAAGGCAGACAGTTTCCGCGGCAACGCTTGTTGTAGCAGCATCAATGACTCATATATGGTTCACACTGCAGTGTAACATTATATTCCTTCTGTTAAAGTGACTCATTGTTAACTGACACATGGTGATCGGAATGACACTCCTGGAACCTGCATGCCGTGTTTCAAAATAAAAAACAGTCAGCAAATCGAAAGCATTACAACAACTACATTTTCATCTGCCATCAGTGGGAGGAGAAATGCTGCATTTAACTAATCAATACCTTAATAAAATCTAGATGGCAACTTTTTTTTTCTCAATAACAATCAGAAGCTCTAACCATGTAAACAACAATGTTTTATCCCTTTAGCTTATCCTCTGATTGTAATTTCATATCATGGTGGAGTGGTGTTGTTTATGCAGAGTAGGTGCTCAGATTTTTTTCACGTCAGCAATAAAATAGATTCATATTCATGATTAGGTCAAGGCCGTATGAGTATATGTTATGCTGCAGTGCCAGCAGCTCATTTCCATGGTAACCTCTATAATGTCTTGCCAATAGTTTTAACAATACTGTAATAAAACTCATGACTCATGGTCCCCTAATCCATTTTAAAAACATGAAGAAATCAAAGCACTTTCATTCATATTGTTTTTATCCCCTCCTGCTCCTAAACTTTTCACAGATGGATTGACAGATAGTGAAAGAAAAATAATTTAAACTGAATCAACATTATCTGGTAAAAGTATAGTTGGTCAAATAAGAGAAGAATGTCATCTCAAAAGAATGTTTACCATAAATATGGATGTATATGCATATCCCACTGGTGGAAATGAGTGTGTCTCATAAGATTTCCTCTACAACATTAGGAAAGCAATTATCAGGACCCTTCAAAATATGTTTGCCTTTTCACACCTGCTATTTTAACAGATATAGCAACACAATACGTTTTAACGATATACACTTTTACTGCCTGTTGTGGCATTGTATGGAATAATGCCTGCACTTCCAATTAGGAAACAACACAATGCAGGAAATGTGCTGTCATCAGCAAAACAACAAATACCTCAAAAGTTGGAACTAATTGGCCATATGGGTCACACCAAGCAAAGTTAAAACTTGTATAAATGTCAACATAATTATTTGGAACCGTTTGACAATTTTTTTCCTTTTGTCAGCTTCCTTTTTTGATCAACTCGTGTAATTCTGTAAATTGCTCCCCCTGGTGGAAGCTTAAGGTTATGACAGATGGTGCACACATAATTCTGCATTTATTGCAACAAAGTACATGCCTATATTCTTATTCTGCCATGTTATTTGGTGAGTTTTGTGCTGCATTAACTGCACATAACATTCAAATGTTAGTACACTTGTAAACAACACTCGTATGTATCATATTTTCCCCCAATGACATCTTGATAGAATATATACATTTTTATTCTATGTCTAATTTCTTTATGATTTTGTCTTTTATATCTAATAATATCAATATGTTAAAAAAACACATCTATACTTTCAAAAAGTAAACATAGACACATTTTAAAATAAATTGTACTGCTAAAGTATTAGTGTATTGCTGTAATATTACATTTCATGACATTCTTAACACAGCAAAGCTGTTATGGTTTATAATTAGTTTTCATTTTGAAATAATGGATTGTTTAATCTAATTGCTGAAGGCACAAGCAATAAACTAAAATACTGCTGAACTAATGTCTAGTGTTTGTTTAAGCATTTTGACCAATATTAAAATAAAGACCTCTCACCATAAGTAATTAAGCTTCTATTAGGTTGCAGGTCTTCTTCCAAATTAAGTGGATGTGTTGTTTTCTTTTCTAATATCTCCATGTCACTTGCAAATCTAAACAAATTATTGGAAAAAATTACACAACAGAGACGAAAATAGGAGGAGGAGAAAAAAAGACTGCACCAAGCAGCCTATTAACTTGGCAGCAGGTCGGCTGTTGGAACATTGATTTCCTTGTTTGTGTGGGCAGTAGTATTCTGAACTAAACATAGATTTTTATACAAGACCTTTCGGTATTGTATTCCTTTATAACTGTGTAATCAACAGCACTCCAGTTGTTATTCATTCATTTTAAATAATTGAAAAATACAGTTAGTTAATCTGTGGTAAATTATCACAATCAATGTGATATAAACTTGGAAACCACACACCATACTAGCAGTCCAAATCTTCTGCTGGTAGGAAGTCATGGAAGGCACTTCAACTGGATTTCACACTTGCATGTCAACAAAGTTGAGAGCTGAAAAACTGGAAAGGCCACAGTCCTCATGTACAGGCAGCAGATAGAGAGTCTCATGAGACAGCTTCTTTCGGCCAATTTAATCAGATACATAAGTAAGGCTAAATAGATGAGGGTACAGCAATTGTGATGTTTCATATCAGTTTCATATCTCATGAATTCAAACAGCTGCAGTACGGACTTATAATGTACTGCAGCTAAGAAAAAGAGCACATTTCATTTTGGCCAAGGTTCAATCATTTTATTTTCCTTTTACTTGTACTTTCGAGATCACATGTGTTTTTATTTCACCATCAAAACATTATCTGTATTCCAGATTAAAACATTTATTTTTCTGATTTCAAATTAATTATGTACATTTCTAAAGAAAATCATCCCATTATCCAGGGGAAACAACATTGTTATTCCAAGATAATGACACCAATGGCTTGTATTCAAGGACACAAATACAAGTTAGTTGTTGAAAAAGGAAAACAACCGAAAAATAAAATGTCATGGCCATTGATGGCTTCCATAAAAAACAGGTTAGTTAATGTTTCTTTTAATACAACACAAGATGTTTACATGTTACGGAAGCCCCAAAAGGCCATACTGATGTTTGTTGAGATAACAAGAAAACTGTTCATTAACTAAACATGATAGGACCGTATCTCTTCGTCTCGGTAAAACAACATTTGGTATTTCCAGATAATGACATCAATAACTTTTCATCTTGAAAACAAAAATTAACTGATGGAGGAAATAAAGTACTTGAACGATTGTCATTACCTTTTAATGAGAGGGAAAGAGCATTTTTTATTTTGAGATAATCACAAAAATAACTTGAGATCTCGAGAAAAATAATAAATGCAAACTTTTATCATTGGAAAAAGGCAGGGGGGGGGGGAAACATGGCAGTTGATGGCTTCCATATAATTATTACTTTAACTACACAGTGGTTGTATTAATTGCATTTCCATACCTTTTAATTCTAGTTCGAACAGAAGTAGAACAACACACTTTAACAGGACAGTGGGACTCGGATTGAGGCGTATGACTTCCATAACTTCACAGCTCATGCCCGCTGAAGGTTGGACACAATCAGGCAAGTGTTTGTGGGCCATGACCCAGATACTTATTTCCAGTCCCGGGCTTTGGACACTGCACCACGGAATCATCTCCCATTTCAGTCCACACTCACGAGCGGTGCACTCACTCAACAAAGAAACTGAGTTTCCCGTGTGAACTCACGGACGGAGCTTCGCAGTGTAAAAACCATAGACTGTAAAAACTCACTTGAGCAGTCACATCTGGGAGGGCTGTGTTTACTCTGATTACAGCCGGGTGGTTATGTTTACTGGAGGCAGAGGGGAAATGGGGTTTGGACTTGAGAGTGGGACTATCACTGGGGAGGTTCCCAAGCCAAACCCAAAACCGACTCGACCTAAATAAATCTAATTTAGTGTATGTAAACATTCAAACACTCAGTCAACAACAGGCCACAAGGAACTTCAATGCATAATCACTTTTTTTATATATTTAAATAATATATTTTGTATTAACGCTAGTCATATTAAGACTCTTATTGTGCAAGGATGTTTCCATAGATGCATATTCCTGTTGTGCCAGTGGGCTTCAAGTGTATTATAGTGAGTATGGCACCGGCTGCAGGCCAATGTCTATAGACATCATATAATAACCAAGTGATGATGAACAGCTAATGACATCACATGAGATCAATTAATAGCTATTTATTGACCGTGGTGAAAAGTTATTTTAAGTATTACAATCTATAAGAGTGTAGTGGAACACTAATGCCTTTAAAGGAAGTGAACAAGTAAGACCTGCAGTGACAATATTTCATACATGGTGGTAAAAAAAGGAAAGAAAGTGTCACAGCAGATTTTAAAAATAGCAAAGTATGAAAACCTCAGTTTGCCCATTGGCTTTCCAAATGTCCAATAACCCTATTTTTAAACCCCCACTGAGTCAACACTAGCCAGAAAAAAGCTGAGTCAACGTCAGATCTTTAATTCGGGCAATGCCCTGCACAGTAATTCAACAAATAAAAGTTATTTTGTTGTGAGCAGCAGCTATCTGATCGTTCCCTCCCGGATAAACATCTGACCTCCGGGTTGAGTTTTGTTTGAGTTTCGGCAGAGGAACGCTCAAGTTGCCTTTTCATTGTGTGATTCTACTGCGCCCCATAAACACTTCCTTATCGGTTTCAAGTTTAATTCAAGAGTCTGATAACAGTAAAGAAAAACAATACAAGTCAGATATTTATGCCAGCATGATTAATGTTAAATGCTTTATTTACAAAAGGCACACAGGAAAAGCACTTGTTTGTGTCAGTAAACTGATACTGGACAAGCATTTTCAAACACCTTGCTGAGGCCTTGCACGTGGTATTGACACCATATGCAGAAACTGCCATTTTTGGAGTACTGCCTGGCCACCGAATGTTGAGGAAAACTAAGGGCAGTATAGCCTTTGCATCTCTATTAGCACGTAGAAGAATACTACTAGAATGGAAATCCTCGTTAGCACCTAATGCATCACTATGGCTTAAAGATCTTATATTGTATCTGAACTTGGAAAAGATTAAATTGATTGAGGCTGATAATACAGCTCAGTGAGGTAAAGGACTCTTGAGTGTTTAGATAGTGAACTTTAATCTAAGTTATCTCAGTGGGTCTCAAACAGTTTGGTCACAATTTATGTAAACAAATATTTCCAAGGCACATCTTTATAATAGGGAGGCGTGTGACGCAGTGGGTTGTGCGTAGGTGTTTGGATCAGGCGGTCACAGGTTCAAACCCCACTGCAGTCAGCATGTCGTTGTGTCCCTGCACTTCACCCCAAATGTTTACCTATATATGTATTTATTTATTTATTTATCTACTTTACTTTGTTGGACCGGGAGGGGGAGGGAAGAATATAGACCCTATAATGTAACTCATTGTGCCTGACTCAATAAAAATATATATAAAAAAATAATATTGTGTCAGTAAATACTACACATTGGATGGTCATGGCCACAAAGGAAATCTGGCCATAGGGCATATTTTCGGTCGAAGGGTGCTTTTCTCAAACATTTGGCAGCGTTTCTGTCACACTTGCACAGCAACTTTTCACATTTGTCCTCCAGATCGTCTGCAACAAAGAACACACATGTCTTCCTTAAGTGTTTAAAGTTTTATCAACAACATTGTGTTAATGTTTATGCATTCTCCCTGGCTGTTCGTTTCACAAACAAGTCTAGCCTTATTCAAAACCACCACAAAAAGAGATAACAATTCCCCTGTGCTGGCATCACTCCACTGGTTACCTGTTTCTTTTAGTATCGAGTTTAAAGTCCTTTTATTAATTTACAAAGCCTTACATCAACACCTTCTTATCTCAGCGATTGCCTTTCTTTTCATGTTCCAACAAGAACCATTAAGGCCCAGATACACCGTCCAGTCACCTGAGAAGTCGCCGACGCCGACACCGACTGTTGCGTCGCCGGACTCTCCTGCGTATTTGCCGACTTCGCGCACTGGAACACACCGCAAATCCGAGCCGAGCACGTATGAACTGCGCATGCGTGAGTGGCAATAACTCTCCTTACCAGCAGGTGGCGGTAGTGTGTATTCATCATTCAAAAGAGGCAACAACCGGAACAACCGGAAGACAGAGAAGAAGAACAGACTCCGTGATATAAACAAACAACAAATAGCGTTTTTCTTTCCATTTTCATTCTCGTCCATTGGAAACATGAACGAACAGGAGTTCTATAAACCGATGAGGTGAAATAGCCGTCCGTGTCTGTTCCATCTTCCATTTTAAATCATGTGTTTACCTCCCTCACTTCCGTTAACGCTTCTCATGCACTGATTCGCTAGCTGAATAGCCAATCAGTGTTATCCCTTTGTCCGACTTCCGGTGGTGTTCCCGACGCATGTTGAATCGGCAAGAAAATGCGTCAGGTCGGCAGAAAAGACCCGACGGTGCGGGTGCACACCACTCCGAATAGGGCGTGCCCACGCTCATGTTCGGCCCGACTCCCATTTACTGCCGATTTCGGGCCGGTGTATCTGGGCCTTTAGATCCTCCACTGCCCTTCTATTAGAAATCCCAAGGGTATCACACAAGAGATCTTGTGAGGCTGCGTTCTGTTTTTACAGCCCTAAACTATGGAAGAGCCTCCACGTGGATCTTAGAACAGCAAACTCTGTTGAAATGTTTAAAAGTAAATTAAAAACCTATCTTTTTAATGTGGTTTTTATTTGGGTCAACTTTCAATTCCCACTGGTATCATTAGTGGAGTGCTGTGCAACTTTTTCAAAATATTCAGCTTTTTTAACTCTTTTTTTAAACACGTAACTCAATGGGAGGAACCTTCAAATCCTCTTTTAGCTACACCTTGTTAAAAAATGCTGCTCCTTCCACATACTTTCAGCTAGATACTTCATTCCAACGTTTTTCTCCCTTGTGTGTGTGAAATGATGAAGACATTCAGCTATTAAAGTTGTATACAGATTTGTTATATCTTTTACAGTTTTGAATTATCAACGTTTAAGTTTTGGTAAATGTTCAGGCCGTTTTAGATTTTATAATGGGTGTCTATGGAACAACACTTAAAATCCTCTTTTACCTACACCATGTGCAAAATGACATTCCTTCCTCAGCTGTTGAACAGCTAAATAGTGGAATGCTGTTGAATACACCACATATCTAACTCCTTCAGCTCCAGAAACCATTCAACTATTAAATGATGCAGCTATTTCAGTACATTGAGGCTACGGTTTGTTGTTATACCTTTTTTTTTTTACTTTTTTTTTTAAAATATTAAGCTTCATTACTATTTTTCCGACTCTTCCAGTTCAACATTTCACTTTCAAGTTTTCAACAAAGTCAGTGAAATGCATTTGAGCTGTAACAGTTTTGATTCAGATCATTTTCACTGTTTTACTGTATTTTTTCTGTTTTGCTTTTATTTGACATTTATTTTATTTTATTTATTTATTTATTTGTATACATATAATTGTAACGCAATACATGATTGTCACTAAAAGCCTTGTCTCTACATTACAATAAAAAATACAAAATAATTGATTAATTAATTTGAATAACAATTCAAGTTAGTAGCTATTATAGGCATAAAAAGACAGAAATGTATAATTCATTCTTTTATAGAAATGTTTCTTCTGCCCGTAAAGTGTCCAAACCGGGCTTGTCTGGATAGGTGCATTTTTAAAACATAGTCATTGTCCTTGCCGGTTTCAGTTGGATTATTGTAGTTGCTCCGATCAGATCGGTCTCCTCCATTTTGTAGATTATTTACGACTTTTGAATCCACACAAACACATCGTCAAAATCCGGTTTACTTTGAGCATGTGTTTAAAACAGTTTAATCTCTTTGTGAATTGTTTCAACTTGCGCCGTCCTTTAATTTCTTCATACAGCGGAAATCCAAATGAATTAATCCTGAGTCCAATAACCATCAGAGTCACTCCAATAGTGCTCCTTAATTACGCTTTCATCCTCCTTTAACAAAATACTTCACATTCATCCAGTTTGTGACAGTAGTTGTAGCATTTTTTAGACTTTTAAACTTTAATTTAATTGTGTGTGTGGGGGGGGGTGGGCGCAACTTCCAACAGGACTCATTTGGGGGGGCTCTTGGGAAAAAAGGTTGGGAACCCCTGCTTTAACGGATCATTTTATTCTCTGAAAATTAGAGTAAATGTGACTACTGAACAGAAATTGTGGATATAATAATTTCCTCTACATTGAGTAATTTGAAGAATGTCAACAGGCCTCTATTTTTGGTACTTGAGTGTGTACACCTTATTAAGTCTGCTTCTATTTATATAGAGGAATCACCATGGTTTATGGGGGCTTAAATATATGTTACAAACATCCTGTCTTTACCCTCCAATCAGCTGAATGTTTTTCATAGATTTTTCCGTTCATCAAACAGAGCCTGATCTGTGTCTCACATTCAGATTTACCCAAGCACAGAACATTATGTGTACAGTAGCTGTCTTACTTCCACAAACACAACATATTATGCATGCAAAAGCACAAAAAAAAATCAATACCACACTCCGCTTCCTTGTCCTCACACTTCCACTGATACTGGTCTGTTTTGGTTCGGCACCCAAGAAGCTCTGCATCTCCATAACAGCAATCATGTCTGTGGCAACACCTGTGATAGATAACATGATATGAGTTTTATTTTGAAGGCTGAACTCCAGACTACACAAGGCAGGGTCAAAAAAGCAGTAGGTGGGTAGTCACAGCACTGTGGTTTCAAACACACCATGGCTATTTTAAAAGGAAGGACAGGATCACCACATAAGTTTTCACAACAGATAGTTAGCAGTTCCCTGGTTTGAGGGGGTTTCGGTGGCTTGCGGCGAAGAAGGAAAAAAATAGACAATTAGGATTTGGGTGTGGAATTCTTGGGCTTATTTCGAAGTACCCATTGGAGTATGTGAGTCTATTCGATTTAAACATCACTCCTTCCTTTTAACCCATCGGCTAGCATCTGTGGTTCAGACGACTTATTGGGAAACGGAAACTGTGTGTGTGCAGGAGCAGGATGGAGGGGGACTGAGAGGAGGAAATAATGCATGATCTGTGGAAGGGCTGAATTAGATCCTTTGCATCACATAATGTATAGTTAGTCCGTTTATAGGGACAGCTGGATGTTTACAGCCTGCTACACACTATCATCATGTGTCCAGATATCCTTGGAAATAAAAACACAGACTTGACAGACAGTGTTTTTTATAAGAGTGTGATTAAAAATGAAATTGAAGTCGAGGCCTCACCAGTCCGCCTTGTCTCTGGGCCAGCCTTGCCCCCCGAGCCCACAGTAGCATCCATACATCATGTAAGCCAGAGCAGTTCTCCCCGTGCTGCATTTGATGGTTCCCGCCAGCTCCAGTAAGCCTCTCTTCGTCCGCTGGGAGGTGCGCGTCACCGCAGGGGCCACAGCCACTGCAGAGTGAAGAAGGAGGAGGAACAAACTCTTGTCTCGTAAACGACAAAAACATTCCATATTCTCTGGATGTGTTTTTATGGTAAGGTTTTAAAACAATTGTGTTATATTCATGGGTAGACACAATACTAGAAATTGCCATCTCTCCAGCACAATTACCATAATCAAGACTTCTTTGTGCTATTTAGGGGTGTCACAAAATACCAGTTTTGAAAAAAAACGGTATTTTGATATTGTGTTAGTAATAAAAAAATACATAATTAAATATAACGAAAACAACCAAGGCGCCTCAAGTCATCAATCATATAATTTTGTGTACATTTTCCTCTCTCCAGCTTTCTACACTTGTATTTTAAAGGTCACCATAATGCAAAATCCACTTTTTCACATCTTTTATACATCAACATGTGTCCCCTCTGTGTAAAGAGATTCTGAAAGTTTCTTTCTCTTTTTGTTCTGATCCATTTATATAAAAACCTGTCTGAAAATGAGCCGATCAGATTTTGGCCACTTTATGATGTCATAACGATGTTTTGGCTTGTGTAACCATTAGCCAATCACCAACCAAGGTAATATTTTTCCAAGGCCCACAACTTTTACCCAGTTTATCAGTTTGTACTAACCTCACTGAGCTCAGGCACCTGCAGCCTTGGGTGCTATGCTCTCAGTGTTTTGTGTCCCTGTTCCTGCCTGTTGGCGTCAGCTGATATGAGGTGTTATAGTGATTTGCCTGTTTTATCTTGTTATGCATCATGTTGATTATTCTCTCAGAACCAGCTAAATACATGGGTCTAGGGGTAGAGATCTGGCAGAATTGGTTTGGCATCCGTTGTGTCAACTCGTGGCACACGATATGTCTTGTGAACTCTCCGGCCGAAGCTCCAAAAAAACCATCAGTGTTTGCCATCAAAGTTCCTGCTCTCCTCGTGTCTCGTCTCCATTGCTTCAGTTGTTTCCATCACATCGATGAAAAACAGTATAATAGGGGACCTTTAAGTTTCTTTGGCCTTGACAGTTCTGTAGTGAAAAACTTAAATTGGTGTTATATTTTTGTACACCATGTTATTAGGTACACCTACAGTAGACTAAATGAACACAGTCCAGCAGTAAATCCTACCTTCATGAAGATTATAATACTCAGTTGTTGTTGTTGTTGTTGTTGTTGTTGTTGTTGTTGTTGTTGTTGTTGTTGTTGTTGGAATAGTTTCAAGAGAGGAGTTAAACAACTTTATCAGAATCAGAAACGGGTTTGTTGCCAGGTAGGTTCACAAGTACGAGGAATTTGACTTGATGTCATGGTGCATACATAAAACATTTAAAACAAAATGTTTAAAAGTACACAGGTAGCGAACTATATTAAGAACAACAAAGCGCACCAAAACACAGAAGCGGCCATCTGCGGCGCCATCTTAATTTTTGCCATAATGATAACTTAGGATGATGTGCTGTTACATTGTATGCTTTGTAGAGGTGTTTCTGTTCTTTTTCCAACTTCTACAGTAAATGTCAACTGGATCTTCTTTATTTTTTTAAGGCTGCATGACTCTGCTACAATGTGTATGATGTTCTTATATGCACACACATATCATTCAATCTCTGTATCATACGTCACTATCACATTTTATTTTTTGAAAAAAAAAGCACATTAATAGCCAACTTAGTGGCAACAGCTATCTAGAAAGGTATTCATTTGTTTTTCACAAGCATGTGTTTCTAGAATCCCTCTGAAAACCCCGGAGTTACAGTAAAGTAGTAAAACAAGACTTAACTTTACACTGACTCACTTCTCACACCAGAAAGCTTTACTCTGCGTCAGAGGTGGGAAGTAACTAAGTAAATGTACTCAAGTACAATTTTGAGATAGTTGTACTTCAATTGAGTATTTTCATTTTATGCTACTTAGTTCTTCTACTCCACTACAATTCAGAGGTAAATATTTTACTTTTACTTCACTGCATTTATTTTTAATACCTTTCGTCACTATAGCAGATTTGGTATAATAATGTGAAATATAATCAACTCTTAAATCATACTTTAGTTACACCATGGGTAAATTCACAAGCTACCCTGTAGTATACAAAGTAACTGGCTGCACCTTTACCAACTTTGATAAACACATAATGCATCAAAAATCAATAAAGTAATCTACCTGTTGGGGATTCATAATTAAATTGTTCGTCTTTAAAATCAAAACATATATCATATATAATAATCTGAAATGGACCAAAATGCATAGTGAGTACTTTTACTTTTTGTACTTTAAGTACATTTTTTAATGCTAATACTTTGTTCTTTTACTTGAGTAACATTTTAAATGCAGCACCTTTGCTTGTAACAGAGTATTCCTACACTCTGGTATTGTACTTCTACTTTCACTTAAGTACAAGAGCTGAGTACTTTTCCCACCTCTGCTTTGCCCGAACCAGGCTCAGATTTGAAATGGTGGGAAAGTATTCAATGTTGTAGAGAAAAATACATTGAATTTGTCTTGACTTGCTCCCTTAGAATAACATTTCCACTGAATCACCACCACACAAGTAGTGTCCTCCTTGAGGCTTTTACCTGCAGCTCACTGTGCCATGAAAATAACTTATCAAGCAGTTCCTCACTAGTTTGAGTTCATCCACAAAGTTAAAACTCTCCTTACCACATAACAGGAGCAGTATCCGGCAGAAAGCAGTCATGGCATGCATCAGGCTGAACTCCACACCAAGAGCTGTTCACTGACGAGAGTGGAGCATTGACTGAGTGGAGTGTTTTTTTTAGAAGCTGCTTCAATAATCTCCTGAGCATCACCATTGGCCAGAGGCTAATCCAGTGTTAGTCTAACGGTACGCCTCCTGCTGGACACAGCCTGCCTCTCATCACATCTATGGCAAACAGTGTTAGTGTGATTAAAGAGATGTATTTTCAGTTCTCTACAGATACCTGCCTGCCTGTTTTGACTTGTTAACCTGTGTGCTGCATCTCCCCTGCCACTTGAACATTGCTGTGATTGTGGTTCAAGTTAACACATAAAACTTAAACATAAAAAGGCTTCAGGTGTCTGTCACGGTCTGTTTCTAGATGGGGTTCTTATGTTTTGCTGCTAATACTTTTGTGCTTTTACTCAAGTAACATTTTGAATGCAGAATGTATCACGATTCTTATGTCATGTCACGGTTTTAGTTTGGTGTGTCTGGTAATGGGTGTTTTGCTGTTCTCCCTGTCATGTTTTCCTCCTTGGGTATTTTCTGGTCCCTCTCCCTGGCCCTTTCTCATTTCTCTTACTCCCCTCCTCGACTCCCCTCCTCGACTCCTATCCTCGAGACTTAGTCCCGCCCACAGGAGATGCGAGCGGAGGAGCCGAGGAGGGGAACCGAGGAGAGAGGAGGGGAAGCAGCAGGCGGTTAGAGAAATGAGAACTCCTCTCCTCTGAGCGGTCATTTTAAAGAGACGTCCGTTAATGATGACAGGAGGCACAGCAGCCCTCTGTCTGATGGACAGATGTGTTCATGACGACTTATATATTTACTTTTAATTCATTCACAGTGCGGTATAATGAGACAATAACACGCTACAGATGCGGGGACACACACACACACACACACACACACACACACACACACACACACACACACACACACACATATATATATGTATATATTTATATAAATATATATAATTTCAGAATCAAAAAGAGCACTCTCATAATAACGTAACACTATCAGAGACTGGATATATCGCCCCTGGATATACCAGCCCCGCCCCTGATTGTTTTCACCTGTGTCTTGTTGTCGTGTGTTTAAATTCCCCTGTCTCCCCCCAGTGTTCAGTGTCAGTTTGTCTTGTCTCTTGCCATGGTCAGGTCTATGCTCTCTTTGTGCTCTAGAAAAGTGTTGTTCCTCACTACGTGAGCGATTTCCTTTTGTTCAAATGTTTTGCCATCTCATCCTGAGATTCGATAGTGACCTTTTTTGTTCATCTTGCTTTGTTGGAAAAATAAAGCATCTTACAAATACTTTACCTCTGTCTCCCGGGTCGTGCAATTGGGTCCTATATCCTGAGTGTCTGAGTTCATAAAAGAATGTTAATATTTCTGCACCGCAGTATTATTACTTTTACTTAAGATCTGAGTTCTTCTTACTTTTATGTTAATTTTTCATTTTGCAGTTGGGTTTTTAGGGTTATGCCAATGTGAAGTATTACTGCTTAGAACATTTTTTTAAAAGATGTGATCCTTGGGCTGAGAAAGATTAAAATTAGAGATCACCAAATCTGGAGATGTGTGGTATTCACTTGAAACAGAGAGAATGCAAAAATGTATTCTTAAAAATAACTTATAGCTATCAGTAAAAACTACAATATTTGTCTTTGAGATGTATTTGAATAGAAGCACAAAGTGGCAAAAAAATGAACTAGCCTAGCCGAAGTAGCCTACATTGACTTACAATATATGTGGTAAATGAATTGAACAAATAGAGAACAAGTATTAGTATCTTGACTATGAGTTGAGGGACAGATTTTAATTAGCTGAAGGTCTAATTGTAGCTTTTCCTTTTTAAGCAACACATTATATGACTCCACTTCCTCCAAACAAATGCCTCTAGACTTACAGATTATGGTAATCATACTCTAATAACATAGCTTTCCCTTTGTAATCTTAAAGACTGCCTCCATCTCCCTTGTAAATAAACATGTCAGTGTGGGGAACAGATCTTCTCTCCATATAAAACAAAGTGCCACTATCATTATTGTCAGTATGATTTACAGAGCAGCACTCCAAGTGTCTGAGTTCCACCGCTGAGATTGTTTATTTGACAAATTGCTGATCTGAAAATGGCATGAATAGTGTCATATCTTTGGGTTTCATCTTTTTATTATGTTTTCTAAGAGTATATTTCTAGCTCTGTTGTGCTGGTCTCCATTGTCATTCATAATGTGGTAATGTCAGGGCAGCTAAATCATAAGAGGAGCAGGGTAACAGGGGAAATATTCACAGTGTTTAGTCATTCAGCTCCTCAGTCAGGCTCCTGCACAATGTGAGATAAGCACCTCCTCCTGGCAGTTATGATATGCACTTCATGAGAGCAGACACATCCCTCGATACCTGTGAATCTGAATATTTCCAGCTCCATCCATTGCTTCAAAACATCCACTGAATGTTTAGATCACATCAAGATGGATACATCGGAATGAAAAGCTTGCAAAAGCCTCAAATGTGCAGTAAAAACAAAGAAAGATGCTGACAATTGATGGTGTTTAATATTTGTTTTCTCTTCATTAGCATACCCAATGGCCTTTGGTGAAATACTCCTGTTTGTGAAAGGAGAAAGGAGATAGATGCACATTACCAAATGATCAAAAGAATAATAATAATCTGATTCAAACAGAGTTTCAGCCTGTTATTATAATGTTAAGTTAAGAACTAACTGTTACCAGTAGCCTACAGCTCGGAGTCTGTGCATGCATTTGGAATACATTTGGAATAAATATTATATTAAAAGAGAAGTTACCATTTATTATATTCCTCATAACAATAATAATATTCATGTCATATTATTAGAATAAAGGGTTCTTATTTCCAATATCATTGTACCGTCGAATCTGCTAATTAAATGAACATTTGAAGGTACACAATGTTCTAAAAGTAATGCATTCTTTTCGTGAGCAAAATTATCCTTGTTTCGCCGATACATTGTCATGTCCACTTCCCTAACAAAATAATGTAATCAACCACGATACAATGTGTGTTGAGGAGCAGGTTTAATTCGTGTGTGGTATGTTTTTTTTTTAAATAAATACATTTGTGAGGTACAATGTAAGTGTGTGAAAAACAATTCATCCATCACTGGATAAGCTCAAATCTCACAGTGCAGCTAGTAACCCAATAATATATTGTAAATGTTCTGTATGCTGGAAGTGAAGTTAAGTCCTTTGATCACTCCTTGTGTTGTCCTTGGCCTCTTTATGATACACAGTTCCACATTTACAGGATCTAAGAGGCTTAATGTTTTGATTATTTCAAAAAGGAAATGATTAGGAATATCACTGCCAGAGGAATGTTTGTAGGAAGAAGAGTTAGAGGGTGAGAGGAGTTTTCATACTTCTAGGTTTAATAGTCTGAACTCTAATGTGCTTTGTAGATTTCATAATAGAAATGGAAACAGCAATCTCAGCGATGCATAAGCAATGGGCAAAGAGCATTGTGAAAGTTAGACTTCACATTAAGTCTTTTTTTAGTTCTCAAGGTTACTCCACAAATAGAAAATAAATAGAAAATCACTTACATGGGCAAACAAATTCATATTCAGTAAATCAATGAGTCAGTTCCAGTTCAGTGATGTGTCAGTTCCCGTTCAATTGCCTTAGAAAAAGCCTAACTTATTTTGGTATGCATGATAACCAAACAGTCATGCACATCCTGAGTGTCAAACAGCCTCATTATGTGCATAGACATTTGATCCACTCATCCAAACACTTGTAAATCACCCATTAGATCACAGTCAGTTAGAAGGCACATTCAACTAAACATAAAGCAATACAACAAATAAACAACAACTTCAATGTTTAACAAACACTTATCTTTGGCTCAAACCACTGCCATTGCACGGTTGTTGAAAGTGCACTCAATGGAAAAAAATAACAGTAAAAGTGATGTAAAAATGTAAAGACAGACATGTTTTAAAACAATGTACTCCTGTAGTTAACTTTTTTTATGTTAAAAATGTGATAAGGTGCTTTCATTTAATTGTTTCCGTGACTTGTAAGGCTGTTATGTTTGTGTTTGTTTGTTTGTTTGCAGAACAGTTGTTTTTGTTTTTATTTACTGACAAAGCAAATCAGCTGTTAACAAATCAAATGCACAACAGATTAAAGAAACCATTTTCTAAATCAAAAATTATATTTTATCATTGTGTTTTAAAAACACCGGTAATCTTTGCTGTTATTATTAGGCTCAAGAGTTACAGATTGTCAATGTGAAATGGCACTGTGCGCTGTCTCTAGGGGGCAGCACTGCTCTGAGTCTGTGTTGACTCTGCCTCTATTCTAAGCAGAAGAAGAAGCAAAGGGCGGCCTTCAGCGATACAGCACATCTAGCCAAGTTATTTTAGCTAAAACAAGAAAACCCTTTCCCTCCTTTTGGATAACCGACGTAAAGGTTGTTTGGAATTAAGAACCACTCATGTAAGTATGTACAGCAGACATGTTAGATCATTAAAGTGATATTTACCACGACTAAGGCGGGAGCTAACATGTATTGCTCGCTATTGTTTGGGGAACTAGTTTAACTTGGGCATGCCTGCGTTGTGCTTTGTTAGGTGCAGTCTACTTCCTAGAAACTTAGTCGGGTATCGACACGTAGCTAGTGAGGCCGGTGTGTTTCCAGCAGCGGAAGACCCTGTTGTGTTTTCTCTCAGTGGAGGTAGTTGTGTGTTGGCAGTAGTTAAACTATGTGAGGCTAATGCTAGCTGATGATGATTGCTAACTGGAAGTCTCCTCGGCGGGTTCCCGGCCGCGGGTAACACACGTGCGCTAAATGCACATGCGTCCATTGTCGGACACTTCCCAGTTTCTCAGAAAACGTAACTTTAAAAAGTCTCTCTAGTCACCAACTCGTTTTGAAACAGACGCAACAGTTAAGCGTTGAATGCTCTGATTAAAACAAAAATGTTCCCAAAGTTCCGTTTGTTGTAGCTTTGCTGACAAAAAGAGGACAGGCGCACCCTTTTATATCTAATTCTGACACCATATTTCTGCCTCTTCCTGCTACACTCATCCTCATTTGATTATAAACTAGTTTTAAAGAAATAGCAACTAAGAAAACAACCATTTATGTCAAACATTAGCTATGACGGGACAGGGTGACAGTTTGACTGGCCCAAATATGGTAATACCACGACGAATCTATTGACAATAGCGTTACACGTCACAACACATATTCAGGACACATAAGGTATATGTTATTATTCTTATGTTATAAAACATTTTCATTCGTTAAAAAAATATACGTTAAAATCTGACATACCAGTCAGTGCTATCGAAATGGTGTCCGATAATAGACACCTTGCTTACTGTTGCTGTATTAAACAGTTTCCCATTGGTATAAGTACTAACTTTTTCGTCCACAACTTCAGATATAAAGTTGTTGACGGTATCCGCTTACAAAAGCTAAAAGATGTGTCTCTCCTCAGTTTCCGGAACGACATGTGTCGTCATTACTAAATGCGGAAGCTATAAACATTGAAAGCGAGAAGAATTACTTTAATATAGTTCCTGAGAACCCTGAGCGTATGAAGTCATTAAACCGGTCTGACAGCCTGCTCATTGTGATTTATGAAAGTAGGGATTGTTTTTGTTTAAGTGGTCATTGAAGCTGGTCTATGCCCATGTCTTTTACCAGTTAATGTACTATGTTATGAACCATATGTGTTGTCATTTCAGGTGCCGATAGAGGAGTGGATATTAAGTCAAACATGTCCGGAGCGTGTCAGGACAGAAGGACTCGCTGGCAGGAGATTCAGAAAGGCCTGCAGTTCATCCAGTAAGTGTCAGCATTAGGATCTGTGGTTGTTACATTTGGGGGTGCATCTAAATTGTACTTCAAACCCTGATAAATAACATACATATGAAGAGAGTAATGACTGTTGTGATCCTGTGTTTGACACCTCCTAATGTTACCATGCCCACTTGTCCTCTTGTCCTTCTCCCTTGGAAACATTGTAGGTGATAACTAGATAGAAACTCTTTCTAGTTTCGTGTCTGCAAGTTATTTTTGCAATAATCCGGGCTACCCCTACACACTGCATGATGCAATAATGATTTGTCAGCTCTGTGTCATGCATTGTTGTTCAGCGAGACAGCTGATTACTGTCCTTTAGTTTATTTTATAATGTGGGAGTTTCCCCTGATCAGAGCTTTTTATTCATGCATAATGTACACTCTCAGTATATCCACAACATATTGCTTTTTAGATTCATGACAGGCAGCAGAGTGATGAATCTGGCAGATACTTAAAATACTTGCACTGCACGTCATCACTGTTCCTACTGAAACTTCACTGGTGTGTGAATGTGCGAAGCCTTGAATAGTTCAGTACACAAAGGAGTAAAGAAAACTTTAAATGCCAGACAAGAGCAGAACAAGAAACCTGAATGACAAAACGCCTTCACAGGGAATACTGAGAGATGTTCTATCATGACATTATTATGAACACACACTTTCAATAATATTGCCCGTTTATAGTTAAACAAATCGCCTGCCCAATTACGCAATTCCCACAATGATTAATATCTGTTGCTGATAAAAGTCTTTTATCAGTTGGTTCTGTGCCAGCATGCAGATTTTTTGAATATTCCCTTATATTAATTTGCGTGGTTTTCTTATATGACTTTTTAAAAACAGACTTGTTTGCATTTAGCTATCAATGTTAAAAAAACGTTCTTTTTATTTTAGATCAACCCTTCCATTTCCTGGAAGTCAAGACCAGTATGAGGTAAGCTATGCACATTTTATTCAGGTTTTTTCCAGCTTCCGTCTTGTTTCAAGTTACACTGACCAAGTATGTCAAGTGTGTGAGTAAAGATGCGTGAATGAAAGTCAATCCATCAGCACTATGTTTAACTTGTACTGATTTGATTCTCTATTGTTTCAGTTGTTCATAAAGGATCTCGTTTGGAATCTTTTTGGTGAAGGAAACGACGTGTTTAGAGAAGGGGATTGGACAAAATCCATTGAGATGTTCACCGAAGCCTTGAGTATAGCAGAGTATGCGGATTCGGAAGATATCTGTGTTCCAGCGAGTTTACTGGAAAAGCTGTATGCCAATCGAGCTGCCGCGTACCTCAACATTGTTCCGGTAAGTCGGCCACATTTGATTCCTGTTTCAATTCTGCCCAAATCACGTTAAAAAACCAATCCTTTTGACGCTACCAAACACTTAATATCTGAGTAAATACAACAAGCAACTTATGTCTTGTTGTGGTCTCTGCGCATGAGGCCTCTGCAGATTGATTATTAGCTTCATACAGATAAATCTACAAACCTCAAAATGCCAGTTTACAGGTAGAAGTATGTCCTTAAATGTCACTACCTTTTGAAAAGATGAGCTCTTGTTTTGCACCTTATCGTCCTCAGATTCTAGGACTATATACTAAATGTTAAGTTCCACTGCTCATGGTGCATAGGGAAATCTTAACCATTAACTGATATGTTGGGACATGTCCTCTATATCTTGCTGGTCGTGTACATACTCAGTTCAGTTTGACAAGTGACCTAATTTAACCTGTAGTGTGTGTATAAAACTTTTTTTTTATTTGATTGGCTTCCCTTCAAGTATCGCTTTCATTATGTCTCATCAAAGATAATCATACACTTTTTTTCCCAAGGCGAAAATGTCGACCTGTCAAACTCAGGTGTGACCGTCTTTAAGGTGGGGTAGGTAATTTTGGAGAAACCAGCTCGAGTGCGCTAGAATTAAGAAGTACACAACCCCAAAAAATCTGCCCCTTCCTTCAGACTTCCTCACAGAGCCCCTCCTCCAACACACACGAACGCGCACATGACCAATGAAGGCACGAGATAAGTTTGTGCACAGATGGAAGGCTGACAGGCAGGTAGGCCATGCCGCGGGCCAAGGCAGATCATTGGACTTGCTTTTTACAGCGCCACGGCTTCCACAGATGAAATATTTGTATATATTTATTGTCAAAGCATTTAATGTATTCATTGCTATCGGGATGTTAAGAGCATTCCATGGAATATAACAAGTGTTTCTGAAGTGAATTACCTACCCTACCTTTAATATATAAATGCTAAAATCACTATTGCCTCATTTATCAAGATCCACATGCATCATTTGTTTCACTTCAATTTTAAGCATTTAGCATCAACATAAGACCAAAAATAAGATCTTTATATCAGCATTACTTTCAGTGTTCAATGTATTCCTTGAGAGCAAAGAACAATATTATAAAGTTTGTAGAGGCAAGAGCGCATGGAGCCTGTTTGATTTCCAAACTCCCCCCATTGACACTGTGCACCTCTGATTAAACAGTGACAGTTAACCTGAGGACACACGGCTATATTTGATTTATTTGGGGGTGGGGCTAGAGAGATTCTTTAACTTTGAATCCACCTTACATTCATCTTAGTGTGTCATTTTGTGAAGGGTGTGCTTGAGGCGTTGCATCTTTTTCAGACACAATTAGAGTGCTGGGTAATTTCAAATGAATAGACATGCTATACATCATTCCACAAATGGTGAACTATCCCTTTTTAAAAAGCAAAACATGTTGTTGTGCTTAACTGATGCTTGTATCAACCAGTTCATTTCTCAGCTTGTCATATAGCGTCTTAAGTCATGTTATCAGGAACCAGTTATGCGATGCTTTGAGGTTCAATGAGGTGTACAATCATTTGATTGTCATGCCTAACTGGATCAATAAATACATGCATTAATACGGTAGGAAGATAATGAATTGATTACTTTTTGTTTTTTGTTTTTTTAAATGAATACATCAAACAATAATCGATGTGAAAAGCTACATGAACAATGAAGTGAATTATACAATATACAAGATTCATCAATATTAGTGAAGTCACATTGGGTTGGGTGACAGAAAGCACACACGGATGCCGTTTAGTTCCACTTGAAAAGTAATGATTCTCTGGTAGATTTTCCAGAAAACAAATAAATCCAAAATCCAAATATCACTATTCTGATCATGCAATTGTCCAAAAGAAGGGTGTCAAGAATAATGCCCCAAAAATGCATAAAAAACATGTGCCAATAATGTGATTAGACTTTCCACACATTTTTGACATCACTCATTCACAAAAAAAGGCCTATTATCAAAACATAACTATATAAATAAACGTAAATACTTTAGCAGTTATAAAAATAGATTTCATAATCCATACCGTATCCCAAAATAAAATTGATCACAAATCAAATGCTATTAATGGCTCCAATAATTGTAGTATAATAAAAATCAATATAATGTTATTTTCAGTGACATGTTATAAATTGTTAAAATGTGGTAAATCATAGAATTAAAGGCGATGAAGACCTGTTTTATTTTAAAGAATTGTTGTTGTCATACAACCACCTACATAAAGAGTGGGGGCGCAACTTCCAACAGGAGTCATTTGGGGGGGGCTCTTGGGAAAAAAGGTTGGGAACCACTGCTCTAAGACTTGGTCCATTTGAGAATTATCGATGCTTTCAGAGCTACATTCACTTCCTATTTCCTGTCGGTGTCTCTTTGCATTGCGTCTTGTCCCGGCAGTAAAACACACTTTACTGTCTTCAGGGAAACCACTCCCCTACATCAACCCACTGAACACGTAAATGCAATTTATGATCAAACAGTGCTTTCTTTGTTCACAATGTTTAAGTATACATTTCCCCCCCCCCCCCCCCCCCCCATAGGGACTGTACGACCAAGCGTTAGAAGACTGTGAAAAGGCTCTCCAGTTGAACGAGGGGAACTACAGAGCGCTGTACAGAAAAGCTAAATCCCTGAAAGAGATCGGGAGACATCAAGAGGCCTATGAGGCTGTTGCCAAATGTTCCCTCACAGTGCCTCAGGTAAAGGCGTCGCATCATCCGGTTAAATGTTGATTTATCAAAACGTGAAAGAAATCTTCCTTATTTTCTTGTCTCAGCCTTTTTTTTACAAAAGTCAGGCACATTTAGCTGCTTTTCAGACCCCCTGCAGGACCCTCACTCCCAGCAGAGTCAGGATGTTTGTGGCGTGCTGCCCTGCATTGAGGCTTCTTTACTTTCAGTTAAGACATTTCAGGTAAAACTGATGTAGGCCAAACTTCAGTGTAAATAGCAGCCACATTACATTTCAAGTTTAAGAGGCTTTAGTTTTGTTGGGCAATCCTAATTTGTTACATTTTTATACATTGTTTTGCTTCAAAATGGAGTCTCTTTGTCACACTGCACCACAGTCCAAGAGAGTTGTATAGTATATGGAAAGTATCAGTTTGGAGATGTTAGACAAGATGGTAGACAAGACAAGTTTACCTGTAACCAAAATACATATTTACTTAAAATGTAACAAAACTTAACAAAGGACTAAATCAGTAATGTATTGGTGTGTGTGAAAATAAGCAGCAAACACAACAGTGGCTGTGTCCAAAAACACAGTCCGTATGGCATGGTGTTGGGCTTTTTATCCAAGCTCTTCAGGCTGATGACTTGGATCACCTGAAACACACATTAGGAGCCAGCCAGTAGATCTCCAGAAGGTTACAAATACTGACGTTTTAAAGGGAATCAACAACAGCACTTCAGGGGTGTGCCACATCATACACAATGTGTCACTCTTGATTCATAGAAGCAGGTTTTTATAAAAATACAAATGTGCTAAAGATAACCCTTTTCACATTGCAAAATACTTTTAATACATCATCTTAAAGCCTGAGCATCTTCGGAGTATCTTTACACCCCTAGTCAGGATATAGTGACCATTTC
This sequence comes from Notothenia rossii, assembly GCF_949606895.1. NCBI lineage: Eukaryota > Metazoa > Chordata > Actinopteri > Perciformes > Nototheniidae > Notothenia > Notothenia rossii. The sequence goes on from NC_136906.1 coordinate 24,522,890, forward strand.
AGCTTATATGACAAAATGTTATTTCCATTAAAGTTGCCACCTATATTTTTAATCAAAAGGAAAATAATAAGTGAAGATCAAAGGCAGTGATTATCTAAAGTGTGTTTTGAGTAAACACTGTCAACTCTCCTTATTTCCCAGGATGCCAGTGTCACAAACCTGACTCAGGACCTTGCCAACATTTTGGGATTGAAAATCCGTAAAGCTTATGTAAGGAGTAAGGTACGTGCCCCAGGAACTATCGCAAACCGCCATGAAGCTTTTTTAATGAATTACCGTGATTTAAAAAGTGAATTGGAAGTGATACCGTTTCCTTTTCTACATGCTAGTTAAATGTATTAAAATCTGACTCGGATGTATGGCCCTCAAAATAAAATGTCGACATACATTTAGGGTTGTTCTTCTTAAAAATGAACTGAAAGTCCAACATTTTCTTTTGTTCAATGTTTACAGCCTGCCTTGAATGTTATGCGAGGAACAAATTACCAAGATGCGTCAGGTGACAAGGTACGAGACATAACAGTCTAAAACATATATTTCTATACTCCTCTAAGAAATCCATTCTTAAATGAATCTCTTCTGCATTTCTTAAGTTTTCCTATGACTCGTCTTCAGTTGAAGATATTGAAATTGGTAAGTTTAATCAAACACAGTTCATATTTATCGTTTTTGAAAGGGGAAAGAGAGAACGCCGCTCATCCTGTTTTCCCCGTTGTGTTTCAGAAGTGCCTCAGCTCACGCAGGACAGCAGTCTTCTGGCTCCGCTGCCAGCTCCAATCCAAGCTCCAGTGGAAATGCACCAAACTCTAAATGAATGCGCAATGGATGAACTTTCTCCCATCACCAGTATCTCATCTGTTACCCTGTCTGAGCCGCCGGGCTTCGAGTCCATCTCCCTCCCTGTGTCTGTGTCCCTTCCTGTGTCTGCCCCATCGTCAGTCCCTCTTGCCACGTACGTTAACGGCTGCCGAGCGAGTAAACCTTGCACGATGCTCGACTCGAGTAATGATTTTGACGTAGACATCATCGGGGACGACCTAGATGATCTACTGGACCAAGCTGGCCCCGAATCAGCCATGGTAAAGTGGCGTGATGAATGAAATGTGACAGTGTTGATGTCTGAGCAGAAGTGTAACTCCTATGTGTCCCCTCCCTCAGATTATCCCCACCATGAAGGGGCCTCTTCCTCTTCCAACCAGTATCGCCTCGGGCAGCTCCATGTCCAGTCCATTCCTGATGCCCTCCCACATCAACCCGTACCTCCACAGCAGCGTGCAGCATTGCACCGTCACGCTGCCCCCCCTCTATCACAAGTCGGGGTCAAGTACGTATTTTGGGATGGACACTTTTGACGCCCTCCCCCCACCGCTCGACTCCCTGGATAGTCTCAACATAACGGACTATAAAACAGGTATACTACTTTCTGACTTTGGTCCATATTTGTTCAAATAAATATATTATAGCCAATCAATATGCAGGTTCTGAACGGCTGCTAGAAATCCTTAAAAACACTTATATCTTAATATTAATATATCGTTTTTGAAGGTTTCAAAAGTGCTATGATTTTGGAATAAGTGCTTTAACACTGCTGGAAATAAGTATTTGTATTTCTTTTTATAAAAACTATCTGACTGAAAAGTACTTTTTAGATATGCTTTGTCTTTATGTGAGAAAGAATAATTTCCGACGGCTGTAAGGGGCTTGAAAGGCTCAATAATACTCTTTTGAAAGAGTATAACCTTTTCATTTAATCTTTTTCTTCCTCCTTTAGATATGTCAGATTATGCTCAGAGTCCATTCACTCAACAGGTAATTATTGTCTATCAATCATCAGCCTTTGTCATTCTAAGACTTGCTCTAGGCTTATATTTGATCAATTTCCCCCCCTTTTATTTTTTCCAACAGATGAACAATATTGATTCCCCCATGGGAATGGCGGTCGGTATGCCTGAAGTGAAGGGTCTTCCTGTTGCTGTGGATTTAACAAAGAACCCCTTAGCTGACACACATGAATTCAAACAAGCGTGCTCCATCTGCTACGTCAAAACTGGTGAGGAGTTCTTTATCCAGTTGTGTGCGGTTTGTGTCTTCGAGGTGCGTAATGTACTATTAAGTCACATATGTTTCTTTATTTATTCCCACAGGCCCTGGTGTATTGGATTACTCGCTACACACAGAAGAGCATAAATGCAAAAAGGACGCTTTACTCGGCAGACTCAAACATACAGCCGACCAAACGTGGAAGCTAATTCGGCCCAGACCCACAAAAACACAATATGTTGGGCCCTATTACATTTGCAAAGGTAACTTTTATAAACATGTATTTGTTTGTCTCTTTGCTTTGAAATTGCTGCATTTGCCTCTATATTACCAGCTGTCCTTTTTTTTTTTGCTGCAAGTTCCATTGATATTCCCACTTTTGACACTTGGCTGTCATCCAGACATCACTTGTGTGTGCGACCACAGAAAACATGACAATGTCCCTGTGTTGTTTCAGAGGTGGCGGTTGGAAAGGAGTGCCTGTACCCTGGCCACTGCACATTTGCATACTGCCAGGAAGAGATTGATGTTTGGACTCTGGAGCGGAAAGGTTTTATCTCCAGAGAGCTCCTCTTCGACCCCTACGGGCCAAACTCTAATGTCCGACTGACTGTCCCCAAGATCTTACAGGAGCATCATGGGATATTCATGTTTCTCTGTGGAGTAAGTTTATTTTACACTAACTCCTCAGTGCTGCTATTTTCAATGGCGCCCATTGGCATAATTGTTAATCGTTCCAGTGTGAGGAGAAAAAAGGCCATTACTAAATATTATATTTGTCAATGTTTTCTTAAATACATTTTTCTTGACTTTCTTGCCTGTTATTAGATGTATAGGACAGAAAAGGGGGTACATTTGAAGCAAAGTGCCATTGGTCTGATGTGAACCCCAGTTACAATCTGCTGTTTTTATAAACTTTTAAAATGTTCTGAACGCTTATCTTAATTTGCAGGTTTGCTTTGACCACAAACCCAGAATAATCAGCAAAACCAACAAAGATGACTCATCGCTTTGCTCTCATCCAGTGACGAAGCACATCTTTGAAGATCATAAGTAAGTCACTTCACTCTTTACATCATTTAAGAGGATTTAATAAAGAAGATTCTACCAAAAAACACAAGACTATGTGCAGATATATGAGGGATAGGCTTGTTGACATTGTACCCATGTTTATCTCTTAGGTGCCTGGTCCACATTTTGAAGGAGAATACAGTTCGTTATTCAAAGATCAGACCGCTGAGTTCTCAGTGCCAGCTGGATCTCTGTCGCCATGAAGTCCGCTACGGCTGCGTGAGGGAGGACGAGTGCTTCTACGCCCACAGCCTCATCGAGCTCAAGGTCTGGATGATGCAGCACGAGCTCGGTAAGGATGCTTCATTAAATACTTCTCCACGGCCTGGAACACAGTTTCCCTAAATGTCATTTATTTACCTTTTTATTTTTCATCACATAGGTATCCCTCATGAAAGTATTGTCCAAGAAGCGAAGAAGTTTTGGAATGCCACGGCTTCGTTGCAGGGAGCCCAGGTAAGCCCAGCAGAAGCACTCTGTGGATATGCTGAGACAAACATTGGTTTACAGTTTCTTCTTATGGCGCTTTTCCACTGCAGGACCTAGCATCGCTTAGCACAGCTTAGTTTGGCCTTGGTAGGCCAGGCTCACTTTAAGCTGCGTTTCCATTACAGTTTAGTAACTGGGGTACTTACTATAGTAACGCAGTGTAGGCGGGGTGATCGGCTGTTCGGCGGGCTGCGTAAAACTGCCGTGACGTCATCTTCAATGCGAACCACAAAACCAAAACATCCACTGTTAGCACTCAGAGCTCACAGCTCCTCATCTCTGTTCAGAAACTTGACAAAAGTTAAACAAGTACAAACCACAGACTGTCTGTCATGTCGAATACAGTTGCTGGTTTATATATGTCTGTAGGCCGTTGTTGTGAGTGTGAATGGAGCATATACAATGTTAGCTTAGCCTGATTGATCCGATCTCCATTCAGAGGACACGCATTTTAAAAGGTTTTTCGCCTGCCGTCTGTCTGCAGACCGGTATCAGTATGTTGTTACTTCGGCATCATTTTGAAACGTGTATTACAATTAAGTCATGGTAAAATATGTTCATTTTGTTGTAGTTGTAGCCCCCTTACCAGCGATTCTCTCTGACCATTCAGCAGTCAAGAGTGTTTACGTCACTAGTTTAGCATATTCAGGCCGGTTGTTGGCCCAGTAAGAACCTCGATTTTGGAGGGCCAGAAAAAAGGTGAAAAAGTAGCCCTGAGCCGGAACTACCCCTGGTGGAAAAGCAAAAAGAGCCGGCCAAACCCGGCCCGCTTAAACCGTGCTACGTGCTGCAGTGGAAAAGCGCCATTAGACTGAGGGTAGAGGTCTTCACAGGTCTGAACATGTGCCCACAAACCCAAAGACCCCGGCAATGTAGGAACAGGACCCCGTTGTTTAATCCACTGAATGTCACAGTGGAAGTACACGGGTCGACGAGGATCAGCTTTGCAGTTTCAGGTTTTTTAATTAAGATTTGGTTTGCAGTCAAGACATTGGATCCATTGTTATCCATGTGTGACGACACTTACAACTCAGTGTTTCCCATACATTGATTTATTTGTGGCGGGCCGCCACAATTAAATATTGTCCACCACAAATGGATCTCATAAAAGAATAAAAATAATAATATTTTAATTTGTTTTATTTTGGTGGTCTAATGGATAGTGAGGTGGGCTGATGATCGGAAGGTTGCGAGTTCAAATCCCGCCTGGAACGCCACTACTAGTTTGCCCTTGAGTAAGGCACTTAGCACTCAGTTACTCCAGGGAGAATGTCCCTGTAATTGGTCATTGTAAGTCGCTTTGGAATAAGGCGTCTGCTAAATGCCTAAATTGTAAATTATATTTTTGGGAGAATAAATCCCACAGATCCTCAACTTCGGAGTGTCTCACTCATTAACAACGCAACACAGAGCAACAAGAAAGTTGTCTACAGTAGCCATGAACTTGCATGTATTTTTTGTGGTGTGGTGCCCCCACAAATAGAATCAAATTCTGTGGGAAACCCTGCAACTGGAACATTTTTAGAAAAAGTCCCTCATGCTCCATTATATTTAAAAACACTAAAACAAACATCAACTATCAGGTGAGAGCTAGTTCCTAAATAACTGCTGTTACTGTCTGATGTACAGGGACTCACCAATCACTCTGCTAGACCACTTGTCTGACTGGGGGTTTCTGCTCTTCAAAGTTCCCTGGTCAAACCATACCACTAAAAAGTAGGGGTCTAACGGTTCACAAACATTTCGGTAAGGCACGTACCTCGGTTTTTAGTTCACGGTTCGGTTCGGTACGTTTTCGGTACAGCAGAAAAAATTATCACAAAACATAAAATATATATATATATTTTTTTTTATTATTATTAAACTGTGAATAATGTATTCACTCAAATAAATACAAAATATAATAAAATAAACATTAAGGTGCAGCATTTCGATGAACTGAAATAATCTGTATTTGAACTTTACTGTACTAGTACTCACAAAACAAACTATTAGTTTTGGGTTTTTAATTATTATTAAACTGAATATTCACGCAAATAAATTTTCCAAAAAAGCTTTGGTTCGGTCTACCTGTCTTTGTCCGTCATCCTTGTACGTAACTGCGAAACCAAGATGTTCCCAAACCGGAGACTTCGATGATGCTTGAGGATTTTTGAGCTCAACTTTATCTGCGTTCACTATTTTGACAGTTCCTCAAATACTCACTAAATTTGAACGCATCCCTGTGACCAGCTCTCATAGTATGCCTCTCGTCCAATGAAATGACTTGCTCGCTCTATGACGCGTTGAACCCAATGTGAGCAAATTACTCTGAATGCTGCGACGCAGCACCTGAGATTACTTCCAAAAAGTACACACGTGTACCAAATAATTTCGGTACGTGTACCGTTACACCCCTACTAAAAAGGATAGAATAAAAGCACTATGAAACAACAGCATCATGGTTTTGTCAATGTGGAAGTATTCATTTCCTCAAACAGATATTCTATTCCATGCCTTTTTTTTGTACACTGCTTTACAAGTTTCTTCAAAGTTCAGTTTTAAATCAATACGTGTTGTGTTGCGTTGCATCCAGCAAACATATGTTGGACTGTGCTCGCCATGAGCTAGATTGAACATGTAACAGTGGCTCTGACCCTGGATGGGTTCCACGTTGGGAGAGTTTGAGTGGACTTGAGGAGACCTTTTTATTCACCCTCTTGGCTTTGACTTCAACAAATCAATTTTTCCACTAATAACTTATTTAAATAAATTCTAAAAAGTAGAGTCCATTAAACATTAGTCAAATGTTTGCTCACATATAAACATTTTAAGTTATTAATTCCTTTCCTTAGGTTTGACATGCCTCTGTAATTCACTTTTCATTTATGTTGTTCCTAAATACTTGTATTATATCACTTCACAAAGATATTAACCAGTCCTTCGCATTCCATCAACAGCTCTCCCTCCCACAGAAGAGATTCGGGCCTCCCAACCTGAAGATGATGTTTGTTTGTGGCCAGTGTTGGAGAAATGGCCAGCTAAGCGAAGCCGACAAAAACAAGAAGTATTGCTCAGCCAAAGCCAGACACACGTAAGTAGCACAACGTCTTGGAACACATCGAGTGTGGACAGGAGGTAATTGATAGGTGAAAATGTGCAATCCACAAACTCATTCTGTCTTTCTGTCTCAGGTGGGCGAAAGACAGGCGGGTGGTGCTTGTAAGTTCAAATGAAAGGAAAAAGTGGACAACAGTTAGACCACTTCCAACCAAAAAACCCATCCCATCTCAATTTGAGGTACGTGCCAGACATTCTGCGACTCCACGGTCGCTTGTTCTTTGTTTCTGATTAAAACAAATCTCCTGCCATGGTCACTGAATGTTACTTTTTTTTACTTTCTTAGATTTGCATGCATGTGACAGCCGGCAAGAAGTGTCAGTACATCGGGAATTGCACGTTTGCTCACAGTCTAGAAGAGAGAGACCTTTGGACCTACATGAAGGAAAACAACAGTGAGTAAAGTCAAGGAGACGTGCTCTCTTACTTTGGTTGGATTTTTTTAATTAGTAGAATTTTATTTCCAGCAAAGTAATCATTTATTTCGCCCCCTCATTTAGTTCCAGATATGGATCAGCTTTATGAGCAGTGGCTGCAGTCTCAGAAGCCCGGCTGGGGGGACGATACCTCCAGTAACTCTGTGAGGGAGAACGGCAAACAGATCCACATGCCAACAGACTACGCTGAGGAAGTGGTGAGTTTAAAAACCCAGCATGGATCACGCACTTCTTCTGCATTGTGACAAACTGGTCAGGTTGCAGAGAGGAATACTTCATCACCCAAAAAATGACCATCAATCACTCACCCCAGCCACCATAAATGATTGAGCAAAATGTTCTTCTCCCATGCCTTCATGGTGAGAAAAAAAAAAAAAGCTGAAAAGTCTTGATAAATCTAAGTTGTTAAATTAAATAGCCATGTTTACAAAACTATATCAAAACATCCATTTACAAACTCTTCAGAACTTTTATAATTGAGTATCATTCATCCACATTCATCCAATGTTGGAACATGAACATGTGCTCTTTTATTAAATAAACTAAACGCCTAAGTTATTTATTCAATGTATGGGCATGTTTCAGTGTCCACTGCTTTGCGTATTCACATTCTCCCTCAGCTCTGTTTCTGAAGGCTCTGCTCTTCCCCCCCACACACACACACACACACACACACACACACACACACATACACGCACACACGCACACATGCACACATGCACACACGCACACATGCACACACTCACAATCAGAGACAAGAGCGGAGGAAAGGAGGAGAACAACGAAGTGTAAAAAAGTCAAACAAATCTGCATTATTGCCCCGAGCTCTGCTGTTTGCCCGTTTGTGGCCATTTTTTCCGTTATCGTCACGGGAGAAGGACACACATAGCCTACCCAGGTGGACGCGCGCGAACGCGACAACGAACGTGACGTGCGCATTCTAAAATTAGCTCACAGATGGTGAGCAGGTACCGCGGTTTTGAACTGCTGTATTGAATTTGACAGAAAACAACAATGAAACGCCAGCAGAAGAATAGTCTAATGAGTTGGGTGAAAAAAAAGACAGGAGATGTGAGTTGGTTTATTCAGTAAATTAGCTCAGGATAATTGGATGTTCTGTCTACACCTGTTGTGAGGCTAATGCAGGATTTGCTAGCTTGATGCTACCGGCATTTAACGGGAGTGACTCAACAAATTGCCTCTTAAAATGTATCGTCAGCAATGTATGACAAGCAGACTGCTTGTTTAATGTTAGACTCACACCAATAGCTCAATATGATCATAACACGATTGCTCTCATGTCAGAGGTCAGATGAGGTGGAGCTGCCTCCAGCAATAGAGGATGAGGCAGAGAGAAGCAGCAGCAGCAGCACAGGGTTGCAGCACGTATGTTATATGCTGTAGTCAGGTGATTTAAATGTATCAATGAAAGGAATGCTGGAATAACTGCATACTGATACCGGTTAGTAAAAACCATGAATTAATACTTTAACGAGTCTGCTCACACGACGGCTGGTGTATTATGCGAGTCAAAACAGTTCCATCGTGTTGTACATCGTTTTGTTCGAGAAGTCATGTTCAAGGAGTTGGTGAGTGTACGACTGGAACTGCACCAGTTGCCAAGGTTTGTACACGGCTTTGATACAGCTTTCCTTTTGGTAAACGGCCATCTTCATTCACTTCTATTCATCAAGACTTTTCTGTTTTTCGAGTATTCATTCATCGTGGACCTATGAGAAAATCCAAGTTGTCTTTAACACTTTAATGGCGCTGAGTAATTGATTGGTGGGTAAAGTATTCCTTTAACTTCCTTTCCTAGTTTGAATCTCAAGCGTTGACACGGTGCTGTTGTGAAAACACAGACCCACAGCTGCCGTGTTGTGCTCCTTTCTTTTGGCAGATGTTCCATCAGTTGTCAGAATCTGCGGGTTCAGTAAAATGCATTACTGCCTTAATATTTAAACTGTGTCAACATTTTTGATAGAATCTTGTTTCACTGTAGTTATTTGCCAAGTGATTAAAAACGAAACAGCAATAACTTTGACTGATTAGCAAACAGACGGTAATGAGTTATTTGTGTAAATGTGATTTCTCCCTGTGTGTTGGCAGGCTGGCAATCACTGCTGGCTGTGTGGTAAGAACTGCAACAGTGAGAAGCAGTGGCAGCAGCACATCACTTCAGAAAAACACAAAGACCGGGTTTTCAACTCTGAGGATGATCAGAACTGCTGGCAGTATCGCTTCCCCACCGGCACTTTCAAAGTTTGTGAGAGGTAAGAAACACAACTCGGTGATCTGGCATGGGGCTGTCTTAGATACAAAAATAGATGATTATGTTTACAGAAAGATGAACTGTATAGATACATACACAGCCGTAGGTACCTTTTGTATAAATAAAGAATACCTACTTTATTAAAGGGGCCATTTTATGTTTTGGGGTTTTCCCTTTCCTGTGGTTCTCGCACAAAAGGATATTCTTTATGGCTCGGATACAATTACCAGTGTACATTTTCAGAATGAGGAAACAATGCATTTTTCCAACATTTGGAACTTTTTAAATTATCGTAAGGTACAATTTGATATTGAAAATATAAGGGTTTTCATAGACTTAGATCTCCTAGATGAGTCACACAACACGGGGGGGGGGGATATGGATGCTTCAATTTATCGATGCAATGTTCACTTCCTACAAAAGTAGTGCATGAGAGCAAATCATCTACCAATCATCAATGTTGTTTACTAACGTGATTATCCCTCCTCTCTAAGCACCGTGTATGTTGCTGAGCCTCGTGGATTGATAGCTGACCTTTTGACCTTGTGTCCCGACAGGTTCCTCAAAGACACGTGCACGGAGGACGAGCTGTGTAAGCTGGCGCACGGGGACCAGGAACTAAAAGAATGGATGGAGCGCCGGGAATTCCTTTTGATGAAACTTGCCAAAGCCAGAAAAGACCATCTTATAGCACCCAATGACAATGACTTTGGAAAATACAGTTTTCTCCTTAAAGATATTATTTAATGGTGGGATGACAATATCTGAGCTACGTTGCAGTTAATGCAGTATTCAAACAGTCTGAGTCAGGTGATCCTACAGGGCCTCTGAGGCGCACAGGAAGCAGCCTGATGGCAGCATGATTTTTAAGGGGGGGTGGCGTTCAGGGCCGGCCCTCTGATTGGTGGCTGGTTTTCTCTGATCTGAACTACACGAGTGTTATCATTAACAGCAACAACTGAGTGGGAGAGCTATATTCTACTCATTCAGTAGAATATCTAAAAGCAGTGCGGAAGATGGCACGTGTAAACCTTAAATCTGTTCAGATGCAGCTGACCTTACAGTAATTTCTTTTCATAAGCAGTTTGTATATGTTCATGACCTTTAACCTTCGATATGTTTTAAGTATGTTATACTTAAATTGAGAGTATGGATGACATTCTCCTATTTGAATCAGTCAGCATAGGTCACTTTCCATTTAACCCATAGTGTTACCAGTGTATTGGAACCACACCAAATAAAGCTTTTTTAAAACCTGTTTAATCTGCTGTGGTATTAATTACTGGTGGTGGGCAGAAGCGTGTGTGTGTATATATATATGTTATTACAAGTAAAAGCTTGTATTGAAATCCTTAAGGAAAGATTTATAGGTATTAGTTACTTAAGGAATAGCTCACTTCAGGCCGTGATATATGCTCATTATATCACAGCTAAGGGGGTTGTCCACGCCCCTTAGCTGTGATATAATGAGCATATATCACGGCCTGAAGTGAGCTATTGCTTTTATAAGACGACTACCAAGTGTGGCAATATGAAAGAAAAATACACACTATAATTTAAATAGTTTTTATTAGTAAATAATGATGTTCAAAATAAAATAGTCCCTCCGTTGCCTTCTGCACAAAACATAGTGCGACGTGGTTGCTACCCAACAACACTAACAGCTGGCGAACATATTAGACAGAGATGGACAGATCCATTATTTGGCTTTTTATTTACATTAATGTGTATGTTGCTGTTTATTGTGCACCAACTGAAAAACTGTCCAGCATCAGTAGCATGGCTTACGTGGTCACTTCTATAGGTTGAGGTTGTTCTAGGCTGTTGCTTGGCGTGGCGAGAATATATTGCTCCACTTTCTCCGGTCCCCGAGATTGGGTTTACAGTAGCTCTGGAGAGAGCTTTCGCACCCGTAGCCACTAACGGTCATAATTTCTCTGCTTTGTTTCAAGACCCGCATCAGAAAGCTTTTGAATGGTGCTACTTTTCCAGTTGGTCTACCTGCTCCTCACGTAGCTCTGCATGCCGTCGTGCTTTTTTTTTCTGGAGATAGGCACTGCTCAATCCACGACAGACAGCAAGCGCATTTCGTGGCATCTGCAGGCAGTGGCAAGTACTTCCGCCATCTGCCACAGAGGCCGCTACTCCTTGGTATCTGTGGCAAGTATATGCCAGAGATGCCACAACTTGCCGTGGCATTTGCGCATGCTGAACGGGAGTTGCCACAAGATGCCAGAGTTAAGAGAAGGTTTACGGTAGCTGCCACTCGCCTTCCGTGGCAAATGCTGATATTTAAACCCGTATTTATCGCGTAAAATGTCGCTGTTTTGGCATGACTTTATCGGACTGATCTGTACACAAGACTGATGATCTGTTACTGATGGTCCGATCTCTATTTTTCAAAAAGATTAAACATATGTTCTATAGATTTTACTTGGAGAACGTGGTTTGTTAAAATAAATAAACCTGCTATTTTTATGATAATACTCAAGATATATTATTAGTAAGTTGACATAAAGATCTAACATTGTTGACCAGAGGTGGGAAGTAGGCTAACTTGTATACTCAAGTACTGTACTTGTGATTTAGAAATAGCCTACTTGTGCTTTAGTTGAGTATGTAAATGGTATGTTACTTAGTACTTACCCCACTACAATTCAGAGGTAAATTGTGTAATTGTAGCCTACTCCCCTACATTTATTTAATACGCTACCTTTAGTTACTTACTACAGATTCTGATTAATGATGATAAATATAATCAAGTCTTAAATCAGACTTTATAGTTACTCCTGCAGTAAATTCACAAGATACCCTACAGCAGGGGCGGGGAACCTTTTTCCTCTCAAGGGCCATTTCAATTTTTTCAACATCCTCCGAGGGCCGTACAAATGATTGACCTCTGCTTAAAAATACTAAAATCACAGCCCATTCATTTCGCCTTTCTTTCATTCCGTGCAAAGAAAAAGCAACCTCTTAATCCAGATATTTTACTATGACTCGTGCATGCATTCACGTGCACGGTTGAGGCATGACCACCAAAACAGAAAGCACATTGGACACAAGATGTGTGCAAAAGTATTTAGTTTCCTATCCATGTGGACTGATTTAAGTGGGGGGGACCTAACCTCCTCTAGGGGGGTCCTCACCTCCTCCAGTGGGGTCCGGGGGGCATGCTCCCCCGAGATTTTTTTTTAAATGTTGAAGTTAAAAGCATCAATCTGGTGCACTTTGAGAGCAACATTAGGAGATCTATGGTTAGATCTCTAAACATCAATATGAAACAGAACTGTAAGCAGATTTCTTTTTCTTTATGGATATTTTACAAATCACTCTCCTTTCAAACTGTATTCTTGTTTATTAATAAAAAAAATGATTTACTGTCATATAGTATTTTATACCTGTTTACTTTTATCTTGTTTTTTTATAACTATAATGATCATATAAAGATGTGCCTTTACCTCACTGGTTGTAGAAAAAGCTTCTTATATTCGTTAGCATAGCTAGCTAACCAGATGCTAATAACAACAAAGTTATTGACTGTATGATCAGTATGACAGATGAACAGATCGCCACTGGGATTACAACTAAAGACACAGCCACGAAAATACTGCGGCATGTGTCCGGCTCCTTATGGGTACGACGCTCTGGTGCTCTCCGTCAGAAGAACTGCACCCCTGTCAGACGAGACATATACCACGTGATGACACGTTAGGCTCGTGTTGTGTTCAAGGAACCTGACCTTGGCCAGGAAAAACAGGCACTCGCTTGTTAAATTTTTTTGCGGTCTAGATTAATTTAATTTTTTTTCTTTTTTGCGTGTGTTTATAAATTACCTCGAGGGCCGTAGCAAATGGTCTCTTGGGCCGTATACGGCCCGGGGGCCGGAGGTTCCCCACCCCTGCCCTACAGTATACAAAGTCATTAAAACTAGCTGCACCTTTACCAGCTTTGATAACACTTTAATGATCAATCATTATAATGAAAACATGTAATATGTACTTTAAGTATATTTTTATGCTAATCATTTTGCGCTTTTACTTGAGTAACATTTTAATGCAGGACTTTTACTTGTAACAGAGTATTCCAACATTTAGGTTGGCTACTTCTACTTTTACTTCACACTAGAACCGCCAGGGGTCGCTGTATAGCCTACCTAAAACCACCAACGTGTCAAATGAACAAATGCATTGATTTTCAAGGTACAATGTTATTGTATTTATCATACTAGAACACAATGAGTGTTGCCACTACTCGCCGTGGCATGTGCCTTGGCATTTGTGGAATCTGCCACAGAGGCCACTGTGGTATCTGTTGTGTTCTAATATACTCCTGCCAATAGGGGGCGCAGTGTAACCAGAGTATACATACAATGTTGAGAGAAGAAGAGTAAGCCCAGGAGTTGATACTGTGGCAGTTAAGCATGACGAACAGTAAAGAGTTGAGTACCCGTATCCTCTGTCCCTTGTTTCATTAATTTTTTTCTACTAATACACAACAAATTGGCGACGAGGATGGCCGTGGCTTCTACTCCTTTACCTCCCACCTTTCTTCAGTGTCCGGGAGAACCTACTATGCCATTTGGAACATGGCTAAAAATGTTCGAAAACTATCTGCTAGTGATCGACGTGGAAGGAGCCAAGTGGCCGGATACCCGTATACGTGCTACACAGCGTCGGAACCGAAGCACAGAGGATATTCTACACATTGACTGAAACGGGAACTACATACAACCATGCCGTGGCTGCACTACAGGCGCATTTCGTGCCGAAGGTAAACGTAATTGCGGAGAGACACAGGTTCCGCCAACGAGCCCAGAGACATGATGAAACAATTGCACAGTACGTCTCTGCGCTACGTGAAATGCTCGTTTTTTGTGAATTTGGAAATGCAGAACAGGATATGCTGCGTGATCAGATCGTGGAAAAAGCCTACAGTGGACGCATACGTGAACGCTTGCTGCTAGAAGACAAACTGACACTGGATAAAGCCATTCAGATTGCAAATCAGGTGGAAATGGCGGCGCGCAACGTGGCCGAGTTCTCCAACAGTGAAGTGCCTGTGAGAGAGATCAGCGCGCCAAAATGGGAACAAAAACGTCCCGCTGCAAGTAAACAAAGGCAAGGTGAGAGAAAGTCTGAGCAAGCACGAAGATGTTACAGATGTGATTCAGATAAACATATGGCCAATTCCACACAATGCCCTGCTACAAACAAAATATGCAAATCCTGTGGAAAAACTGGGCATTTTGCCAAAATGTTTCGTTCAGAACAAAAACGTGAAGTGAGGGAGGTCGTTATTCCAGAACTGACTGTTTTATTGCTGAATAATTCTGCCCCAAAAGAGAAGAAAATAATGTGCACTGTAGATTTGGGACTTTCTCCTGCTAACCAGTCATTTGAGATGATAGTAGATACTGGTTCTTCAGTGTCACTGCTGCCGGCTCATGTGTACGAGACCTATTTCAGTCACATACCACTGAAACCTACAAAGGTTCCTCTAGTCACATACTCAAGACAGAGAATCCCAGTACTAGGGAAACTGCATTTACGTGCATTCCATGACGGAAATACTGCCTCAGCTACCCTTTTCATTGTGAAGTCAGGTTCAATACTGCTGGGCCTGGACCTGTTTGAGGCACTGGAAATGGTCATCATGAGAAACAGAGTGGTACTGAAGTCAGAGCACACAGTCAGAGAGATAACAACCCCACCTGCAACTCCTACTACACCGACACCTACTGCATCTGCACCTGTTAATACAGTTTTACCTATGGGCTGTGTTAGGAACGTAGTACACAAAGTAAGAGTGAAAGATGAGGTGAAGCCTGTGCAGCAGAAATTGAGAAGGTTTCCATTCTCAGTCAGAGATGCTGTTTCTGCAGAGTTAAAGCGCCTTCTTGATGCTGACATCATTGAAAAAATAGATGCCTCTCCCTGGGTATCACCGATCGTTGTGACTCAACGAAAGAACTCATCTAAAATAAGGATGTGTACAGACCTCAGGGAGCCTAACAAGGTCGTCATAATGGATTGCTACCCCATTCCACACATGGAGGAGCTCTTCTCAGAACTCAGAGGAGCTACCATATTCTCAACCCTCGACCTGGCTAATGCATACTACCAGCTTCCACTGCATGAGGACAGCAGAGATCTGACTGCTTTCATTACTCACGAGGGACTTTTCAGGTACAAGCGAGTTTGTTATGGGCTAGCATCAGCACCCTCAGCATTTCAGAAGATGATGTCCATGGTGCTGAAAGATTTACCTGGAGTGCAGGCATATCTGGATGATATCATCATTTACTCCTCATGCCGTGCTGAGCATGAAACCCGCCTGGAATCAGTACTGTACCGACTGCAGGAAGCTGGACTAAGTCTCAACACAGATAAATGCAAATTCTACCAGGACAAACTAACGTATCTAGGTCATCTCTTGACCTAACAATCAACATCGGCACCTCTGTTGTTTCCCCGACTCAGACTGCAAGGAATCTGGGTGTGGTCCTAGATAACAAATTGTCCTTCACTGCAAACATCGCTGCTACAACCCGCTGCTGCAGATACACGCTTTACAACATCAGGAGGATACGTCCCCAGCTGACCCAGACATCAGCGCAGATTCTGGTCCAGGCTCTCGTCATCTCACGCCTAGACTACTGCAACTCCCTCCTGGCTGGTCTACCTGCATGTGCCATCCGACCTCTGCAGCTCATCCAGAATGCAGCGGCTCGTCTGGTCTTCAACCTTCCCAAATTCTCCCACACCACACCGCTCCTCCGCTCCCTTCACTGGCTTCCAGTAACTGCTAGAATCCACTTCAAGACACTGGTACTTGCGTACCATGCTGTGAATGGATCTGGCCCTTCCTACATCCAGGACATGGTTAAACCGTACACCCCAGCACGTGCACTCCGCTCTGCATCAGCCAAACAGCTCGCTGCACCCGCACTGCGAGGGGGACCCAAGTTCCCGTCAGCAAAAACACGTGGGTTTGCTATCCTGGCTCCAAAATGGTGGAATGAGCTCCCCATTGAAATCAGGACAGCAGATAGCTTACACATCTTCCGACGCAAACTGAAAACTCATCTCTTTAGACTCCACTTCGAGCGATAGAATTACTAACAAAGCACTTATATACTAATAAAGGGCTGGCTTTCTAAATGCCAGTTGAGTAGCACTTGAAATGTTTGGCTCTATGAAACCTGATGTACTTATATGATTCTGTTTTCTTAAAGGTTGTATCTTCCTGGTCGAATGCACTTATTGTAAGTCGCTTTGGATAAAAGCGTCAGCTAAATGCAATGTAATGTAATGTAATGTAATGTAATGTAGGACACAGCATAAGCAAGGAAGGTCTGCTGCCAAATGATGACCACATTGCAGCTATTCGGGATGCTCCATCACCCAGTGATCCAGTGACTCTCAGGTCTTTTCTTGGCCTAACATCGTGGTACTCCAAGTTCATACAGAACTATGCAACTGTGGTGGAACCAATGAGAGATGTGCTACGCAGAGCTACATTCACATGGACTGATGAGGCACAGAGTAGTTTTCAGCAGGTTAAACTACTCATCACAGACAGTTCATCACTCGCTCTTTTTGACCCGTCACGGCCCACCATAGTGTCTACAGATGCCTCGGACTATGGCATAGGTGGGGTGCTGACACAGATACATCGTGACAACACTGAAAGAACAGTGGCATTTGCTTCGCGCTCTCTTAGTGCTGCAGAGAGAAAGTACTCTGTGGTAGAAAAAGAAGCTTTGGCCTGTGTGTGGGCTGCAGAGCGTTGGAGAACCTACTTGTGGGGAACAAAGTTCACCTTAAGGACTGATCACCAAGCTTTGACCACACTCTTGGCTACAAAAGGCATGGGGAGAGCTGGTATGAGAGTAGCACGCTGGTCGGCCAGGCTACTCTGCTTCAACTATGATATTGTCTACAGACCCGGTGCTCAGAACCATGCAGCAGATTGCCTTTCCCGCCTGCCACTGCCACACGGACAGGACTGCACCTCAGACACGGAACCAGAGATGGTTGCTGCTGTCTCTGCCCTGCTGACTGCTGTTCCCTCGTCTGACTTCACAGATGCCTGCACTTCCTGTCCAGAGTTACGTCAGCTACGCAACTACATGACAGACGGGTGGCCAGCTTCATCCAAAGGCCTGCCTGCTAACATGTTGCCGTACTACCAGGTGAGAAATGAACTTTCTGCACATGAACAACTCATTCTGAGAGGGAGTCACAGGTTAGTTGTTCCAGTAAAGCTACACTCACACATGGTATCCTTAGCACACGAGAGCCACCAAGGCATTGTACGCACAAAACAGAGACTCAGAGACTTATATTGGTGGCCTAAAATGGATGCACTGGTACAATCGGTTATCGCCGCCTGTGTGTCCTGCCAGATGAATGATAAAACAGCTAAAACTAACCCTGCACCTATGACACCAGTCCCTCTGCCTCAGGGGCCATGGCAAAAGCTTGCCCTCGACATCGTGGGCCCATTTGAGACTGGTCCGGTGGACTGTAAGTTTGCTATTACTATGACTGACTACTATTCAAAATGGCCAGAAGTGTGTTTTGCCCCAAGATGCACTACTGCAACAGTGATCACCTTCATGAGATCAGTGTTCAGCCAAAAAGTGAACCCTGTGTCTGAGTGACAGATAACGGTCCACAATTCACATCCTCAGAACTCGCCTTTTTCCTAGAAGAAAGAGACATCCAACACATCAGGACTACAATCTACCATCCAGAAGGAAATGGAGCGGTGGAGAGGCTAAATAGAGTGCTGAAGGAAAGCATTCTCACGGCACAGAGAGAGAACGCTCCGTGGAAAGCTCACGTTGCTGAGTTTCTTCAGGTCTACAGAGCTACACCTCACGCCACTACAGGGACATCTCCGTTCCAGCTCATGTATGGAAGAAAAATGCGAACCAAACTCTCAATCCTGCCACAGCTTACGGATACTCAGGATCAGGAACTGAGAGACAGAGTGGAAAAGAAACAGTGGCACATGAAAACATATTCTGATGCAAAAAGAAATGCCAAGATTCCCAAAATACATCCGGGAAGCCTGGTGCGTGTGAGAAACCCGCTGCATGTCAAAAAGGGAAAGCCAAAGTTCAGTGAGCCTCTGAAAGTGACCAAGCAGAAAGGACCTCACAGTTACACACTTGATAATGGAAAAACCTGGGATGCTTCACACCTGTCGGTGCTTCCAGAAACATTCACTCCTCCATCAGAAGAAGTGAGGCCTGCTGAGCCAGCTACAGTGCATGGTGCTCAGAGCAGGAACCAGCGAATCAGAAAGCAGCCTGTTTGGATTGAGGACTATGTCACTTAAACTGTGGTTGAATTAATGTTTGAAAATGTTCTGCATATTGTGATATGTGAAGTTATTATCATTACAGATGTTTTCATGGTTACTACGTAAGTGTCTGTTTAAAATGCTAATGTTATGCATGCTGTTCAAGGGGAGAAGTAACTCTTTTTAAGAAGGGGGGAAATGTTGTGTTCTAATATACTCCTGCCAATAGGGGGCGCAGTGTAACCAGAGTATACATACAATGTTGAGAGAAGAAGAGTAAGCCCGGGAGTTGATGCTGTGGCAGTTAAGCATGACGAACAGTAAAGAGTTGAGTACCCGTATCCTCTGTCCCTTGTTTCATTAATTTCTTTCTACTAATACACAACCGTATCTGTGGCAAGTATATGCTACAGATGCCACAACTTGCCGTGGCAAGTCTATATGCCATAACTTGCCGTGGCAAGTATATGCCACAACTTACCGTGGCATTTGCGCATGCTGAATGGGAGTTGCCACAAGATGCCAGAGTTAAGAGAAGGTTTACGGTAGCTGCTACTCGCCTTCCGTGGCAAATGCTGCTATTTAAACCCGTATTTATCGTGTAAAATGTCGCTGTTTTGGCATGACTTTATCGAACTGATCTGTACACAGGACTGATGATCTGTATAAATGGACTGATAGTCCGATCTCTTGTTTTCAAAGAAATTAAACATCATTGATTTGAGATTTTACTTGGAGAACGTGGTTTATTACAATAAATAAACGTGCTATTTTTATGATAATACTCGGTATTCGAGTTGAGGGGGGATGGCATCCCTCCTGAAATAAAAACGGTTAAAATCATCCCCCTTCTAAAACTGCCACCATCCATCCCTTATGTACGCCTGTTTTATTGCGTAGGTAACGATCAGCACTATAGATGAGAGTAACAAATGCGTCAATTCCGGGCAAAAATAATGGCTCCGCCCACTTTTGGGGGAAAACAATGCTGTCAGTTGAACGGCGGTCAATACAAATTCTGAAGTTTTTGCCAATCCGATCAGAAATGTAAGAAAACCGGAGATTTTTGGATCTTCAAAGAGCCCGATTCCAATGGCCAGACAGGCAAACAATTGCATTAAGCCATTAGAAATCGACGATCGGGCTCGATATATGGTTAAATATAGCAGTAGGCTATTTATTTTCATAGATGAGAGTAACATCTACGTCACTTTACGGCCCCGCCCACTTTTGGGGGAAACAACGGCTGTCATTTGAATGGCGATCGAGCCTGAAGCAACAGAGATCTTCTGTTACTGTCCTTTCTTCTTAGAGGAAGTACAGAAACACGTAACTCTGGATTTGTTTTAATGTTTGAGGTGCAATAAACTACACAGCAGCTTTTTGGCATGATAAAACTATTATGTTCCGCCTCACTCATGAGAGTAACAGCTGGAGAAATTACAGCCTCGCCTACAGATTTTAATTTAACCATATATCAAGACCGATTGTCGATTACCAATGATCGAATGTAATTGTTTGCCTGACTGGCCATCGTAATCGAGCTCTTTGAAGATCCAAAAATCCACGGTTTTCCCAAAAATGTTATCGGATGGGCAAAAACTTCAGAATTTGTATTGACCGTCATTCAAATGACAACGTTGTTTTCCCCAAAAAGTGGACGGGGCCGTAATTTTTGCCCGGAAGTGACGCATTTATTAGTCTCATCTATAGCATACTTGTGCTTTAGTTGAGTATGTAAGTAAATTCACAAGATACCTACAGTATACAAAGTCATTAAAACTAGCTGCACCTTTACCAGCTTTGATAACACTTTAATGATCAATATAATGAAAACATGTAATAGGCCTATGTACTTTAAGTATATTTGTATGCTAATAATTTTGCGCTTTTAGAAAAATATAGACCGCACATCAGTCCTGTATACAGATCAGTCCGATAAAGTCATGCCTAAACAGCGACATTTTACACGATAAATACGGGTTTAAATATCAGCATTTGCCACGGAAGAAGAGTGGCAGCTACCGTAAACCTTCTCTTAACTCTGGCATCTTGAGGCAACTCCCGTTCAGCATGCGCAAATGCCAAGGCAAGTTGTGGCATTTACTTGCCACGGCAAGTTGTGGCATCTCTGGCATATACTTGCCACAGATACCACGGAGTAGCGGCCTCTGTGGCAGATGCCGGAAGTACTTGCCACTGCCTGCAGATGCCACGAAATGAGCCAGGCCCTATTGATCCACTCTTCCATAGTAAGACCCCCCCGGAGGTCGAAGTTAATCTTAAATGTTTCCATCTTATGCTTTGTAAGTTTGTTTCGTAACAGAAGAAATTTAAATATATTTATAAAACTGAAAAGTCAAATCAAGCAATCTGATTGGTCGATAGTGTTTTTGCGGACCTCTTTGAGTACAGATTTGAAAACATCGTTGCTTGCTTTAAAATTCGCACAATTCATTATGTCAAACCTTGGAAAGTGTCTAGATATCCCTGCCCTAATGCCAAAGGAACTGCACCCTGAATATGTTTTGCCCTTTGATGTCTATGTCTGGACCGCTGCGTAAAAAGGAGGCTTTCTGCCCCGTTACTTCTCCGCAGTTTGCTTTTCAGCCCAATGGCATACTGTTTTTCTCAGACGCGGAGGGATACTGACTTGTGAAAAGTAACTTACAATTCTACCCGTGGTATACGCTCAGTATATCACGGCTAAGAACCAATCAGATTGCTTGATTTGACTTGTCCGTTTTATAATTAATCACAGTGAGTGGTATTCTACGACAGTGTCATTTTCTTACTGATACAATAAGTTATAAGCAGGGTTTTATTTTAAAGCTGTTTTAAGAGTTCATATTTTATAAACTCATCTTGGTAATGTAACTAACGTTTTCAAATATTAGTGAAGTAAAAATAAATTTCCCACTAAAGTGTAATCATACAGCACTATTAAATGTAAATATAATCAAGTTCACTACCTACAATTTTATCCGAGAGAATGTACTTTTCTACAGGCATAAAATAACTTGGATAACATTAATGTGTTATAAATTCGTCATTAGTTAATCCTAATGCATCCAGATTCTAGTAGAGAAAACAAGGCAGAGTACTCGTGAAATATGACTCATCTTTATTTAACATTTGTACAACTTTCTTCCAGCCTTTTTCTATTGTAAATATAAACCAAAAAATTACAAGACATATCCTAAAATAAGTTAACAATACAAGATGCATCCAAATCTGAGTAATGCTTTAAAGGTAGATTCAACACTTCACAGCATAACCACAGTAAGCATTAGTAGGAGTCTGTTTTCTCCTGTCACTCTTGCATCATACCTCAATCAGAAGCCTGACAGAGTATAATCTGCTGTTTAGTCCAATGATGTATTTTGTTCCAACTGTCAAAAATGACTTGAATGCTGCACACCCATCTGGACAGCCATGACAAGACGAGGGCTTCCTGCCACCATTAGCTCTGCATTCAGGCCAAAACCTGCTGCAGATCCTCCACCTCCAGCTTCCACATCCGCCTGTGGAGCGTGGCGAGCGCAGAGAGGTCTGCCATCTTCACTGCACGGATGACTGGCTCCGGGGAGAAGGCCTGGATGACACCCATCACCATGACATATTTGCCTGTAAAACAGCAGCAGGTGGTTCTTTGTTCAGTGGGGAAATATTCAAGGGAAAAGAGGAAGGTGATTTAACGAGGGATGTTCATGTGCTGTAATTAATGTTCCAGCTGAAGGCAACCAGTGAGCAATTCACAGAAAAGGTTGTGGAAGACTTTCTTGTAATTAACCAGGAATGAAATGGATTGAATGATTGGTCAATTGACCAATATGAACAGTAAATAGTCATATACAAACCATGCAGAATTAGCAGTGGTGGAAGGTAACAGCCTACAGTAATGTTTCAATGGGGTGTATGCAATTTAATTACTTTTAAAGAATGTTCACACATTTTAAGAGTTCATTATCTAATAAAAACGTACAGCCTTATAGATGTATTTAATTTACATTTACTCTATATTGAGGGAGAAATAGCACAATACAATTAATTCAATTGAGTTACTGATTCAATTGAAGGTTTATTTACATAGTAATATTTGTATTAACTACAAGCTATAACACACAGATGACGTTAAAAGCATAAAATTGTATGTCATAAAAGACTATAATACAGTGTGTCAAAAAAAATGTCATATGCCAAAATTCATAGTATGATACAACATCAAAAACCTAAGTATAGTAGGCCATAAAGTGTCACAATAGTATGGCACATAATACATTCCTATAAAATGTCATTGTACGACATAAAAAAGTAATGATACGATATATCGTAAACATGTCATGTCATATCAATAGTGTTGTCAGAAAAATGTAATTGTATAGGATGCAGAACAGCTATTTTGTTCTTATTAAAAAACAACAAATGTTTTAATTTTTTTAAAGAAATAATATTATCACCTTGGGACAGACACGGCTTCCCTTTGGGGATGTTGTTGACCCCTTGCACCGCAAAGGTCCCGGTCTCATCCATCAACAGCAGGGTGTTTCTGTCCAGCTGCACCTCCAGGACCGTCCCCTGCATCCACACCAGAGACACCTGCAGAGAGCGACCCCTGCCCGGCCTGATCACATAACCCTCCCCGCTGTCGGCCGGCCGGCTCACTACCGTCCTCAGCTGACCGGACAGCACCTTGACCGGCGGGGGGCGTTTCCTATCGACGGTTGTTTTCAACGTGTTGTTCATTACAGACTGCTACTGTCGTTAAACGGTGGTACAAGCCTGGAAAAGTTTGCATTACCCTCGTCCCGCCATAAGGGGGTTATGCCGGAAGTTGTGGGCGTGTTTTTGAAAAAGAATCGACACAATTTCCTGTCTGGAGTCCTTCAGATTAAAAGCATTACATCAGTTTCTGACAGTTCAGTTATATTCATTCATTAAACTCACAGGTCTTAATGTTTGTGTGTTGTTTGGAACATAAGGTAAGATATTTTTTATATTAATAAAAAAATCTTTAATTATTCATATTTTGAAGATAATTAAAAGAGATATACATAGATTGTGGAAGTGTGCAGTGTTTAGTTGTGTCATGAATCACAATCATTAATAAGATTTGCAACCAATGGCTACCTTTTGGATTTTGACCTTAATGCTTTTATTTTACAAGATAAGTATGGTCTTTATTTTTGGCAAACTCAATGTGTTAAGACCTATATGAACAGAGTTACCTATGTTTTGATTTTGCCATTAGTGAGCTACCATTTTAAAAGGGTGACTAATGCAGAGATACTTTGACCTTTGTTTCAAGATAACGTTTGGACGGATACAACACAGACAACAATAATGACCAGGTGCATTCATTTCGTTAAATAAGTTTTATTTCTTTAAGAATAACGGAAGAAAAGTGTTAGCAATTTCTGTACAATTGTTTCATCATTTTCCCTTGGATTTGATGAAACCCCTGAAAGATCAACAGGGCTGAGAAATGTTATGCTGCCACATAGTGCACTTTTAACCTAAAAACAATATGATTAGTCCACAGGCATCCGTCCGTTTCCTTCAAATGTATTCCAAGAAGTTCCTTCAGTCGCACTGTTGACTCCAGTTTCATTTTTCATTGGCTCCTCCTCTCAATCCCAGTTCAAAAAAAGAGGCACACTAGAAATACTGCCATTTTCCAAGGACTGTGTCTTTGATTGCATCGACAAACTGTGCAGGCACCCAGTAGACCCAGTATTGAGACGCTTCTGTTGGACCCAACTGAAAAGCCTATAAAAGTAGAGGAACAAAGTGATTATACAAATTCACATATTCTACAAACAAACCATTTGAAATGCAAATGAACATACTTTGAATGTGTTGATTGAGAATTAACCATTTATAATGTCAGCTGGACTGACATGATTTATTGTTGGCAACATAAGCATGTTTGTAAATAAATCAACGTTTAAAGACTGCAGCATATTATACTCTCTCATCCATCCATACAATACACCTGACCTTTTCTGAACTACATTAAGGCTATAACTAAGAATTATTTGCATTATTCATCCCACATTTCGTGTTTTGTCTACAAAATCAAAAACATTCAGTTAAAAATGACATGAAACAGGGAAAACAGTATATCCGTAATTAAGAGGCTGAAAACCAGCCATTTTTGCATACAAAATGAAGTGGTGTAGTAGACCTGAACAACTAGGACATTTGGAAATTAGCTAACTTTTATTTTACAGCTTAGATGCTGAATTTCATGATCAGCATCTTTTGCTTAATTGCACTTTTGGCCAACCACCATCAAATTCCCACCAGTTTGTCCTACTTTCAAATTAATCAGATTGCTTTTCTGGTCTAATTTACTTCCCATTAATCAAAACATCAAGTTTAAAAAAAACACATCTGTCATTCCGCCAAAAGGATAATGAAGACCTTTACTTCTCTCTGCCAAACTTTATATTCATTTGATAAATGCCACTTTATTTTGTTGTCTTCAAAATAAATCTTGATCTCCATGAGACAACTGAGTTCAATTAAGTTCTACTTGTTCTGGGACTTCCATTTCACTGACAAAGAAGAACACGAGTGGCTTCAGACAGAAAGGTTAATGGAGAGAAAGCGCTGACATTTCCCGCTCCACTGCGGAGCCCAAACAGCAAAGGATGACCCGTCACTGTGATGCTCACTGCAGTGACTTCAGGCCACAGCTCCACCTGCACCGTCACAGCTCATAGACTCACACAACTGAACTAGGGCTGGGCAATACGAACATTAGAATACCAGAATGTATCTGAGTAAAACGGCAAGAAAACTGCATTTTAAATAAAAAGACAAAACCTATGCAATATTACAATACATCTAAGACAAAACCTATCTTGATAGTATATCAATATATTACCCACCAATAAACTCTACTAAACACACCATACCACAATCTGATCTTTGGCTGTTAACCTGTTAATATTTAACAGTTGTAATGTTAACTTTAAAGTAGTGTAATGTTCCCTCTTTTATGCTTTTCGTTCTTTGTTTTAAAGGGGCCCTTTTGTGCTCATTTTCAGGTCCATATTCATATGTTGTGCCTCTACCGTTTCTATGTTCAAAAAGGTCTTTTTTTTTCTCATACTGCCTCTTATCACCCTCTCTCTGAAACCATAGCATGTCTGCTCTGATTGGTTAGCTGGTTGCAGCACTGTTGTTATTGGTCAACCGCTTAGAGATGTGTCGGGAATAACCCGCCCCTGAGCAAATCTGAGCCAAAAAAGTAGCACTAGCAAATAGAAGCACTTGCGTTACATAGTGAAGTCACTATGTTATGGAAAAGGATTCAAATGGAGGCATTTCAGGCAGGGGGGGGGTGGGGGGGTGGGTGGGAAAGAAACCCCCCTTTGGCATGAACTTTGGGATTTCAGCCTTTGCTAAAAACCTATATAACACAATACAGGAAAAGGAATCCCCCCAAAAGCATTATAGGGCTTCTTTAAGTATAGTGTATGCGTCACTGTAGGAAGAGCCTGAGACCAGCTGAGAGGCTGTAGCTAATGTGCATATGACATTAAAGCTCGAGTCTTGAATCTTTTTACCTTATTCCTTTTGCTTGATTAAGTGGACTTTTTAGAGCATTTGGCATTACAGCTGTTAATGATACAGATAATTCTGTAATGCAACAACACTTACTATCATGTAATAATCCTCATGGCCTTCGATGGGTTCAGACACTACGTGTTTAATGGAGCCCATCGGGACCTTCTCGGTTCTCTCTGTTGATGTAAACACAGAAAAAGATAGAGGAGTTTTAATTATCACGATATTTGTGTTGTGGTGAATTTAGAACAAAAAGGAGGCTGGCTGTACTCTCACCCTTTGTTCCGATCCACAACTGATCCTGCTCCAGTTTGAAAGTGAGTCGGACTTTTCCTCCGGACTTGTTATACATACCGGCTAAAGGCACTGTTGGTAATCGTTCCTGTTAGAAGAAAATGCAGTTAGTCGACATTGATCTGTGAAAGCAGCTTTGAACCGCTTGGCAGTCAATACAAGGAAAACAAAAGCAGGCATCCCTTCATCTTCTCTCACCTTTGTTCCTTTAATAGATGGCATTATGTCCTCTGGTTTCACTTTGTCCAAAACTTTCCTGTGTTGCTGCAATAACATCACCAGTTAGTATCCCAACACTCCATACATCTCTTTACTTCATTTAGCAGAAATGCCAGTCATCTTACCTTTTGCCTGCATAAAGGCTCTTTCTTTTCTTCTTCGGCTTTAACCTCCTGCTGGATGACCTCTTTGGGTGTATTCACAGCTAATACATCATTCATAGTAGATCCTACCACCATTATTTTTGCACCATTTGTGACCTTTATTTCACGTAGCGTCTTGTCCTCTGGAAGCAATCCTTTGTACATCACTTTCTGCATTGCAGGTGGAAGACCTAGGAAGACAACCGAGAGCATTTTCTAGGTTTTGCTAAACACTAACAACAACAAAGCCATTCAAATGGAGGGGATCTCCTGTGTGTTCTTACCAGTGAGTGAGTGGATCTTTTCTTTCAGTTGGGCTCCTGTGTTGTCAATAGGAATTTTCAGATCATATTTATTCTTGTTCCAGATGATCTTCAAGTCCACTTTCTCCCGCTCGTCGTCTGTGTCGTCCCCATTGCTAATATTAGAGTCCTGAGTTGTGGCGTCACCTGCAACTGGGTGAGACGTAGATTCTGTTTCACCTTTTTCAGCATCCTCTCCGAGGGCTTCGGCTCCTTTTGGCTTCGCCTCAGTTTCCATTATGACTTCTTCACCTCCTGGAAGAGTATGAAAACATCGATTGGGGTCCATTAAAGGACATTCAGTGTAACGGTTACATTCTCAAGGGTATACAACCCCACAACGATTCAAAGACAATCAGAATAACACATCTGGCATGTCCTACTACTATAAAACAAAGATAGTCATTATTCATATGTGTCAATATAATAATACAATAATTACATTTAAACAGCGTATATTACATGAAGTCTTCACAAGAACAATATATGAGTATTGGGGATATCCAGTTTAACAAAGACCTAACTGAAAGGTTTCACTTTCACTCACCAAAAAAACGTTGGGGGAAACCCAGCTTAGTTTTTGTATTTCCAAATCACATCACTATAATATCATATTTCCCGTCTGTACATTTGGGAATTTATAAATGGTCTGTACCATTTTAAAATCCATCAAGACTCTTAATTTGACAGCATTTGGTGGGTTAGTTGGTTATTGTAGTAGTTGGTAATATAATTAATTTGTTTATAGTTATTTTTTATTTTAAAGAAAAAATAACACTTCCCCATACTCCCATGCAATAATTAGCCTGAGTGTGTATTACTATGAGTCAACAGTTTTACTTTAAAGTGTGTAAACAAGTCTAGTTTCGCTTATTCATCCCCCCTCTCGTAGTTTTTCTAGATGTTTCCATCGCGTATTTTTTCCATCTAGGCATCCATTCTTACTTGAGAGTTGTGTGAGGGGATAAATAAAGGCAGAATTTAAGATGACATGATTCTTGATCGAACAAAACACTGGATGTTGACGGTTGGCCTTACCGGTTACAGAACTCGTAACGTTAACGTAACAAACTGTTTGTTGTTTACTTCGTCCTTACCACTCATGAACAAACCATATTTAACCAGCTATTTTAGTTCAGTTAACCAACTGTAAACCTTAAACTGGTTAAATCCCCAAACGTTAACTTTGGACCTCCACAAATCAAGCTAAATGTGACTGCTGTTAGCGATCGTAAACGTTAGCTAGCTACAACACTACTGAACATTTCAAGAAAAACGTTACGGAGATACGTAAATGTACGTCACACAACATTAATAACGTTATTTATGAACATGTCATTTACAAACATGCACTATTCCATTAACATTGTTCAGTCTCAGTGTAAAGATATGAAGGAAATTCTGCTGCATTTTCTCAATACCCACCATCCTGGGTCGCCATGATGATTGTGTACAATCTGTTGTAGGTTGAGGCAAAGAGAGTACGGAGAGCAGGATGAGTTCTGATATTCAGGAAGCAAACTACAATCAAAGTCGTGTTCAAGCTCGCCTTAACGTGTGACAATATTGTAAACAGAAGAAAAACAACAAATGATTTAAGATGAAATAGCAAGTATAACTTTACCCACCGTTACAACGTTAAAACATGTAGTTTCATTTAGCCGGTAGACAGGAGAGCAGAAGGGATGCGCATGCGCACTCGAAACTAACTGCAAATAAAGTTAATCTTTGACAGAAGCAGTTGTTTTTATGATTAATCAAATAACATCTCCAAGTTATATAGTAACATCAATTCAACCTGGCATAACACAAAGATTTTCACTATGATAATTGAAAAAGCGAACTCTGTAATTTAGCTGCAAACGGATTTTTTGGCATACATGGCAGTAAATGGCAGGTAATCCTCTTGCTCTGCTGAACCTCTTTGTTGTTGTGGCAGCCAGAGCAGACCGAGAGGTGGCACTTTCCTCAACGGCTATTGGTTCAGGTTTTTCTTCTTTCTTCACAATGGATGTAAAATGATGCATTATCGCCTACTGTTGGATTATATGAAACATCCCAACTAGGACTAAATTAAATGTAGCGTTGACACAAACCCATTTATCTCCCATGCTAATGGACATTATGTAAATCCCTTACTTTATGTCTCTGTTTCATATTCCATAGTGGGCTACCGTCAAATGATATTAAATTTATTTGGGAAACTGTTCCCCTTTTCCTTGCCTATTTATATGCACTCTTAACACCTCGCATTGCAAAAATCAGAAAATTATGGTAGAAAATGTGACAATTGAAAAGATTAAGTAATCCAACATCTTATCTCCTCCCTTATATCTTGAAACAACTTCTAACACATTTTTTAAAACTCTTTTTGATGCAACTCATTTTACATTTCATGCATTACATAATTGCTCTTTCATGATAATTGCATGCATTGTTTTAAGATTCTCTTCATCATGTAGGAACTGCAGACATGTGATAATAATTACACTATTTTAATTAGTTAATTTGCTTGCTGAAATAAACTCAGTGCAAAAGTAAAATTACACTTTATGCAGAATGTATTTCAGAATTTAATTAAAAATACCTTCATATTTCATTCCTTTAATGTTGCAGCTTAATACTTATTTTACTCCTTAAAATATGTAGGCTATGACGTCACCGAAACTCATATACTCATCTGTGTATGTGTATACATCCTACGTTTTTCTTTAACCTTCACCAAATTTCAAATCGTCAATTTGGTTTATGTTCAAGAGCTGAGACATTTATCTTTATGGACATTTCAAAAGCTGAAGAGCTGCTTTTGATGATTATTTAAAAGAAGTGGAAGATGTTCCCTCAAGAGCCTCTTAGGATGATTTTGTGAACAAGCATGAGGAATCAATGACTGCCTTTCTAAAGGAATCTGTTATGAATGGCTAATGGAAAGATATGTCTCCTGAATAATAATCATACATTGTGAGCTGTGGGTTAAACTTGTTACACGACTGCCTACAAACTTGTGACTTCTTTCAACTCTACGTTTTTAATAAATTAATTGAGTTTGCAAACCATATGGATCTAATTGAGAAAGGTGTAGACTACGAGATCAATGTGTGTAAAAAACCTATCTAGACTCGGGCTTAATACTATGTAACTCCTTAATGACAGTAACCCAATTACTTTTGGGAAAAACTTCTTACGGCTTTACTCCCTGATCGCTTATATTCATGCGACATTAAAATAATTATTTACAATTACATACAAATAAAAACCAAGAAGGGGTCTACTTTTATGTAGTTTTGCACTCATCACAAATTAGTTTGTAAAGGCAGGTCATCTACTTTGAACCTTTCTATTTTTGTTACAACTGCTCTGTCATCCTCATTTTTGCAATTAACACAAATGAACTGTGGTCCAAACTGTGCACTTTTTCTGCAGAAGAGCAGAGGATGAGCACTGGAAAGACATTCTTGCTTGTTCTTTAGGGTCTCAATTTGCTCTGCACTCGGTTTTGATTCTGACTTGTCTTGGACTTTATTTGGACGTTTTAAGGTTGGTTGGTTCTTCAACAAATACAATGAAACAAACAAATAGTACATGACAGTTCTATTGACTTTCAAAATGCTTTTCACTATACAAATCTTTCAGCTCGAACTTTTTGAATTTGGGGTAAATGAAAGATTATACAGGGGCCACATGCAGTGATCCCTTGAGGTCAGATCTCACTTAAAGTCATATTTCAATGGCTATCAATAAAGCAACACTCGGGGAAAGCTGTGGATATAACTATGACCAACATTGGAAAAGTATAATTGTGAATTATTCTTTTTTTATTTTTTTTATATTACCTACAGAGGTATCAGTCTGATGAACACAGTCTTCAAACTATATTTTGCTTAGTGAGAGGCTAATGTTTTATCTGGAGAGGAAACACCAAAATGACAAAGTAAAAAATCCTCAAAATTATATTTATTAAGTGATTAGTTGCTTTTTGCTAATGACAGTAACACTTAAAGCTAAAATATCTTCATTGTTAAACTATTTTGCTTTCCATGGGAGAATATTCCTCCTGGTCTCCTCTGGAAGGCAGCAAAGCTAAATGAGTGTAAATGACCACAAACCGCAGCAGGAGGAGAAGAAGAGGAAGCAGGAGAGAGTGAGGAAAGAAATAAATGACGAAGCTGGAGAGGAACAAGGAAGACAGCCACAAATCTCATGTAATTAAAGTCACAAGTTGTCATGCGTACTTAGCATGATAGAAGGGAAGTGGTTGTATAAGAGTGCTGCTCTGTTGCTGCCTGTGTCACTGCACCCCGCGAAACGGCCCTTTTTCCTGCCTTCCGCGCATTAAACTTTCACTATAGCGTTAGAAAAGTAAACTCTAGTGTCGTGACTGTGTTACCATGAATTTATCCTTGAAGAATCCGTATGGGAGTCTTTCCTAGATCAATTGAGGAGACGTTATAACAGTGGACGCGGCAATAAATTTAACATGTATTAAAAGGAGTAGGAGAACACCATGGCAGACAGGAGGACTTTCAACGTTGTGATTCTGGGGTTGGGTTTTCTGTTCATTTTTACCGCCTTCACCACCTGTGGGAATGTCGAAGTAAGTCAAACATTATTACTGAGTTTCTACACATCTAAACCTGTTTTTTTATATTGTAAGTGTTTTTATTGCATATACTTTTCACAAAACCCTGCAGCAAACCCTGTCCTTCTAATCTAAAACACATACAAAACTTGAAGATAACTTAATTTTACAAAGGTATTGCAGCATACGGAAATGTTGCATGTTGTTTGGATATTTTTTTTTTATAAAGAGTTAAAATAAAAACATGACATTTATGCATTTGTTTTTGGTGGTAACATCTTTTATTACAACGGCAGAGATATCTAATAATGCGCATTACGGTGCAAAAGCTGTTTGTCATGCGCAACTCGTGTTTCTAATTTCCATCAATGGTCAGTGAAATTATCAAACCGGATGGGTGACTTAATGACAAAATCATGACCTATTTTGTCCAATCTAACCCTGTGTTTTAATGTTTTTATTTTATTTTTTAGCAAACGGTGTTTTAATGTTTTTATTTTATTTTTTAGCAAACTGTAGTGAAAAGCCTGCAGAACAACACTTTCACTGGGAGTGGGTACCACAGGTAGGCACATTCTCTTTATCGACTAATCGATTAGTGTCATTAACAACGACAGATGTGTAAAACTGAGATTCACCACAAAAAATCATGGAAAAGCACTGCTTTAAATCTTGTGTCTTGTTTAACATAGATGTCTTTATACATGTATTGTACATTTAGCATGGAAACATCATTAAAACAAATGGAATAAACACATTTTCATAAACAAGCACATTGTAAATAATAACTATCTTTGCCTTCCCCGCAGTCTTGGAATCATCTATGGAGTCTTTTCGTTCGCCAATTTACTTGCACCAACGGTTGTTGCCGTAATTGGACCAAAATGTACTATGTTTCTGAGTGGCCTACTTTACAGGTAAACATTGTTATTGTAATTACATACAGGATGTTGCAAAGATGCTGAAACATGCTGCTCATTGCTGTTCTGCATGCTTTCTGTGCAGTGGGTACATTGCTGTGTTCATCATCCCTTCAACATGGTCCTTCTACCTGACCTCCGTGCTGATCGGCATAGGAGCAGCCAGTAAGTTCCGCTACCAGATAGGAAATGATGTTGAACATATGACTGTAACTTTTTTAATGTTTGCAGCAGCATTCAGTTTATAACTTAAAATGCTGATTAGCAAACGTTAAAAGAAAATGATAGAAGTTCCGTTAAGACAAAGAGATTTGTCTATTTGTAATTATTCCATAACTTACAATGCACAATTGAAACCTGGCTTATAATGTCAAGAAAGATCAATTAATATGGGTGTGCCTGGATTTTTGTCATTTGGATTTAAGTTATTCATTCCATTGATGATTGTTGTTTTAATTCATCATTTTGTCTTTAAAATGCCAGAAAATAGTGAAACATTGTCATTACTACTCCACAGAGCTGAGGTGAAATCCATAGACAAACATATAAGACAAAGAAATATATCAAAAATATAAGTGAAATTGTCTTTATCTTTCAGGTTATTTGAATGCTGAAATCGCCTTGAAAGTATTTTTTTAAGAATTCAGGTTTATCATTTTTTTGGTTTGGGCACATAGGATCAGATCCCATGTAAAAATATGTAAACATCAATAGCACAACTTTGTTCCTTTTCAGCCTATTCAATCTTATTTTCTGTGTTTCAATAGTGTCTGATCATGCATACAGGGATTATCAGGCCTGGGATGGGTAAACGCGCATAAACAGTCTTTCCCAAATTAGAACCTTAAATGGGTGAGGAGCTGTTTTTGTAAATATTATGCAGCACTTTGAGCTTGCTCGCAGATATTAATGAAAATATAGAGAAAGCAGCCCTCTGCTGAGCATTTACTGGAAAAATGAAGAAAAATGATTCAGGGCTGTTTCTAATGCAGCCTCAAATCATTGCAGTGTGATGAATTTGTATCATGTCCCAGGGCTACTGTGAGGCATTACTTACCAACACAGAAAGATAATTTGTCACATCGGGTGGGCAATTAACTGACTGGTTACATTTTTCCCTCTCATGACCTCTCTCACTCTCTTTCCTAAAGTGCTGTGGACGGCTCAAGGACACTTTCTGGTGGAGAACTCTGAGGCCTCCACCATCAACAGGAACACAGGAGTGTTTTGGGCTCTCCTACAGTGCAGGTACGCAGATACTGACACAGATACACTCCAGTCTTTCACTCTATCCACTGGTACACACGATATGTTTTCAAAGGGCCCTGTTATGCTCGTTTTCATGTTCACATGTGAATGTTGTTGTGCCTCTACTGTGACATGTGTTCATGCTTTAATGTTCAACAAGGTCTTTCTTTTGTGTTAATTGGTTAGCTGGCCTGCTCTGTTGTGATTCCTCAACCTCTTACAGATGTCCCGCCTCTTAGCCTATCACGTACGTTGAGTAAGAGCGGTAGCCAATAGAAGCGCGAGTGTTACATAGTGATGTCACTGGGTTAAAGAAGTAAACAAAGGACTACAATGGAAGCGTTTTAGGCAGGGGGGAAGTGTGTCGAAGAGAAAATTGGGGATTTTAGCCTTTGGAGACCATTTACATGCTAAATACTAAAACCTATACAACACACTGCAGTGAAGGGAAAAACCCCAAAAGGATAATAGAGCCCCTTTAATATTTAGATAACACTACGTGAATCTCTTAAAACTTTTGAACACTTCCTTTAGGGAAATAAATATTCATTTTTTTATTTGTGAATCTAAAAATCCTCTTGGTTATTTGCTTCCTAAACCAACCCACAGCAGCAAATACAATAGCTAACATTGTTATTTCTTCCATCATCATTACATACATAACACCTTGATTTCCCCCCCCCATTTTTCTTTAATGCAACTATTCCATTTGATCAAAGACAGAGTTACACTGCAGCAGCCAAAATACTGTCAGGCCTGTATTTGTAGCCCGACAGGATATTACTGTATGCCCCATTTTTAAATACATATACACAAAAAGAATCATGCAAAAAATTGGCTGATCTGTCAGTGAGTCATTTGTTTTCTGCAAAATGTAAAAACACCCAAAGCTCTTTAAACCGAGTTCTGCAACCGAGTGTTGGCCTGTTCATCGCTTGTATTCAGCCCACTGCTCTTGTACACTGGCTTGACCAACTAACATGTATTTGTTTAAATATGCAAATTGAATTAGTCTAATAATGACATTGGCTGTCACCTGCTCCAAAGCTCACAGGAGGGCCCTGCTAATCTGGCTCTGCAGTGAGGACCCCTGCCACAGTAAACTCATGAATCACTTTCTCACTGCTTGTAGAATGAACTTATTGTTATGTTATAATGAAAAACTCCTGTTATAGCTTGCGGAGGCTTTGGGAAACACTAATTGCTCATCTCCATATTTTTTGTTAAAGTGTTATGGAATTAAAAAATGCTGTAAAAAAAAAAAGAAACTGCAGAAGCATACTAGAAAAGTGGAAACTGAAAAAGAGTTTCAGTTCTCCTTGTTGGCTTTTCTGTCTGTCAAGCATGCTTTCTCAAATAACAACTCAGAGTATACGATATAAGCCTCTGTATCTTTTAATTAAACTGATTGTCTTAATGCAAATACTTTAATTAAAGGTCAACACGTACTCTTACACTAGAGGGTTTGATCCACAACAAATTGCACAGGGCATAACTTTCCAAATGTTTTGTTGTTGTGTAATTCTTTAGCTGTAGTCATTGTAGAAGCTGGATCTTCCAACGTATCACATGATCTTCAGCCCTAAAGGGGCCCTGTTATGCATTTTGGGGTTTCCCTTTTCTGAAGTGCGTAATATAGCTTTTGGTGAATGTAAATGGTCTGCAAAGGCTGAAATCCGAAAGTTCATGCCAGAGGGAGTTTCTCTCCCACTCTCTCCCCCTGCCTGAAACACCTCTGTTGGACTCCTTTGTTTACTCCATAACATAATGACGTAACACTCGCGCTTCTATTGGCTAACACATTGTACATGATAAGCTAAGGGGCTGGACATCTCTAAGCGGTTGACCAATCACAACAGAGCCGGCCAGCTAACCAATCAGAGCAGACTGGGCTCTGGTTTCAGACAGAGGGTGAAAAGAGGTGCTGCAGCACAGGCAGTATGAGAAGAGCTTTTTGAACATTAAAGCATGGAGACATATCAGAGTAGAGACACTAAATACAAATATGAACCTGGAAATGAGCGTAATAGGGCCCCTTTAAAGTGCTCGAGATAAAATCAAAATCTATAATTCCATGTTGCGGAGCAAATTCTGTCTACTGATAATGATCATGCATTACAGTTGAAAGCTTCAGAACAGCTAAACATTGACCTTGAGGTGGAATTGTTTGTCGATTTACCCAAATAGTTTGAACATGTTGTCCTGGGAGCTGTTCAATAGCTGCCCTCTGCTCATAGTACTAGGATGGGTTAAATGCAGAGGTCGTGCTGTGTGTATGTGTGACCATTAAATAGGGTTTCATCCCTCAACCTGCAAAGATGCATCAAAAGGCAGAATTACAACTTGTTGTGCTACTTCTTTGACATCTGTTATTTACTCATGTACATATTTGATCTTATTTACAGCATGCTGTTTGGCAATCTCTACATTTATTTTGACTGGAATGGGAAAACCGAGATATCAGGTAGGTTAGAACTTGAGTAAGTCCTGTCTGTGACTATAATAGAAATATCTAGCATGGTGATGGAAGCAAATACCAAGAGGATTATATAAGGGTGTTTGTTATTGTAAATATGCTCAGAGCTTAATGTTGTTAATATATCTTGTGTGTTTTAATTAAGCGCTTTGTTTTAATCTTCCTCTCCCAGACAGCAGCAGGAAAAACATCTTCGTGTCCCTGCTGGTCACCTCGGTGCTCGGCACACTCAGCTTCCTGGTGCTGAGGAAGAGCCATCACGCAGAGGAGCTGCTCTCTGAAGAGGAAGGCCAGTCGCTGCTCTCACCTCGCACTATGTAAATGAATATCCTTTAGATAATAAGACCTTTTTCTCTCTGGTCCAAAACACTCAGAATATATAAAAATGTCAGTACCACTCGTGCAAAAGGACAAAAGGGTACAAACCTCAAGTGATGAATAATAGTCCACTGTGTTTTATACAACATGTAAAAATGACAAAGAAGTGAATTCACCTTTCGTTCAGTTGACCATGTTTAACTATAATTATACCACCTTAAAATGATATTTTTAAATAACCCGCGTTGAATTTTGCAAGGGTTTTCTACATGACTTTTAAATGCAGTTCTGCAGGAGTTTTAAATCACCCTTGTCCTTCACAGAAATGGCAGAGCGGTTTCCTGCACATCATTGCAATTTTGACAGAGCAAAGCCTAATCATCGCACTTTATACGAGTGGGGTGCAATCAGGAAGATGTGGGGCAGCAGGGACGGATACTTCCTGTTTGAGAGAGTACAGATTCTCCTGGCACAGCCCTCAAGAATATTTAAATATTTATGGCTTGAAGGTTCGACTCAAAATATGGGATGAAATAATAAGTGAAATGTGTAGCTGGAGACTTAAAGTCACGTGGAAGTTAATGGCCAAAAGAAGCCCAAATGCAAGGGTTTGTGTAGGACAATTTAGAAAATTTGCAAAATTTGACATCAAGATTAGTGGATAGAAATCTAGTTAGCGCTTATTTGTAAAGAAAAACGTGTCCTATAAGCATGCTTGTGTCTGCCTTATAAGCAGTTTGCGCTCAGAAACAGTTACAGATATCCTTTCTGGATGCAGGTATTTGATTATTAGCAGAGTGTGAGTGTGTGTGTGTGTGTGTGTGTGTGTGTGTGTGTGTGTGTGTGTGTGTGCGTGCGTGCGTGCGTGCGTGCGTGCGTGCGTGCGTGCGTGCGTGCGTGCGTGCGTGCGTGCGTGCGTGCGTGCGTGTGTCTCATTTCTTTTAGCACTCATTTGGATTTTACAGGATTATTTTAGATCATTATGCAATTAAAGTGTGTTTAATTTAATTCAATGTTTTAATTTAGGATTTCTTTAGGATTAATTTCAGTTTTGTCAAAGTTAAAACAATTTTTTTGTTTTTTAGGTATAAGCAAAGAGCCAACTCTGCCGTGGAGGATGCCAAATTGGAATTCAGTAGGTTATATTATTTGTATAAACTAGTGTTTATTTGGATACAGAACAAACTAAATGTAGTAAAAAGTCCCAAATATTCATAATGCTCATTCCATGTGTTGTGTTGGATTAGTGATCAATTGTAGTAAACCTTATTTTTCCGCTTGAGGAAAAGGGGCCCTATTATGGAAATGTTCACGTTTATATTTGTATTTTGTGCCTCTGCTATGAAATGTTTACATGCTTTCATTTATAAAAAGTGCTTTATTTTGTGGGATTTTAGCCTTTGCAGACCATTTACATGCACACAAACCTATAGAACACACTACAGGAAAAGGGAAACCCAACAAAGCCTAATAGGGCCTCTTTAAGTCTTCATCACCTGGGAACCTTGAATGTCCATAAAGAATAGTGTTGAGATATTGTATTTCAACATAGTATGTCATGGCTAAACATCCAAAGGAAGAGATATTGCAATTATTCCATATATTCCAACATTTCACAGAAGACGGCCCTCAACAGCTAACAGAAATACTTGTTATTTTCCGTCTCTCACCCACTGCAGGCAGCCTCTAGCTTTACACACTTCACCACTCATGTTCTGAAGCTAGCAGGCACTTTGGTTTTCCTTTCAAGTGAAAACTTCTTTCGTCAAGGATAAAAATCTTCTAGCATTACAAGAGTGTACACACAAACTGCCTTGTTTCAGATTCTATCTCTGTTTGTCAACTTTAAACTGCGCAGCACTGGCTCCCGCCTTCAGTGCAGCCTCAAGTTGTTTGGATGATCAGATTGCTCTTTGTCCTGCCTGTATCTTGTGTGCGTGTAGACTTGTGAACATCTGCCTCACAGGTATCAGGCTTATCCAAGATGCACACTGATTCATGTCAAGCGAGGGCATCCGGGCCTGTATATAAATAAAAACAAACCCAGTGGGATTTCTTCCTTCTAAAAAATCTGGATTTACCTAACAGCCGGTTGAAATTCTCCCTTGGGTGTTTTTCAACTTGCATTAAGATGCGGCTTTTTGGCCTATTGAGAGGAGTATTTCCTTTTATCTGTGTTAAACGCACATTCTCAGAGGGTAATGGGACCTTACCGTCTGCATTTCCTCTCAATCCACGTATAAAAAAGGTATATCATATGTTATTAGCAATTCAAATCAGTGTATTGTGTCTCTCCCTGCTCAGGAACCATGCTGCAACTTCTGAAGACTAAAACTATTCTGCTCCTGAGTCCCTGCATGGCATACAGCGGTAAGCCTCGTGATAAATGAGCTAAGTATTAGCATTAAGTATCAAACCTCCAGTGAAGGCTCGCGGCTACAGCATGTGTTTCTTCTTCTGCAGGCCTGGAGCTATCATTCTACAGCGGGGTGTATGGGACGTGTATCGGAGCGACTGCACAATTTGGGGAATCCGCAAAAGGCTTGATTGGGATCTCTGGGATTGTGGTAGGCATTGGAGAAATTGTGGGTAAGTTAACATTACCGCAGCTCTTTCAGTGATTCAAAAAGTCTCTCACAGGGTCTTGAGTTCATTCATGTGTTCCCTCTCGTCAGGTGGAGGCTTGTTTGGATTGTTGTGTAAGAACAATCGCTTCAGACGGACCTCTGTGGTGTTTCTGGGATTGCTCGTCCATTTTGTTGCCTTCTATTTGATCTTCCTCAACATCCCAGATGACGCCCCTGTCGTCTTTTATACCAGCTCTCAAAGTAAACCATATTTAGCTCCGAGGTAAGTGACTCCCCCAACAGTTTTGGATTGTTTGAAGTGGGGTTTTATGAGGTACTTATCCATAGTCAGTGTATTACCTAGAGTAGAACATCGGAAAAAAGCACAAACAAGTATTAACAAGGAAACAAAGCAATGTGCTGCTGTGGAAGGGGAGAAGAAGTCAAATGTATTTTAGCCACCTAAGAGACAACCATTTCAGATTACTTTATGCTATATTTAATATATTTTCACTGCTTT
Organism: Notothenia rossii; assembly: GCF_949606895.1. Lineage (NCBI taxonomy): Eukaryota > Metazoa > Chordata > Actinopteri > Perciformes > Nototheniidae > Notothenia > Notothenia rossii. The sequence goes on from NC_136906.1 coordinate 24,562,774, forward strand.
ACCATGTTATGCAGTCCTTTCTGACAGAAAACTTAAGCAGTTATCAAAACTACCAGACTCTTAGAAAAGAACAGTCATTTTACCTCACAATACACAGAAGTTGCTGATCTAAGATTTGCATGACATAACTACACTGTAGCTATGCACACATGACAATACAAGCTTTGCCTCTTGAATCTAGCAAGGCTTCAATAGGTCAGTTCCTCTGTTTTATTATGCAACTTTTACATTTGAACTAACCAAGGTCACATAGCTGGTGCTCTTTTATTTGATTAGCTACCTGTAGCTAATACACTGACTATGAATACATACCCTTTTCAAGCTCTCTTCAAAAAATCCCTAACTAACCCTTTAACAATAAAGAAGAATGAACACCAGGAAGGCCAGTTACAATCCTCTTTAGCAATCTTTAATAAGAACTATGTTTCTCTCTCAGCGTGTCCATCGCCCTGCTGTGCAGCTTCCTGCTCGGACTCGGGGACAGTTGTTTCAACACGCAGCTCTACAGCATATTAGGCTGTGTTTATGCTGAGCAGAGCGCGCCTGCTTTTGCCATCTTCAAATTCATCCAGGTAATCCCGAGTCGCCAATTCCCAGGATTTGTTAGCAGAGCTGAGCAAAGCTAGGTTAAAGTGTTGTTTTGTCAAGTATGAAATACATTCGCCTGGAGTCCCATTAAAAAAGGGAAAGAACAAGACCTTTCACACACCTCCTAATCCTCCCTTTGTCTTTGCTGCGAAATTGGTCTCTAACAAGAAATAAACCATATGAATTGAATGTGAAATTAACTCCAATTAAAATGCAGTTTTGTGCTCTTAGCGCATACATATCTTCTCTGTAAACCACCATTTTCTAAAAAAAACACAGATCCCAAAAGGGGGGAATTAAAATGGTAATTTCTTGCTTTTATGATGGCCCACCGTAGTTTCGCATTTATTCGACTAATGATCAAATACCTTGTTTTGATACAGCCAATCAGATCTTGAATAAAGTAGTGTGTTTTTATTTTAATACTTTGGCAGATATAAAAACAGCAGGAAATTAGATATAATTACAAATACTGATGGCATTGGCAAAAGGTCTATCTTCTATTAGTTAATTTGATTGCATTTAAAGAGGCCCTATAGTGCTTTTTGGGGTTTTCCCTTTCCTCTAGTCTGTAGTGTGTTATGTAGAGTTTTGTGCATGTAGATAGTCTGCAAAGGACGAAAATCACATAGTTCCCTTCAGAGGGAGTTTCTCTCCTGCCTGAAACACTTTCATTAGACTCCTTTGTTTACTTCAGTAACAATAATCATGACATCACTACATAACACTCGCTCTTCTATTGGCTAGCGATGATATGCTAAGGGGTGGGACATCTCAAAGTGGTTGACCAATCACAACAGAGCCGGCCAGCTAACCAATCAGAGCAGACTGGGCTCTGGTTTCAGACAGAGGGTGAACCTGAAATGAGCATAATAGGGCCCCTTTAACAATGAATGTTCAGTTATAAAACTGGTACAATGAACTTACTTAGCAAAACCATGGATTTTGTCGGCTGAACTGAAGCATCCTATATCTTTGATCCTCTCTCAGTCTGTTTTTGCAGCCGTGGCGTTCTTCTACAGCGGGTACATCCTGCTGAAGTGGCAGCTCCTGCTGATGGTCATCCTGGGCTTCACCGGGACGCTCTGCTTCTTCGTGGTGGAGTGGGTGCAGAACCTGTCTGTAGACCTGCCGGAATATTAGACGGAAGACATTTCTGCATCAGCAATGATTTTTTAATATGTGTTAGTGGGAAGAACTACAGCCATCAGAGGAACAATCCATCGTGTTTTATTCCATCAGGAGTCATTTGACAATCGTTTATTATCAGCACAATATATTTCATAAACCTTGGGATAACATTAAAGCAGTTTGAGTTGTTGCAACGTGTGACACTGAGTTGCCTTTAGAACATTTGAATCGTGGACCTTTGCTCTCTGTTCTATAAATCGCAACACTAAACAATCTCATCGTTAATGATTACCTTATTTTCCTCCTGCACTGTTGATCTTATCGAATCTTTACAAACATAACCACTTACCTTCTTTTGTACTTAGTTAGAGTTGCTTCCGGCCCAGGTTTGTTATTGAAGTCAGAGTTATATGGTTAAAAAATATGTTCTACTTTAAAAGCTGTTAGTTTGTCAGAATGATGTAAGAAAATGGAAGAGAGAAAGTCATGTAAAACTGTTCCTGTCATGTTTAAGAGAAATGTAAACTAATGCTTGACAATCCTTGTTCTTAACTCTTTGTTTGTACATTTATAATTTTTTCAATGTTTTTTGCCTATCTTGATAAATAAAGTTGTATTCATTTTTGGAGATTTCATCCAAAATGAAAAGGAACAACTGTTAGTATTTTTCTTATACAAACTGTAATAACTCAGATAGTGTCAACATAAAAGAATCAATGCATAGACACATATTATTTTTAGAGGAATATTCACTCATAATTATTGATTACATTGTTTATAACCCATAAATCAGCCTGTGTTTCAGATCTACATTTATAGGGATGTTTTACTCACCACAACATAACCATTGTACATCCAGTTCATTCTCCCACAAAACGAGATAAATCTACCGCTATTTATCCTGATTTGCCAGATTTATTTGAAAATCCATGAGCCCATTAATCAAAAGAGCGGGGGCAGAGGGTGTCGGTGGAAGCGAAAGGGTTATAAGACCCCAAGGCCCCAAATTACTTCACTGGTAATTGAGTATTGATTACATTTTAATGGGAGTAAGCAATTTTGTGTGATCCTAACTCAATTGTGCCACGTACTTGACGACAACAAAGCACTGATGGGCTAAATGAAGTTTACAGCATTTACTTACAGAATTAAACTCCGCAGGGTTCATATTATTGGTTTAGCCTCGTAAGGAAAGTAACTACGTTCGGATAAATCTATTACCTGAACCCAGGCAATGTTTAATGCACCAGCTCTCAGATATTACCCTCGCAATGGAGGTTTTTCAGGTTGCGTTGTTTGTTAGCTGGATTACGGAAACGCTACTGACCGGATTTTTATAAAACATGGTGGAAGGGTGTAGCACAGGTGTAGCATTGGGTAAGGGAGAAGCCATTACATTTTGAGAGCGGATTGGAAATACAGGCGGATACTGGCATTATTTTTACACTTACTGAAAAAGCAGGGTGTGCCACAATGTTTCTCAAAATTCAAAGTTCAAAAGTAATACATTTAAAACATTGAACGTTTTATCTGCTGTTTTATGGAAGCTTTCAAGATAAGATATTGACTATCAGTTCATTTACTTTTTTCAATTTTGAGATAGCCTACTTGAACTGAGATTTGACACTACCTGCTGATTTATACTTCTACTCCCCTACATCTCAAGAGGAAAATATTATACTTTAATTTACAATAAAAAATATGTATCATCATTTTTAATAGGTAGATTAAAGATCGATAACATAAAACGTTATTGATCCCTTGGTGAAATTCACAAGCTACCCAGCAGTAGGCCTATAGATAATAAAAACAAGCTGCACCTTTACCAGAATCAACTTTGACCTGATGAACACATTGGTGCAATCACAATTTTTATCATAAGTATAAATTAATATATTGTTCTGAAATGGAACTTGAGTACATTTTGATGCTAATGTTTTCATACATTTCATGTGTATTTATTCAATTTGATTTAAGTAATTGTCCTTCAGTAAAAGGTCTAAATACTTCATCCACCTCTGGTTACTATTCATAATTGAAATGCATGAACGAGCCCATATTTACAAGCACTTAGAGAAAACAGTGATTCCAAATTTCAGTCACCCGTCAAAGAGAGACAATTTAAACCCATTTTATTTTACATTTGCGGCAAATTATGCATGTTTGTTTAGGCCACATTACCGTTATAGACGGCACTTTGTTCAAAGTAAAAATGTCACACTCGTTGAAAAAAATGAATTGTATTTTAAATCTATTTATTTGGGCTGAAAAATTATTAGAAACTCTTCACCTTCTCCTCAGATGTTTGTCTGCCGTGCGCAGACTGTGAATTGGGTTGAAAGGCAGATCAAATGTGTACATCAGTGCTGATCTACTTAATGTTGTCACTTCTGTCATACTGCTTGACTCTAATTAGAGGGTTTGATTGAAACAAACCGACGGCATAATGACTGGGGTTTGTCAGAGGTCTGAAAAGTGAAACAAAGTGTTGCCGTCTTTGTAGTCAGGTGTTGCGTTTGTGAGACAGGAGTTGTACTGTCAGGCTGCTTAACCAATGAGACAGTTTTAATTTCAAAGCCTGTCTTTTCCCAGGGGATTAATTCATTTCATTTATTAATTTAATCTGTGACCTGCCTAATTGCCTTTGGCTGTCAGTTAACCACAGAGCCATGTTTATCACCATCTTTGTACCTGTAGCTCGCTCGGTTAGTACATTTGAAGACTTGCCTCATTTCCATGAATTATGGAAATCATACATCTGAGAATAGTTGTAGGAATAAGGTTGAGAACACAATTAAATATGCCAATTTGAAAAGAGAAACATACCCTATCAAATGAGATGACTAACACTGCTCTGTAATTATATGCAGGTTGAAATGAGCACAAACAGTTTTAACTGCTCATTTGTTTTTTTTCCCTCCTGCTTCCAGCTTTCCACACAATGGATGTGTTTGCAATCATCAGCGGCACAATTAATCTAATTGTGTGTTTATTGTTCGTGGATCAAAGGTTTGTGTGATCAGTGCCGGTCCAAAGATTTATCAGAATTAGCCTTGCATTATTTAAAAACTCCCAAATTGGTTTGCTTCCACAGAAACAGAAAACAACTGAAATTGTAAAAAAAGTATATTTTTGTATTAAAGATTTGTGCAGTCATGACCACCAGAAGCTAACAGAGAAGCTGAGCTCTAAGGAGCGGACGTAGTGCCAGTGCTGGACGGGGATGAACAGCACGTCTCCGGGCTGTAACACACATTCCAGATAAGGAGCCTTGGCAAACTCCGGGAAGCGCTCTGTGTCCGGGTTCTCCACATCCACCTGCATGGGAGGAAGTGCTGCATACATTAACTGGCTCCAACATGTATTTCTTATCTATATATGGACTGTCAATCCCACCTGACTGGTGTTGTGGAGGAGCTGGGATTGATGAGGGTACAGCTTGTCCGTGTCCTCCGGGGAATAGAGGCGAATGTATTTGCTTCCCACCACCTGATACAGGGGAAACCCGTGGTTTAAACAAAGCGCGGTCACGTGACACATCTTTAACTGGATTCATACTCGCCCTGAAAGTCCTGAGGCGGCAGAGAAAATACATTCTTTGTTTTGTCACTTTATGTTTGAAAAAGGACAAAACAAAGAATTGATTCTCTCCGCCGCCTTAGGTCTTTCGGGGAGTGTAGACAAATTCTTCTTTATTTTTTTACATCTGTGGTTTTGACTGTTCTACAGTATTGCAATACTACATGGTACAAGTGTTTGTCTACCGCTTTCAAATCAAAAAAGCTCCACACGTTAGATAAATGCTCAAAGAATGTAGGTCACCCCTGTGAGAAACTCATGAATCAGCCTACCATAACATCATAGTGAGGCTTTCCAACAACATGCTCTCTGACCACAACGATGTCCTGAACAGCGAATATTCATTTTTACCATCAAATCACAGAAACAGGGTCCCAAGACTTAATAAAGTTAGACTGAAGCAATCCTTTGTGCACCATTCAATCCTCAAATTCGGAGTTCAATCCGAGTTTAAATGTATGATAGAGGTTCTTGAGCGTGTTTCTCTTCAGTGATCGTGATGTTATGTTACATGTTGTTTTCCTTGCATCGTGTTTCTTAATATTTCTCCTTTTGGAGCTGCTGTGATGCAAGTAACATCTCAGACTTGAAAATGAATAATTATCACATCGTATAAAACATTGTGTGTTGGTCACCTGAGCCAGGAAGTTCTGCTGAGGGTCTTGGTGCAGAGGGGACACGGTCCCCCCGGGGCCGAACCAGGCGTTTACAGTGATGTCCTCCTCGTCTCCTTCACCAAGGCAGCAGTAATCAGGAGGACGGATGTCTGCCTTTAGCTCTGGAATCTAATGCAACGTTAAAAAACAGAATCACATAGGGAGGGCTTTAATTCACACTGACAGAATTATACCATGTTGTTTTTAACCACAACATTTGCCAGTGTCTCATCAGAAATATTTTTCTATTCCTCCCTGCTGGCGATAGCTGTGGCCGCAGGCGTTTTGTGTTTGGCTCGTCTGTCTACTTCCTGTGAACCTTATATCTCAGAAATGCCTGGAGGGAATCTCTTCAAAATGTGTCACAAACTGTCAACATTTCAAATCAAGAATAAACATATTAGATTGTGTCGGACAAAGCTCGCTGTGACCCGTCAAAACTAAATAATTCACACTAATTAGGACAATTTCACACATATTGCATAATAATAGAAATGATTCTATGTTAAATATATATTTATTTTTATTATATACATTATTTAAAATTAAATTAACACATTTAAAAATGTATTTTATAATATTTCTTATTGTGAGATATTGTAGTATATTATACTATTTTTAAATATCATTTTTCATTTCCTTTTCTTATATTTTGTTATGTTTCCGTACATTTCTATTTGAAATGGGAGCAACTGTATCCTTGATTCATCATTCATTAATTCATGTTAATTATCCAAAGGAGAACATCGAATGTCTCCTTTTCCGATTATAATGCAACATTTTAAGTCAATTCCTTGATACAAATAATAGACATATAATTAGCTGATTAACAAGTTATCACTTAATAATAGGGATTTCATGTAAAATAAATCATGAAATATCACCAAATTCACAGCTATGAACTTGACATGATGCCCTCTCTGTAAAGGTCAATTCAGACAATGTATTGAAAATTAGGACTAAAAGGTCAATAGTCTTTAAAGCAATGTGGTTTGAGGATGACAGTTGGAAATAAGGAGAATTCAATTGTTCATTGTGCCAGAAAATAAAAGGTGAATAATCAATAGGTAATCAAAATAAATGGATCATTATTTCCATAACCATGTAGTCCGGAAGAAAGAAAACATACCTGATCAAAAAGCTGGTGTTGAGCGAGATAACCTGATCCTTTCACTCCATCCTGGGCCATTTCAGAACAACAGAGCAAATCAAAAACAAGTTAGAAAATAGTTTTGATCATGTTAACAATGCAGAACAAGTTAATGATGGACTTACTTTATTTAAAATGTATCGATCGATAAATTCATTGACGGTGAGCAGAGTCTGGGACCACCCCTCGTCCGTGTACCTGGACCCCACCTCGACAGGAACCGTCCGACAACCGGCCACTGACCTCAGGTATTCTATGCTTTGCGGAATGAAGAAAAACAAACATTACTGAAATAAAAACGGCATAACTCCTCAAGTCTGGTCATTCAGGGTTCTAGCACAGCTCAATATGTGGTGGGAGCACTTCAGGATGCCCCCCCCCCCCCCCACCGTCAGAGTGAGAGTCAGGCGCCGTATGTCAGGTGTCAGCGAGAGCAGTCAGCTGTCAGGAGGCGGCAGGGAGAGGGAGGACAGTGAGGGATCATCTTCAAATGCAGAGGCAGTTATATCGGCCTCCGGTGGCAGACATTAGAGTCAGGAATCGGGGGTGTTTTGACAAGTACACCAACATAAATTCACTTTGTGTTATTTCCACATTTTAAGGCAATTAAGACGAAAACGTAACGGAAGTGTCTGCTAACAAACTGATGTGAATTGTTTGTAACACGCCAGAGCTGCTTCAGTGAGTCGTGCAGGTTTCCCCTCTAGATGAGTGCACTCAGCTGGCGTCACAAGTGTAAATCAGTCTGATTACATGACTACACTGAGCCTGAGGAGGGCTGTAGTGTTTAACAATGCTGGAAGACTGCTGATGTATATGCTTATAGCAATACCGTGTGTTGTTTTCTAAATTCAAATTGACTATAAAAGACTTTGGGTACGGTGGCCAACCCGTGCACATGCACTAATCATGCAATACTATGTTAAAATAGGCCAATCATTTCATTTCAGGTAATTTTGGATTATTTTAACAATGTGAACGCATGATTCCTTCTGATATTATTGCAGATCTGCTTTAAGCTAGCTAGCTCACGTAGCTAACCTAGTCATTTCAAATATACTGACAAAACACTTACAATTATGAAGTACACAAACAGTGGCCAACTTTCGCAGTCTCGCAGACCCCACGCAGCAAGCAGGAAATGACACCAGTAACCCAGCTCACACCCAGACCCCACGCAGCAAGCAGGAAATGACACCAGTAACCCAGCTCACACCCAGACCCCACGCAGCAAGAAGGAAATGACACCAGTAACCCAGCTCACACCGAGACCCCACGCAGCATTCTCATCTGTTTGTCATTACTGGTGTCATTTTCTGGATGCTAACGCCATTGTAACACATAATCATTGATGTTCCGCTGTAACGCTGGTGGACTCATCAAACCAGAGTGGGCGAGCTGACCAATCAGAGCACAGTGGGCTCGTAGGGAGGGGTGGGCAGGAGCTCCAACAAGCCCTTTAGGACAGAGTGAATACACACACTATACAGAGATGCCATACCAATGTGAGTTTGGAAAATTGCACAATATAAATCTATTTTAGTAGACCTCAATAATGTAATTATGATCAGTAGAAATGTCATGTCATGGGACCTTTAATGATACTAATACTGATTAAAAAAAATGTATGGCAGGGAAAACGACTGATATAGTGATTTCATCTGGAAAAAAAAATAGCCTGTTTTAGTACAAATAGAACAACAGATTCAAAACAACAAACAACAAACCTCCAGGGGTGCTGGTTGAGGGCGGGCCAGTGCTCGATGGTCCCCTCTAAGATGAGCGGTTTGAGGGGGAGCAGGTAGTTTGTGTTGAAGCTCTCCAGTGAAGGACGTTTTACCCTGGGAATGGCCACCTCCTCTCTGATCACAGGAACATGCGGGCACTCCATCTTTATTCTCTGTTGATGACGCCAACACAACAAGGGGGTTTGTCAAGTATTCAAATTGATTCTAAAAACGAGCGCTGTAAGAGGCAAATAACAAGAAAAACAATGTGTCGGTAAACAGGCTGGGATAGATGGAAAAAATTAAATATAATCATATTTTGAGTTCTGAAATGGCAATGATGTTGTAGGATTTACTAATTGTGCTTTAACAACAAATGTACAAATGAGATTTTGATTTATAATCATCAGTAATGTGGATCAAATGACTAAACAGATCAAGGCAGCTAATAGAACAACTCAACAAGTAATTGTGCATCTATTATCTGATATATCATTCCAATAACTTGTATAGACTCGTATTGCACTATTCCACTTTTTTTTCTCTCACTTTTTTTTTTTAAAGAAAAAACATTTTTCTTTTTGTATTACTTTTAATATAGTATATTTTAATATTGGTTAATATTGTCTGCTTATCTGTATGAATGTGTTGCATTGTTGGAGAAGCCTGTGACCTAAGATTTTCAACGACATAATTACTCTGTAGCTATGTTAGTTTGACAATAAAGAACCTTGAACTCAGTTCTGAATCAGATAGATCACTTTATTGTACAAGTTAAATACTCTTATGCCATATTTAAATATCCTAAATCTAAAATGTCTCTCAAAAAATATCAATATAGTTTTTGCACATTATGCAGCCCTATTCTGTTGACATATTTCCCTATAAAATAACTTTATTGATTATAAGATTAAGAGATGAGTCAATCTCCAACCATTTTATGAACCATTAGAGCCGAAACCAGGATTGATGATGATGAGCAATATTAAAGGTTGAGGACTGTTGGTAGTGCATACAAACCGATATGAAGTTATCTCTATCGGTTTATGGAGACTGTCATGGCAATTTCTTACTTCTTTCTGGCATTAAGTTGATCAATTGATTGATCAAAAGGGTATTGAAGATCAAAAGACATTACAAATAGTTGTTATTTGCAGCCTTAAGCTCCACTACAGGCAGACATGGAAAGTTTCGTTTTGAGAAAAATCCTCCAAACCCTACTCTTAGCTTTCCATCTCAATCTTAAGGAATCTAAACAAAGGGATCTGACATTTGAGTGTTTGTTGCACTTTATCTTCAGTGACATTTGACAGAGTGCCTCAAGATGAAGGGCGACAAAGAAAATAAACACTTCTCACAAACTTTAGAAAAGCTTATTTTGAAATGTCCTCCAAGGTTACCAATTGTTGTAAACATTGAATAACCACTACTTTAGTCTGTTGCTAAATTGGTGACATTCAGTGGTCACTTAAATAGAACAAGTTGTGCACATCTTATTTTATGATAATGACTGATAATCTGCTACCTTTTATTCTTGTACATTTAATAGTAAATGTGCTTTGGCAATTACTTAAAGCCTTAAGAGTTCAAGACTTTTGATGGTGCTAATGAGGTAAATTATTACTTATGATAAAATCAAAAGGGACAAAAGATCACCGACCTTTACCTGCGGGTGTTCACTATCTTCTTCTTTAGTAGACTTCCTGACTTCACCTTGCAGAATCCGCACAATAACCTGAAGTATATCCTCCATGATGGCTGCCCCCATGAGTAAACCCATGTCACAAGTCCTCAGAGCCTCCAGGACATCCTCTGCTGACGGATCTCCGCGGCACAGAGCGGCCACTTTGAAGAGGCAGCCATACGAATAAACGCGCCTCCATTCTTTGTCCACATGGCGCCATGTTCCAGTATTGAGTTTCTCCCATGAAAAATCCAAAAGGATCTTGGCAGTGAGCATTCGGCTGGCGCTGGTGGTGTCGCTGTACAGCTGACATCTGGACCTTCTCAGCATCTCCACCACACTCGACTCCACTACGGCCCCAAACGGCAGTGGAAACTTTTCCTCATCTTTAGGCAGGACAGCAGAGATCTTTGTCCACAGCGTGTGCATTAATGAGACGTCTTTACTCATGCTGTGGAACAGACAGTGAAAGAAAGTTAGGACAGCCCTTGTTCGGACTGAATCCCGAATGATGATGCACAGGCACATTGACATGTGGACTGTTTGGTGATTCAACAACTCTGAAGCAAAGGTTGTATTTTAATTATTGTCCTGTGCTAAGATGTCATGGGTTCACACTTAGCTAAAAACTGTCCACCATGTTTACACAAAAACAGGACACTTGCTTGTGTATACTATACACCTCATATTCAAGTTGGAAATCACAAAATACAGCTGAGGGCCTCCAGAGCCAAAATTGCAATGTGTACAGTCAGTGTTGACCCTCTGTCACATGGTATCTGTGCCCGCCACCTCTGCCTCCATGTGACTCAAACTGTTGTTTTGGATGATCCTTTGAAACTGGAGATGACGCCAAAGTACGAAGCATCCTGATTCCTTTGAGTCAAAAACACACCCTTGTGAACAGAACACAACTAATGTAATTTGCCACATGCATGAAGTGTGTCAGGAGAGGTTTGACCGTGCAGTTCCCTCCACCAGGACACATATCATTCTGGTTTCTCAGAAACATTAGTATGCAACCTCTGACTTTACACACATTTGAGCAAAAACAACAAAACAAGCAGAAATAAACTATTTTTAGATAGGATGTTTGGGGGAATTATGGCCCTACTGTCATACATTAGGCTATTATGGAGTCATTAAGGAGGATGGGCAGAGTAAAGCTTCATCGAAAGTGTACCTCAAATTACTAGTGGGAGGAGGATAATGATTGTATCTAAAAAGCCTCAGAAATGGGTCTCTAGTGTCATTTTTAGAAAACCGAGTATCCTCTTTATGCTCATGTTGACTCCAAAATGTAACCCAAAAAAAGAAAGAGTCCCAATGAGTCCTGATGTCAGCTTTATTGCTGCAAGGCTGCACGATTAGTGCAATTTTAATTTAAAGATATATTTAAACCCTCAAATGCAAGTTAAATGTGAGAGCTGGACATACAAGGAGGTGGTTTAATATATTCAGTTGTTATTGGAGTGCTAAGACAGTACACACATTACATTAAATCCACAAAATGTAAGCATAACAAACAATGATTTTCAATCTTTGTAACGATATATTAATAGATTCATACTCAAAAGTAGTCGGAGTTGATGACAACCAAAGCTCTAGTGTATAAGATCATATTAATAACAATTTGAATATGGCATTAAGAGAAAGCTGCACTAAAAATCAAGTCGGTTAACGTTGAATAAAGTAACACGTGTAAACCAACGTTATATTAAATTCATTTTTAAACAGTGCTGGCTGTAGCCGAATTCAACACTTTAAATTGTATATTTACCCGTTTTCACAACATTTATACCGTGTATCCAATTTATTATATATTTTAAATAATAGACAGCTTCAACGCTGCTTCTGGAGTGGGACGACAAAAACACACCGGAAGGAAACTCGGATAGCGGGGAATATTGGTTCCGCGTTATGTTCAAGTGCTTAAAACTGATTAAAGGGTTTCTGCAAATGTTACAAATACTCGAACTCAATTTCGTTGCAATTGAAGCAATACATTTTTTTCAAACGTATTTTTATAGTTGCTCTGCATTGACTCTGTGCCCCAGTAGAGGGTAGTAACCCCTGCACACAGGACACGTCTGTGAAACGCAGTGACAGACACTGATTCAACTACTGTGTGTATCATAGAGTTGTGTACACTGTATAATCAGCTGCTCATTTATTTTGCAAATATAATGTTGCATACACTATCCTACATTGTCACATTTGTCCACAACCTCAGCCTTGAACATAAGCATCTGTCTTTTTTTTTAAAGTGTTGCTATGGAAACCTTAAAATGCCATGGTTTAAAGAGCAACTTCCAGGTTAAAGACACCTGTGAATAAATGTGTAGGAAAATGATGAATACACTAGATTTTCAAAAAAATATACAGAAATATACACTACAGTGACATCTGGCGTCGTTTTTGTAAGACATTTTCCCTTCCGCATAAAAAAGCCTCGGCTCGTGACCTCCCGCGTGTGACGTAACATGGGGAAACAAGGGGGAGAGCGGCCTGTGTAACGTATTAATAAACATGGATCCCAATGCTAGTTTCGACACAGAAGACACGGAAGAAGTTGAACATGAATATTCAAATGCATATGATGGACCAAAACCTTATAATTAAGAGTCTGCTAGGCGTCAAAGAGACCAGGAGCAGCCAAGGATTAGAAGAAATAACGGCCATTGGAGAGAAATTGAGCTGTGGTGTGAGGAGAACCAGTGGAGAACTAGGCAGCTATCTTGGTGAGTGACTGGCGTTAGCTACAGAATGTTAGCTAACGTCACATCACAACATTGTGAAGTTAGCTATCATATATCAGGCTATAACTAAAGTAGCATTGATAATATAGTAACGTTACTGGCAGGACTGTTGATACTGATCCATAACAGAAACTAATGCGCAAGTATCAGCCGTATCTCGCGTTAACTAATGCAAATCCACACTACGGTGCTGTGTACCGGAGGGGAGACGCGAGATACGGCTGATACTTGACGATCTGGCGGAGAAAGGTTGTGGAGCCTCCGTTGATATGCCGTTGTAAATGGCTTGATGGAAAGCAGGTGTGTAGTCGGGGAGGGTGCACAGCTGATTGCAGCAGGTGAGTGGAGGTTGAGCCGGGAGCCAGGAATGACAGCCACCACGCACACACAAACAACACAGACAGGGGGAAACAAACAAACACAAAGGAGACGACTGGAGCACTACAGCCACCACAGCGTTACCTAATGCAACTCCACACTACGTCTTACGGTGCCGTGTGCCGGAGGGGAGAGAGAGAGAGAGCAGCGAAGGGGGGGGGGAGAGAGAAGTAATACCAGGGCTGCCAACACTCACGCATTGAGCGTGAGAGTCACGCAATCAACCCATATCTCACGCACTCACGCCACACTCGCTTTTCCTCACGCTAAGTTTTCGTCCAAAATAAATGTATATAAATTAGGGTTGGGACTTTAACGCGTTAATTAAGATTAATTAATTACACAAAAATTAACGCGCTAAAAAAATTAACGCATTTTAATCGCACTTATTTTTGCACCGCGGAACGTTTCTCACTGGATGAGTTTCAGGGGTACCGATTATACTGGAGCACCAACTAACGTTCATTACTTCAGACAACAACAAACCACAGTGAACAATAGTCAAACATGAACGAAGAAGCTGATGAGACCGCTTTGGTTGGCCCTGAAGGATTATTTGAATTATTTGAAGTATTAAAGTAACGGGGTATGGCAGGAAAGTTAAATCTGGTATATTCATTTTGGTGTCACCTTATATATGTTCATGTGTGTTAAATTTGAAGGGACAAAGTATCTTTTCCCTCCCCCAATATATTGAGGTGAAGTCCTGGTGTGTTGAGAAGAGATGGGAGCATGGGACACCCTTATTTGGGAATAGGGCCAAGACTCTGGAATGTTTCCCTCGTAAAAGAAGGGTGTGCGTTACACAATCTTGTAGTAGATGTGTGTGTGTTTTCATTGAAGTAAATATAAGTGCTACATGATTACTGGTCAACTATACCTCTGTTCTTATTCTTTCATGTGTGGGTACTAAATGGCTACAAACATTGTGGAGAAATTAGCTTAAATATCTTTTATTACTCTATATGAAATGGAAGCAGTTTTTATGACAGGGACGAGAGAGGTGGGGGAGGGAGCGCATTCCGAGGAGTTTCAGCATATCAATTGTCAGGGGAATCGACTTGTTTTCAATAGAGGTGTGTGGTTGGTTACTTTGTATTAATAATAACAGTATGTGTAAAGGAAGCTGGAAATATACAATGTGAAACCTTTTATTTGAAGTAAAGATGTGAACAATAGCTCAAACAAATGGAAAGGCTGTAAGACAAATGAGTGTGTTCTCTGTATTGGGCCTGTGTGAAGTTTGACTATTTGAAAAGCATCACTAATACTGCTTAAGAGCATAGGTAACGTGTTCCTCGTTATTATTGATATGAAAGTAATTAACATGTATTACGTATATTTAGCCAACTATAACAACTATATCTTAAAACATACTTTTAACTTGTGTGTGGTAACCTGAAGGGGGGAAGATGGACTCAGGGACAAAGGGCCATAAAGGAGATGTGTGTGTGCTGGCTACAAGATGTGAAATAAGATAAGGAAACTTGTTGTTGAGAGCAAGTTCGTACCAGACACCAAAAGGTGTCTGGTCTTCGTCAAACTGAATGAGACTTTTTGTTTCCGGGTTTCTTCTGCTGTGTCGCACTGATTGGGTGCGACAGGCCATGTGTTGGTCTCTCCCAATAAGATGACCTCTGGGGGAAAGCACGTACACCTCCTCCTCCTGTGTTTTTAGTATGAAACACTGTGTTTTCCCGGGGTTCACTCTCTTTTTCTTCAGGCTGACCAGGAGGGTAGGACAGAAGTAGAGCAGGAAGTACTTCCTTTGTCTTTGTGTTTGTATGTGTATTTTGGGTTGTTACTGTATATCATTAAAGCAAGATTATTGTTTAACTTGTATTCTGGTGTTTCTTAATCCCTTCCTTTTCCCGAATTCACCCAGCTTATTAAACGACACGCGGAGACGAGGTTGGTTTTCAACATCCTCCAAATCTCCAACAGCCCGTGGATGGGACATTTTGTTTTAAAAAACGGACGGATGGAAGCGTCAATAAGAGCAGGGTTGTTTGCAAATTATGCAAAAAGGAATTCGCATATCACCGCAGCACATCAAGCCTCAAGTATCACCTCAATGCAAAACATATAGCAGCTAGCGTGGAAGCTAGCGTGGACGTTAGCCCGACTCGGAGTACAAGGACCCACACCCAATTCGCGTTGATCAAACAGCGGCCTATGGAACAGAGAGATTTTATTTTTCATCAGGATATTGGAAGAATAGGAGGGATTGAGGTCAATCACTGGCACTTTTTTTTTTTTTTTAAATGGTACACTTTATGTTGAACTATTTATTACATTGTTGGTGCAACTGGCACTTTATGTTGAACTGTTTATTGTTTTGGCCAAGGTTATTGAGAGAGTTGGACTGAAATTGATTAGATTTTTTAAATCAACTGTTGGTAAATCAACAAAGTCTGTTATGGCCTCTGAAGCAACAGCGAGATGTTTTCTAATAGTCAGGGTTTCCAATGTTCTGAATGTACTTGAAAGTATTGTGTTTTACTTAAAAAACAAAGTGTTATAGTTTACAGAAGGTCTACCTACCTATAGGCTACCTGAATCTCTGAAATGTACTATATTCCTAAATATGCTATTGCTAAACTTTATGAAAAAAATTTCACTTTTCTGTTGGTCTTGGTTAAGTACCACCTTGAACAAAATAAACAATGTTTTGTTGCTTAAGCTTATGTATTCAGTCATTATTCAATGGTATACTAAAATCCATGTGAAAAAAATTGCTTCTCACTGTTCTCAGGTCAAATATTTATATGTGATTAAAAATGCGATTAATTTCGATTAATTAATTACAAAGCCTCTAATTAATTAGATTAATTTTTTTAATCGAGTCCCGGCCCTAATATAAATATAAAAATAAAGTGAAGGAACAGCAAACCGGGCGGTCTACGAAATGAGACGGTCTTCTGGCTTAATTCAGTAAAGTTGGAACGATATTGGGAGATTCTGAATTATTATTCAGACACAAATGACGTCTCCTAAGTACTGTGGTAAGGTTGACAACGAACTACAGTCACATTTTGATAAAAAAAAAAGCCAATATGCGCCGTCCTCCGAGCTGAACACATTACATTGGTCTCTATCTACAGCCGGAGAAGAAACGAGTGCTCAGGGACCGTCTGCAAAGTGCAACTCCCAAAAAAGAGAATACAATAATATTCAATCACTAGTATAAGGCTTATTACTACAAAACTCACCACACACATCAATAGTCTCCTGGTGGTCATACTACAAGAGAGAGTTTGGAAGAATATGCTTTTAAATAATTTTTGGGGAATATTTATAATGTAAAATCTTCAATAAATATGGCATCATCTTAAATAACTTTACTATTATACAGTATATTTCTACCAAATTCATTTTGCTCTCAAAATGCACCAGGTTGATGCATTTAACTTCAATATTTAAAAAAAAAAATCTTCCCGGGGGAGCATGCCCCCGGACTCCCCTAGAGGAGGTGAGGACCCCCCCACTTGTAAAATAGCACTTTACCTCTGCTTACACCTATATGCCATTTTATATGCTGTGAGATGATTATCGAGCCTTCATTGTAAGAGTCGCGGGTACACTGTGTATGTGCGCATTCCACTGTAGTGCCCGGTACATTAATGGGAAACCCTAGTTTTGTACATGTTCAATACATTTGTAACACTGTACACATGAACGCATCTTTTTTCGGTTCACCAAAAAAAAAACTCACTCCAAGCTGAACTCAAATGTTGGCAGCCCTGAGTAATACGGTTTCCTGATAAAGCTGTGGAGAGTATGTGCTGCAGGGAGGTGGATACACAACGCACCCAGGAACGAACGCTAGCTCCGGTCCTTTTTACTGTGGACTCGATGTCCTGACAGGCTGGTATTTGTGCAACCTGCACAAACACAATACTGCACCATGATTACAAATGGTGAAATACAATGTAAAACTACCGAAAAATACCAGCTCACTAAAACACAACCGCTCAACTCAACGCAACTACTAACTATACCCGCGGTCAGAGAGCGGAGATGTTTACCCTGTGTGATGTAATATGACGCGTTTGACGTATGACCTTAAAAAAAAGCCGTTTTTAAGAGCAGAGCTCAAAGTTGCTCCTTTCCCTCTGAATTCCTGCCCTTATGTCTCGTAAAACATATCAAATCCTACATTCACTTTTTTAATTGTAAATTTCAAGCAAGTTTAAGCATAAATGTAGAAAAAAAAACCCCTGCAAGATGCTCTTTAAACATTGTATTGCCCCTGTTTTTCGACAACAACAAGTAGACTCAATTTTTTTCACAAGAATTCCGGTAGTTAATGAAATTATTTTGAAAATTATAATAGTTAAGTCAACAGTATAAAAGCAGTAATTCAAACATTTAATTTCCTCTGTTATCCCTGCTATAACAAGTTAATGCTATTTGTTTGTTATTTAGGTCATTATCTCTAAAAGATTATATTATTTTCCTCAAATAACGGGATATTTATCAAGAGATCACAGAAACAAACAATTGTTCATGCATTAAACATTTTATCCCGTTATCTCAGGAAAACACGTGCTATTTAGAAATAATGACAAACACATTCATTGACCTTTTTATTTTTCACTTTTCTAACATTTTGAGTTATCTTAGTAAAACAAATTTGCACCTAATTGCTTAATAACTTGCGATTTTGAGATAACAAATACAATGGAATTGTTATCATGGGTATAGGCTAAAGTCAATTAAATTACAACAGTTTTACTGTGACAGACTGAGTTATATACACAAAGAGACACATTGTATAAAAAAGAAATCTGTCTCAACAGGTGAAGAACCTCATGTTATAATGTGGAATTAATAAAGCAATTCTTCCTTCATAATAAATGTTGCACAAACATTTGTTTTCATCCATTGCATCTGTTACTCCGAATATTTTTATGTAAATGGGAATATTCCTACAAGGCAAATTGATATGTATAATGTATCCCTTGACGCGGAGCTAAAACAATAATTGTGTTTGTCTTTTTGATGTCACACAGAGATATTTGAATTTTTTATATATTCAATTGCTTTTTTTCCAAGGGGGTAAGCCTGAACAAACATGATAGGGAACCTTCAGCAGGAAAGTCTAGAATCTATAAACACACAGCACTATTATCAAATGTCAAACACTCTATGAAATTCAAATATCTCAGTGCAAACCGCAGAGCTGTTCCTGTATGTAAAGCAGATGAAGACAAGAGAGACGCAGCCCGCCTTTCCAGGAATCACAGGGGATTTAAAAATGTTTCATGCATTTCTGTTCATTCGCTCTGTGTAAACAGCAGAATTCTCGCGGCACGATCTATTGTTCACTTACGTGCATGGAGGTGAGAAATTACTGTAGGGGCCGCAACTGCTGCTTTTCCCCATCTCTTTTAAGCCTTCGCTAGAGCTCTTGGAAAAAAAGGAACTAAAATAGAAAAGGTGAATCACAAATTAAATACTAGAGAATAAAAGAAAGGATTAAGCTTTGGACGAAGAGGTGTGACCTGCACAGGAAACTGAACTACGGATGAAAAAATGTGTGTAACATCTAATACCAATATATTATAATACAATTCATATGTGTGCCAACTCAGTACAGCAACAAAAATCCACGTATAAACATATTGTGAGGGACAGGGACTGTTCCTCAGCATGCCAAACTGTCTGTGTTCATTATTGTTTGAGATGCTGTGGGAGACAAACCCCACTCTATGATGTGAATCCTGTGTTATAGCTTTACTAGTGTGAGCGGTGGGGGTGGTCCCAGCAGCAGAGGCTGATGTATTATTCACATGCGTCTGACTCTGTGTTGTAAGACGGTGTGGGGCTCCACTGAAGGTCAGAGGCCCAGCGATGTTATGCCTCCCCGTGCTGTCAGGGCTCACTATATGCTCAGGCCGTACTCCCCAATCTCCACCGGCAGGGGTCAGTGACCTTTTCCCAGGATTATGTGAGGGGGGAGGGGGTCGCTCTGTTGGATCCTCTATGGGCATCGTTATCTGGTGTCCCTCCGATGAGGCTGAAAGATTTTCATTTTAAATTTGTGCCATTCGTTTGAAAATACATTTAAATTCAGATTTTACATGAGAATCCATTCTCAGCTATTTCATTCTCTGAAGATTGCATTCTTGCCAATTAAATTATTTTGGAAATGTAAGGATGTTTGACTAATTGAGAAAGGGTGTTCCAAACACCTTCACTCCACTCTGTATTATATTTCTTTGTATTCTCCCTGCATAACCTTGTTTTCTATTTGAATTTGCAGCGCCTGCTTGTGTGTTATTTGTTGAGCATAAATATAGAACTTGAACTTGAAAATGTCTTTCTATTTGTATTCTAAGCTCCGCAAATTACACAAAAAAGGTATTGTATTCATATTTGACCAAATGTCAATTCATGACTGTAATGTAATTGTTTGTTTTACATTAAAGTAAATTCTCTACAATTTGATCCTTAAATGAAAAATGCATCCTCAACAACATTATTTTACAAATCTAATTCTAAAGACATTCAATATAGTTATATAAAAAGATCTCGAAATGTTCTTGAGCTTTGATTCGTAGGACACATTTTTCTTTGGAGTTGCCTGATTTTCTATGGAGGATTGTATGATCAAATGCTTGAATGGACTTGGGAAGATTGCTTCTTCAACTGCTGGTCAAATATCACCATTCATCCCATGCTGTAAAAATCTGCATTATTGTTTATTTATAATTGGACACGCTCTTTTCTCCATGAAAAAATACCACAACCATTAGCACTTTGTTTTTGTCTTTGATGTAAAGCGAATTGATTGTGTTCAACACATAGGCCTACATTTACTTTGAAGTGAACAGTTTTAAATGTTATGCCTGTACAAATAAGAGTATGTCTTGATCTGTTGATTAGCATCTCCACTGTGTAATACTTTGTGCTGTAAACAATTTGTTTGATTTGTATTACCATGATTCCATTTGAACCTGTGCTTGTCTGCCCAGGGCAGCAGGGCAGCAGGGCAGCACGGACCGTGACTGTTAGCAGCTTGTTCCCATGGGCCTGCGCAGGCTCAACCACCGGGACACCGCAGGAGGGATGTAATCACCACCATTACGCTCCAGGTGCTGCTGAACTAAAAGATTGAAACAAGGCTCCAGTGGTGTTGCCATGGATCAGAATCCAATTAAACACTGTTTAGCTCGGCACAAACTGCCAGTCGTAGCCTGTTGACTCATGAAATGAATCTATTGTTGTGGCACAAAGAAACTGTTGCAACAGCGAGTGTAGCATGACCTGAAGCAGGGCTCATTCAAACCTCTGCAGCTTCGTTTCTAGCTGATGTAAATTTCATTAGGCAATTAAAGTGTCAGACAGAAGACACTGTGTATGCAATTTCCCAATGTTTTGGCACTACTCAGTTTTAAAGGTCATCTTTTTGTCTTACCTGTAGCACTATTTATCAGTCTGGATTGTTTAGGTGTGAGTTGCCCAGTGTTGGAAATATTTCCCGTATATATATATGCCTTTTCTCCAATATTATGAAACTTATGGTGCTTTCCCTTAGAAGCTCAGAGCGGCAAAAACATACCTTAAAAAGACTAAACAGCAGTTACTCTTACATACATCATCCATTGTGACGAACAATTGATTCTCAGACCTTGTTGTGCGCATTTTCATGTTGGAAATTGTACCGTATCATTGGGCAGAAGGCACCAAAACCAACTGGTTTATAAATAGTACGGCAGGTGTTTCAGGGTGTCCTGTCCCTTTAAGCCTTCACACAAACACATGTCACTACCGAATGCAGTGTCACGTTATCCCCAAGGCAATTTATGCACACATTAAAAGCTAGTGGAGGTTAAGGGCTTGGTACATACCTTGGGAACTTGGTAATGGAAATTGGAAATGCCCTGAAGAGGTAACAAATGAGAGGTGTAAAGTTAAATGTCCTGTGAAATCATCAGGAGATCTGAAACAAGCTGCATTTACAGCCTCGGGGAGGTTTCCACAGACAATTATGTTGGGCACAGCTCAGTGTGACTACAGGTCAGAGGCACGGGGCCGCTCACTTACAGATGTTGCTGGTGAGTCAGACTCAGGGATGACAGAGCCGTCTCCTGGGTCACTGGGAAGAGACATGGGCTGGCCAGCGTGGTGTTCCTCCACAGAGCGGTGTTAGTGGAGCCCTATCGCCTGTTCGCTCCAAGCAGGTGCTCAGTTCCAATGGCTTAATGTGGGACGCCAGAGTGCAGGCAGTCCGTCAAAACCACTTTGGATCAAATTAATGCAGCCAGGTGTGCCCCTGCAGTGGGGGCTCAGGTGACACCTGCTACTTCCCTTTAATTAGAGCTCAAACAGCTGTTTCAGGATAGACAGAGAGGGAGAGGGTCCCCGGGTTAGTCTGCTGCCTCTCTCACCGCTTGATCCTGGTCACATTTGATTATTGCTGCAAGTTGTGGGTAATGCCGATACAGGAATCAATACCTGGCAGAGGGGGAATATTCGTTTTCTCCCAAATAAAAAGTCATAATGACATTGTATGTGTTTGCCTCGAGTCTCGCTCAGAGCATGTAGAGCATGGCACAAAAAAAGACTTTTCTGACAAAAATGACTCACTTGCTAAGCAAGGTGATGATAAAAGTATAGACAACCTTCACCTCGTTATTCTAGTACTGTGAGGAATCTTCAGGGGGCTGCGAGCTCTGAGGGTAGTTTAGCTCGCTTTGATCTTTCTTGGATGCAGTAATAAGCATAGTGCAGATGAAGAGAGAGGGTATCCATCGAGAAGTATGATTTCCCTTTGGTTCTTTAACAAGGCTAAAAAGAGGTGGGTGGTCAGCTCCAGGGGCTCTGCTGGAAACTCTCAGCTCCTGACAAGAGTGTAGCTCATAAATACGAGTGCAGGATCTGAACAAAGCGTTATTACTCCAAATGTTCGAGAAGCCCCCGGAGCTGGGGATCCTGTAAATCATTACTAAAGCTGCATGCCCCCCCACCGTGTGGAGGTCTGCAGATCACAAAGTGGAGAAGATGTGCCGTAAACCTACGAAAGGAGATGACAGAACATTTCTAAATCTGCCGATAAACAGCATGCTTCTGAGGAGAGAAAATAATGAATGACACTGGTTTCATGATACATCTCTCTTCATACATATTCAAATATACAGGATATGCATTTTTAATACTGATGATAACAGTGTACACTCATCCAGGGATTTTAGGTGTAGAATTAAAAGAGATCTTTTAAATATTTTAAAACACTTTCCTTTGACAAACCTGAATGGCCGTTCCCTCCAGTTGTTAACAGTTCAGAGGTCAGTCTCACATAAGAGGTCCATTAACCAGCAGAGAGCAGCATTGTGGCAGCAAAGCCCTCCCCTATCACCGCTTCAAAATTACATATGCAAAGAGGAACACGGAGATAGTCGTGTCTATCATGCTTTCTCTGTTGACAGTATTTTGACTCCAAAGGCTTTTCATCAGGTCAGATTCATGAATGACTTTTAACAACGTTACAGAGAGGCTGCAAAACAGAGATAAGACTTCAACCTCATGTCAAGAGTCAGACTATTATTACTATTATACACCACACACTAAAAAATAATGATTACTTTAGGTAAATGAATAGTTGTGTCTCGACCCAGAATAAAAAGAATGGAATAACTCTATTTTCCTTAACTTTTATTTAAAGGGGCCTTATGCTTTCTCCCCCTTTCCTGTAGTGTGTTTTTATGCATGTAAATAGTCTTCAAAGGCTGAAACCCCAAAGTTCACGCCAAAGGGAGATTCTCCTCGTGACATAGAGACATAGTGATGTCACTACACTCACGCATCTATTGGCTAGTGCTCCAACATGTTGTACGTTATAGGCTAAGGGGCGGGACATCTCATTATATATCAGAACAGAGCCTGCCAACTAACCAATCAGAGCAGACTCGGCTCTGGTTTCAGACAGAGGGTGAAAAGGGATGATGCAGCATGTAAGCTTATCACAGTAGAGGCACGAAATACAAATATAAACCTAAAAATGAGCATAAAAAGGCCTCTTTAAGAAAATGCATGTCAAATCTATGTTTTTCTATACCTTTTACAAGTACAACAAATGATGCTTTAACATTTTGTTGCACTGCGTAATGGCTCATAAAGGGAAAAGAAGACCGGAAAGACGTCCAGAATTGAAAAAGAACATGCACAAAAACATACATAACTGCGAATACACCTGAGCGGAAAATGCCTTTTGGCGGTTTGTGAAGAAATAAAAGCTGTGGGTGTCTGACCTTGGCACACGCTACCATCTTCAAACTGGGTCAGCAGCAGTCACCTCCACTTGTGAAAAGGAGTCTATTATATGTGCGCAAGATGAAATCTTATACGGGCGAATGCATCCGCAGAGCTGTGTGTCAGTGTATGGGAGGGTAAATGCTTGCACTTGTTTGCAGTGAAAGGAAGAAGATGGTTAATTTCCGTGGCACCTGTGACCTGCAACAGTTCTTGTCACAAACAACTGCCTGTGTAAATAAGGAGGGAGAGAAGAAGATGCTTCCTGGCAGGGTCTTGTTATTTCAGTCCCAACAGTCTTTGGGCGGACGTATGCAGGGCTCTGCCAAGTTGTCATCTCATGGTATTGATTTAGGAAACCTCAGGAGGTGATTGATGATTTTGTCCTCTGCAATGAGCTTTCATTGGCTCTCTGTTCAGCTCGGCACATTTGACTGAGATGCTAAGGAACATTTTTAATAACAGTCATTATGTTTTCAAAGCAGGGGTAGGATCGACCGGAGGCCGCACAATACATTATAATCATGATATTTAAGTCACCTTAGATATATTGTTGCACATTTGACTTATTTTGATAAGTATTGCCATCATTCTTAGTAAAAAAAAAAGGGATTGCCATCAAATCAATTTTTTAAAATAAAAATAATGCAATTTTTTAACAGCTGTTTTTATCTAATATATTAACATTTCACTACATTTATGATTTCTTTCTCTCTTTTTATTTGTACCAACTTCTTGCTGATCCCACAACATCAAAAGCAAAAAACTCCACAATCTAAGGAACTATAAAAGGAATTGTTTAACTCTTTTCTGCAATATGAATATTTTATATAATACGATTGATATCTGTGTAGGGTTACAATATTGCCTTGCAAAACATTGCTATACTTTGCTGAAT
Organism: Notothenia rossii; assembly: GCF_949606895.1. Classification (NCBI taxonomy): domain Eukaryota; kingdom Metazoa; phylum Chordata; class Actinopteri; order Perciformes; family Nototheniidae; genus Notothenia; species Notothenia rossii. Next base: position 24,587,581 of record NC_136906.1, read on the forward strand.
AAATGTTTCCCCATCTTTTTTTTCACACCCCTGATGCACATGAATGTATTTCTCTGTTTTATTCTGAATTCTTGCCAATCCCACTCAAAAAGACAATTGTTACCGAAAGGCTGAAATTATATTTGTAATATTATCAGTTTGCATCTGGAGTGCTCGGCGGGAGCAATATAAAGTATTTCAGTATTTTACCACATGCCTCTCCGATACACAGACACATCCCTGAACATGCCCGAGGGCTCCGATCACACCCAGCTGACAGGTGGGTGTGATCCATCATCCAAAGTTCTGTGTTCACATTTTGACACTTTGACCCTTCTGAATAAACCTTTAATATGTTTGAATACGTTGGATATTCATAGTTTTTGTGTTGGGATGAATTATTTTCAACAGCGACACACACATTGTGGCTCGTTGTTCTTTTCTTGCCCTTCATCCTATAACACAGCCGACTTTTACAGATTTCCCATTACAGATTTTCCTCTCCTCTTTACCCTTCATCAAAAGCAAATTGTGATCTATTCCCAAGTCCAGATAAAAAAAAACAAAGCTGTATTACTGGTAACCTTGGAAACTGCAGCCTTGTTTGAAGTGGCAACAGCTCCGGTTCTTTAAAATAAAAAATCATTCAACCACCAACAACCTTCATATATTATGTAATAAATTATCTTGTGTTCTTGAGGCAGATTAGGACACTGTGACATGAAATACTGGGAACACCATAAAACACCTTGAACACCTTTAATTTAATGTTTATGATAAGATGTAATACTCTTCTTGCATATAATGTATTCTCTGAAAAATCTGCTAAAAGAGAAATCAATTAATGTATAAAATAATAATTTAGATACTCAGCTGAACTGTCCTTCATACGCTCATTTCCTTTTAAATCAAAAACCCTTTTTGACATTGACCATTTAAAAAAACTGTTTGAGAAGTTAACTTATTCATCAGCATTTGAACTGGTTTGATAACTTTTCAGTATGACATTCATGATATCATTTCCTTTCCAAAAATGAAATGTTATCAACGATATTCACAACACTCTTTTTTTTGCAGCAAGTGAAGAGGATGCAGCATTCCTTACAGTAATCAATAACAGACTTTGTGGACTTAATCCAGCGAAGAGAGTTAAAATGTGAGTGGGAAGACCCTTTGATTCTCTGTCTGGCCACAGACAACATTTCCCGCTGCCATATTTTCTGCTGTTAAGACACTGAAATGAATCCTTTACTTGTAGGATGTGTATGATTATGCTGCAGGCGAATCTGGCAACCCTCAAAACGTTGTGTTTGAGCTTGGATAGACTACAGTCTATTTGGTGTAACTGGTGTAATGAACTTAAGCCTCTCTCCTTACATGCCCTCTAATCTTGATACTAATGCTGAGTAAAACATAGAAATATTGTGATTGGTTATATAATAGCAGACTGTAGCCTGTGTCAACATTTGAAATGTATTTATTTATTCTGATTGGTCTGTGACTCCTTTTCAAAAAAGAAGAAAACATGAAGTTATTATGAATGAGCACAGGCAAAAATAATATATATATTTAGAATTCCCCTATGACTCTCTTATTACAATTTAATTTGGAGACCCTCCAACTCAGCTTGATTTCAGCTGGAAGTGAGTTCAATTTTGGGGGGGAAATAAACAGTACATGCTTCCTCAGAGAAAACAGAAGCATGTTTTTTTTACAATAAGTCCCTACAAGAGAGATTTGGCCCAAAAATAAAACTTTCCGAACACAGTACCACTATTTAAACAAACAAAACAAAACATATTATTTAAACATCTATGCCAAACTATGGCAGATAATTAATGCCAACATTCTGATCTCAGAATCATTCTCTTCCCCACTTTTGTTCATATCTCACAATGATTTTTACATGTGGCCCTCATCATCTTAGATACCAAACTGTATAATAATTGTAATGGATGTTTACCTAATGTGCTGAGCAAAAACAACGGTTTCTGTAAGTGTACTGCACAAAATACTTTTATGGTCACTGCTGTGTCATATTCAGGAATTAAGGTACAGCAGACATACATATATATTTTTTAAAGTAAGTGATTTCCTTCATCAGCTGCGCACTTAAGTTTTCAAATGTTACCCAAACAGTATTATTATGGGATTGTTCTTTTTGAATGGAATTTGTTGAAAATAAGAAAAATATAAAGTTACATCTAGTATATTTTTTAACCTTTTTGAATACTTTGTATGACATTTACTGTAAAATAACTTATTTCATGTTTTTCCTCAATGTGTCCTTTTTGCATAATAAATGGTACGCTGGCAGACAGGTGCTAACGCGTTACAACGGGCCGAAACATTTCCATTAGAAATGCGCATGTCTCATCAAGTTGGTGAATGTTTTCTAAATTCTGCGCATGTGTTTTCAAGTTGGTGAAGATGTTTCTTAATTAACATATGTTTTGTCACATTTCTGTTTTAATATTTGCCTCGTTTTTTAAACTGCAGTGCGTTTCTCCTAACGGAAATATTGTTGGCCGTTGCAACGCGTTTGCACCTGTTGGCCACCGTAAAGTTGGCCTTAAAACTACAAAAGTCAGACTCATCAACCTCTCCTCACCTCATCCACACCTTGAATATTCGTATCCAACATAAATATACAGGCTTCATATATTATTTACACCGCAACCTAGTGAACCAACTCCACAGAAGTGATCAGAGGATTTCCCCGCCTCTCCTCCCATTCATAAGCTTTGCATGGTTGCCACACATTTCATTCTTTTTCTCCTGGAGTAGAGTACACGAGGGCATGATTACCTCTCTACCTGTGTGATGGAGACATTTCCTCCCTGACTCGGGGTCCCTTCATGCTTTCATTACAGCGGCGCCATACATCTTCTCTGTATCCTGATGGTGTTCGGGGAGTGCATCTAGCATCTGGGGAAGCATGCAGACATACATACACTGCATAATTTGTGGCAACCTATCAACACCAGCCTCACCTTTTTAATTCTGATTTAGAGCGAGCAGCGAGCGGTTGAGCGGAGGTGCTGATGATACAATCCCCTTCACGCCGGGGCCTATGGAAACAAAAGAGACCATGGAGACCGGCTCTCCTCCAAGAGACACATGAATCATCTCTGACAAGGCTCCTCCTCCTGCTGTGTAGCCGCCATGAATTATCTACCTCTGTAAAGGCCTTGATCAATTAGTGAATCTCTCAACTGAGGCCCTCAATTATCAAGGTGATTCCCCATGCTGCTGGCTCCTAACATGTTGTGCATTACTTGACGCTGCCAATTAAAGCTGCGCCACAGCTCTCAAAGCCCATACGCGTAAGTATACTGAGGGATTCATCCATAACCACTCTGTGTGTGTGTCTGTGTGTGAAGCTGAAAATGAGGGGGTAGAAAGCATCTTTCATAGATTGATGTGCTCAGGGATGCTGTTAGAGAATTGATTTTGTTATAAATTCAGACTGAAGGTGCCAATCACCTGTGTTGGCAGCCAAAAACACCCAGTCTAAACAGAATTTGAAACGAAAGCAGGGGTAAAAGGAGATGTCTGCGGGTTCAAACTGAATACAGATTGGCACTGGGATGTGAGGGCCCCCAGTGCTCCACAGCATACCACTACCCTAAGTCCACTCCAATAGGCCGCTGTGTGTGTCAGGGGGACTGTGGTGCGTGAGGCTGGCTGTAATTGGAGCAATCTGTTCCCTTGGCCTGGAGCTGCTGAGGCTGTTACATGTTTGAAGTCCTAACCCTGGCAAGATGTCCTCCATTTCCCACCGCTCGTGACCTGTGCCGCTGCCTGTTTGAGAATCTCCAACCGCTGCATGCTCCTCACTGCACCTAAACGCACTTTGACATTTGCTCATGTGCAATTGCCAGTTTGCTGCCGTCATGTGTATATGCTATCACAATTCCTGTTTCTGCCTGTGAATTAGAAAGATCATTTCAAGAAGTACAGTACATGCTAGATTGAATCCATGTGTGTTTAGTTCTCTTGTTTTCTGACACTAAACATGATGTGACGCTTTCTTGAAGGTTGTATGTAAGAAGTGGATGTAGCCACCGTTATGTAACCCGTTGTTTTGAAGACTACGGTTTTGAAGCCTCAAGTCAGATTTCTATTTTTCAATATTAACCTTATTGCTGTTACATTGTATTGCATTTACTTTAAATTAAAAAGGCATATTTCACTCCTCTCAACGTTCATAAATGAATCAAATAAGAATGTTCAGGCTTGTCTCATCTGCATATTGTAGGTCTCATTTGTTTGCTTTCACTTCCCTTAGCACAGCTGTGGCAAAGCGTGAGAGGATGTGGAGGAAAAATGTCCAGCAGGTGATCTCTAAAGAAGTGCTCACCCGTAATAGAACAACTGTGTTCCCCTTCAGCTCGAGAGCACAACACATGAATGGCCACTCAAATGCCGCATTAATATTGGAGTTGATAGACTCCGATCAAAGCTGCTGGGCCAGATGCATTACATTTCTTGGCTCATTGGAATCGCTTTTTCCTCCCACTTTATTCTTTTTTCAAATTAGACATGCTTTGTTGGAGGAGTGTCTTCCTCTGAAGAGAGATGAGGGCTGAAGTTCTCTTCCAGAGCCGGCGACTCAACAATCCTGCTAACACTGTTATGCACCTGCTTTTATCTGAAGTGGTTTGGATTCTTTGAGAATGTGAGAATGCTATTTGAGGTAATGGCTATAGCTCTGGACCCTCATTCTGCTCCTTCAAATAAACAAGTAAGACGAATCCAACCAAGATATGTTTGTCCTATCCGTGTCAATCGCAGTGATCCATAGGGTGGCGGGAGAAAATCAATTCATTTTTTTAATTGCATCAAAATCTTTTCTTACTCCATCTTGTCCATATGTCATGCTGTGGGGCTGTTTCATGTACAGGAATACTGCCACCTCGTCCTGCATTAATACATTCATAGCAGTTGACATCCGTATGGCTCCATGTGAGGCCATTTCAATCATTTTGTGCATGTATTCCTGCGGGTCCTGAATTTCCCCTGACAGCCTGCGTAATTGCAGGACTCCTGTGGGTCAGGCAGGTCCTGATAAAACCTGATAAATGTGATGAGAATAATTAAATGTAATTAGCACAGTGCTGCTTTGAGGTATATACACAGTTGCCCTAAATTAGGACATCACTGATATTCTGCCTTATATCCACCTAGTCTTATGCACAGTAACTTCACAAATAACACAAATACATTTTCTGTTAACCAAACAATGTTTCATGCATTTAACTATGTTAAGGGCAAAGAAAGTGTTAATATCTTCTTTGTACACTCGCAGCCTGTAGTACATAGTGCCTCACTATAAAATAATGAGGCATATAGTGGCCTCCTGGAAGTATGTTTTTTCAGGGTAATTTAATAATGTTTTCCATTGCCCTGGTTTTCATAATGAGAATTGTGTCCGGATGGATATTGTTTGCTTGCTCTGTTGTCATAGAAGAGAACACAAGTTAAACCATGTTTTGTTTGAGGTTACGGCAGCATTACATGTCTATTTGTATCCACTCACACTATACACATAGCTTAGTAAAGCTTAATAAAAAGTGAATAAATACCACATTTCCATACAATTAACTGCCATGCATATGTTCTCATTTTCTTTAATTTACTGAATATATTACCTCCAAGTGTGTAAGACAACAGCATTTATTTTACAGTGGAACATTGACATTCATCATTTTTGAGTCTCATGCTGTGCCAGTTAATGCGTAATATCTAGGAGATCATGAAAATCATTGTGAATGTTTGGTGCCATATATCTGAAAACTCATACCACAAGGATTGGATGTTTTAAAGAGCACATAACATGCTAATTTTCAGTTTGATTCTTGTTTTATGGTTTCTACACATTTTCTGCGTGCTTTAACGTTGAAAAAAACATTTATTTTTCTCATACTATCTATCTGAATCTTCCTATAGTCACCCTCCGTTTAATGGCCTGTCTCTTTAAGGCCCTCTCCCGAAAAAACCCAGTCTGCTCTCATTGGCTCACAGGAAAAATATGTTGCAACCATAGGGCTGCAACTAGCTGAGGTTGTTCTCACATTTTCGTTGCAGATACTCAAATATGGGGCGTATATATATTCGAATGAGCCTACAGAGGATTTAAAACAATTTACTTTTTCAACACACAACCAGAAATTACAAGTTTTGGAACAAGTGATTTTTTAGGACACAACTTTACAAATGGGCATAATGAAACAGGTGCATTGTTAATCAGCACAGTTCAGGGCAATCAACTTTATAATTACACCCATTTCCATTAAATAAATGTAGTATGAGTGGTAATTAATTGTAAAGATTATGTTAAAACAAGAGAACCAAAATCTGGAAACCAAGCTAACTGAAGCTTTAATTTGTGTGTGTATATTTCCATTTACTACAGGATAATATAATATGATATAAACTTTATTGTCAAAATGGGAGAATCTCTCATTGAGTTGTTTCTCCTTTTTTCTTCAGTGGTTATCTTTTTACTGAGTTTTTCTCGTGGGCTTTAGAGAGCTGGGGCAGGGTCGTGAACAGTTTCCGTTGTGAGCCCGTAAAGCCCATTGAGACATTTTATGTGATATTGAGCCGTACAATATAAACTTGACTTGACTTCACAAGGCTTTTCCTCTGGGTGCTGCAGTTTCCTCCTGCAGTCCAAAGACATACAGGTCAGGCTGACTGCAGCGTCTGACTTTCCCACATGTGCAGATGTTAGTGTGAAAGTGCTAGCCTGTGTTAACCTGTCCCAGGTGTGCCCCTGCCTTTCTCACAACATGTACAACCCCCTTATTTCAGCCTGAATAAAAACAGGTATAGACAATGGATGGATGGATGGGGGGGTATGAGACTAATCGTTAAAGTCCTCCACTGTTGGAATCAGTCATTTTTCATGTAGCAGATGGTCAGACATAATGAATGAGGAATCTGTGAGCTGGAAAGCAAACACTCATTTGGTTTACAATGAAACGACTGACTAAATCCAACTCACCAAATCGCTGGTTCAGCTCATCAGACACGGTCTTTACGGGCATTGTCATTTTGACTAACACACCTCAGTGATGTTTTGTGAGACGAATAAATAATGCAGGATGTTCGTCACCTACACTGAACAAAAATATAAACGCAACACTTTTGTTTTTGCTCCCATTTTTCATGAGATGAACTCAAAGATCTAAAACATTTTCTATATACACAAAATAACCATTTCTCTCAAATATTGTTCACAAATCTGAAAAAATCTGTGATAGTGAGCACTTCTCCTTTGCCGAGATAATCCATCCCACCTCACAGGTGTGGCATATCAAGATGCTGATTAGACAGCATGATTATTGCACAGGTGTGCCTTAGGCTAGCCACAATAAAAGGCCACTCTGAAACGTGCATTTTTGCTTTATTGGGGGGTCTGGGGGGGTCAGAAAACCAGTCAGTATCTGGGGTGAGGGTTAGGATTAGGGTTAGGGTTAGGGTTAGGGTAATGTTGTGAATCGAGTGGCCCATGGTGGTGGTGGGGTTATGGTATGGGCAGGCGTATGTTATGGACGATGAACACAGGCCACTCGATTCACAACATTACCCTAACCCTAACCCTAATCCTAACCCTCACACCAGATACTGACTGGTTTTCGGACCCCCCCAGATCCCCCCAATAAAGCAAAAATGCACGTTTCAGAGTGGCCTTTTATTGTGGCCAGCCTAAGGCACACCTATGCAATAATCATGCTGTCTAATCAGCATCTTGATATGCCACACCTGTGAGGTGGGATGGATTACCTCGGCAAAGGAGAAGTGCTCACTATCACAGTTTTTTTCAGATTTGTGAACAATATTTGAGGGAAATGGTTATTTTATGTATATAGAAAATGTTTTAGATCTTTGAGTTCATCTCATGAAAAATGGGAGCAAAAACAAAAGTGTTGCGTTTATATTTTTGTTCAGTGTATATCCAGCAGCCTGAGACACACAAGTCAAACTTAAACCCTAAACTTTTTTACAGGATCAGTTCATTTTCTCTAGGTGTTATGTATGCAACTAATTAACAATAGAAAACATACTTTAAATGAAAAGCCTACTGGTTTATGTTTTCCATTAAAATAATGTTAATTATCTGAGAATTGCAGAAATGCTGATAGTTAACATATCAGTCAAATGTACTTCGGCATAAAATATTATTTTGCAATAACATATCCAATATGACAAAGATGTTGTAGCTTCATTTGCCATGTTTGCATTATAAAGGGAATTTTAAATCTTATGTTTTTTTTATATATATATGCCCTTATGTCATATAGCTCACTTAAGTTATTTAAATCCTCCCATTTGTCCCCTAATGTCAACCCTTTTAATATTCATGTTTATTAAGGATCTTCACTTACTGAAAGTTTGTTCAGTTTAACACCTCTACACCAGAACCTGATTTACTGACCGGGACTTATAATATATCTATTGTAAACATATCTATAAAGCTCAGAATGTGCTTAACACAACCAGTAATAGGCAGATAAAACCATAGTTAATTAAAGCAAGTTTATAGAAGGTTGGCCTTGCACTATATACTATGGGTTTAAGTACACTAAAATAGGATTTATATCTTCATAATATTATCCTGAACATGAATAAATCTTATAAAAGGATGAATTATTGTGCTGCTGGCAGAGGCCTGCCTTGAGCACAGAATCAGTCAGGTTTAGGAGCTCTCTTTCTGATTCCTGAGGTGTAAAGCTACTCTAATAGCCACCATCACCACACCTGCATACCAAAGAGACTCTCTTATTCATCCAAATTACTCTGCAGAGGAATCCAGAAAAATATCACTCGCACAGTTCAAATCTGCAGTGAGTGATAAGCTAAATATGCCAACCAAAACACAACTGATTTATCAGTAATCCATTTAACAGGCCAGACAAGGTCCGAGGTGCGGATGGCATGACCAACAAGCCCCGATAAGAAATGAGTGCTCACTCTCAACCTTTATCCTCTTCAGAAGAATCCAAATATGCACACTTCTGTGGTCTGTTTACATTTTGTTGGCATTTTAAATGCAAATTCTCACATTAAAACCCAGTCCCCATTTCTATCAGGTATGCACAAACCAGGATTAATGTTATTATAAGGTAAATAACCCTCATGGATTAAGTACAATTGCTCTTATTTTTACATGTACATAAATATATAATGTGAGTGCTTATTTCTGTAATCCTAGTTTATGTAGCGCTTCCCGTTGTTGTAAGTAAAGCGTTACTATACATTCTGTATGATGATCATTAAATTATTTTTATTTTATGTGAAAAATGACCCTGATACTTTGCAATAATGATGAAGCTACATTACAGTGGCTGCCATTATGGGTATTCAATCATTTGAAAGTCACCTTATACTGTCCCTAACACTGAAGATGCTCTCTTCTCTCTTGGGTGCAGCTGTTGCAGGGTAATCTACAGAACACCAACACAACAATACATATATATATATTTAAACACAAGTAATTCGGCAGGTTGCAAGTTTTATAATTTTTGTGAACATGAATTATGGGACCACACATTTTACTGACACCACATTCTAATGTTTATAATTTCTAGGCTCTATAATTCTCTATTTCTACTGTTTCAGTTATATTATCACAAGCTTATTCTAGTTTAGATTATAAATGCAATGTGTTACCTTAATATGCGACCTTGTATGGGATTAGTTTTGTTTCATAAACACAAAGCAACACTTTCTCAGAATCAAGCAAAACTAAGAGTTTAAGACAAAAAAAAGTCAAGCAAAATAAATGCAATTTCAAAAATAAAACTATAAGTTGCAAACAAATCATTTGTGTATTCATGTAAACTATAAGTATTTTTTCCTTGTTTTAACACATATTTTTGTTTGTAGTTCTCTTGGCTTCTTTCTCAATGATCAGACTTTTGCTCTTGCTGCAGCTCTCTCGTTTACGCCTCCTCATTTTTTGTTTGCGATTCTGACACAAACATCCCAGGTAGGCGGGACTTTCAGGGTTGCGTCCCCATTGGCTACTCAGTTTTTGAGTGACAGCCCACTACACCACAGATCGTACAGTGCAACTCATGCAGCAAACTCCGGAGTCCACTCGGCCACGTTACGGGCCGTCTACACTACAGGCATCAAAAAATCTTGAAGCTGGGCGTGTCTGAAGCTTGGCGATTTTTTGCGAGCAACGCGACCAACAACCAATCACATGAATCTCCCGCCCCCGACATACAAAGCAATAGCAATGTTAAAACAAAGTAAAACTGGATATAAACTCTCCAAACAGGCGAAAAACCTACCAGTTTCACCCACTGTCTCTGCCACCTCCCTCCATGCCTGGTTCCTCCGGTTTGTATCCCGGTAAATAGTTCTGGTCGTAAAGAACCGGGTGATTTGCTACCTTAATATCTCGTTTGGAATATTAGGAAATGAACTGCGGTCTGGCTCTCCCAGCTTGCACGCGGTTTGATTGGCTGCGCTTGCACTGGCGGGATTTGCATAAACGGGATTTGATTGGATGATGCCAAGCATCGAGCCTCAAAAGTTGAACATTGTTCAACTTTTGAAAGCTGAAACGTTGAAAGCATTTTCCGATGCCTGTAGTGTAGACGGGCCGTTAGTGTTGGTTTCTCCTGGGGAGTTTTCATGAACATATCGGACTTATCTTATACTTGTGTTGTGTAGTTTATACTTTATTCCAACTTTAAATATTTTAATACCTGAACACACTGCTGCTGTAAAATAATTTGTAAAGTGTCTGTCTGTCTATTTATTTATTTGATAGATAAAAGAACACATCTATGTATTTTCAAGCTAAAGGTGATACACAAAATAAAAACTGTATACTGTTATTTTTTCAGAGACATGTTACATTTCAAAAGCATATATGGCTATGTTTAGGACAAACAATTAAAGACTGCTTTCATTTAACATATTCTACAATATAAAAGTGGCGGATTTGCTTTATTAAACAGACCAAACCTAGGCTGCATACCAACACAATTAAGAACATACTCACATCTTACTATGTTGGTCTGAAGAGCTTACGCATTCATACACAATGCATAGGGGCTGTGTTGTCTCATTCTATATCCTGTGAGAAAATGATATACAATTAGCATTAAAAACTCAACATACTATTCCTAGCCTGAGGAAGAATTGAATAATCAACAGATTTGAATGGAATCTCTAACATTTTCATGTAGAATAAAGACCAAAGAGTGATTATACAAATTACATTTATTGAAATTTTAACCATAAGATTAAGTCTCAAAGAAAGTTTTAGATAAAAGGAAATAAAACTAAAAGGTGGATAATAATACAATATGTAAAGACATTTCAAATGAAAAATGACACTGAGCCAGTGATAACAGCAACGCCCAGTGTGGATGAAGCTGGTGCAGGTCTTTCTTCATGCCCCCCCTCCGTGCTGTCCCCTCAGAGGAAGTGGGAAAATGGGATAAGAACTCTGGACGCCACACTGTTAATATGAGAGGAAAATAAATGTTTTAGTTAATCAAAAATACCAAAGTAACCACATAAACCAAATACCAAATCATATTAATATCAAATTACCAAATAAAACTCAGCTCAGGGGCATCATGGACCGTAGGTTTTCCTACAAAGAGAAGTAGTAAACTCAGCCTCCATTGATTTTCATATCAAATTAGCGTGTTAATAAAACAGAATCCTGAAAGCATGTTGGTAGAGTGAGTTAGGCACACAAGTCCGTTTGAGTGTGTGTGCGAGAGAGTCACTTTGGTTTTCATGGATATGTTGTAAAATGTATATATTTTTGTTCATTGTTAACTATATATTGTTGTTTTGTAACATATCGTTTTGAATTTATTGTTGAATTATTTGAATGATGATATTCAATATTTGTGGTGATATTTATTTATATATATATATATATATATATATATATATATATATACACTATATTTCCAAAAGTATTGGGTCACCTGCCTTGATGTGCATATGAACTTAAGTGACATCCCATTCTTAATCCATAGGGTTTCATATGACGTCGGTCCACCCTTTGCATCTATAACAGCTTCAACTCTTATGGGAAGGCTTTCCACCAGGTTTAGGAGTGTGTTTATGGAAATATTTGACCATTCTTCCAGAAGCGGCAACTGAAGTTGGATGAAGAGACTGGCTTTCAGGCTGTGCTCCTAATTCATCCCAAGGGTGTTCTATTGGTTTGAGGTCAGGACTCTGTGCAGGCCAGTCAAGTTCATCCACACCAAACTCTGTCATCCATGTCTTTATGGACCTTGCTTTGTGCACTGGTGTACGGTCATGTTGGAACATGAAGGGGCCATTCCCAAACTGTTTTCAAAGTTGGGAGTATGGAATTGTCCAAAATCTCTTGGTTAAATTACCTCACAAATGCGCCTCTGGAAGAATGGTAAAAAATTCCCATAAACACACTCCTAAACCTTGTGGAACGCTCTGCTTATTTATATAACAAATAATTCACTCATGAGAAGGAACGACAGATGTCCCGTAATGTAGTGGAGTAAAAGTAAGATATTTTACTTTGAAATGTAGTGGAGTAAAAGTAAAAAGTCCCCCAAAATGGAAATACTTAAGTAAAGTACAGATACTTCAAAAAAGTACTTAAGTACAGTAACGAATTACATTTACTTCGTTACTGTCCACCACTGTGTGTAAGTAATACTGAGTAACTATACTGGGTTAATATTTTTGGGGTGAACTAAATAGAGTATGTCACTATAAAACAGGGCGATAATCCTTTGCACTATGGGCTGCTTAAAAAAAATTGCAAAACTAAGAGTATACCCACTTCTCCAGGGACCACTACACCACTGGTGCCGGTGTCTGAACGCTCACTCACTGCTAGCTATGTAGCTAACTTTCCCTGCTGTTAGGCTACTTAGCCAGCATTGTTATGGATCTAAAGCCCCGGACACACCAAGCCGATTTTGGCCGTCGATGGATGTCAGGCCGACGATGAGCATCCTGTCGCCCTACTCAGATTGGTGTGTCCCGCACAGTGCTTGAATTGGAATAAAACAAGGTGCCAGTACTCTAAATAAGAAACTGTTTCAAGTCAATTTATTTATACAGCCCAAAAACAAGTATTTGGCTCAAAGTCAGTATAATCCTATAATGCTGGTGGGTTGGTCTCTTTACTGTATATTTTAGAAAGGCTCACTGTACTTAAACAAAATGACTAAGGGTGCATCTAAGATTAGAAGGGGTGCAGTGGTAAAGTGCTATTTTTATAAGTGGGGAGCGGACCTGACACCCTCTAGGGGGGTCCGGGGGCATGCTCCCCCGGGCAGATTTTTTTTTTAAATATTGAAGTTAGATGCATCAATCTGGTGCACTTTGAGAGCAAAATGAAGAGATATATGGAGACCTCTCAACATCCATAGAAACAACTGTAAACAGATTTACTTTTTCTTTATGGATATAAAAGAAAGTAAAGCCTGACTCCTAATGGCGGCTGGTTAAATGACTCCTCGTCCCTGAGTACACTCACCATCTTTCAGCAGGAAAGGAGAGAGGGAATCCTTGTCCGGCGACAACCGCTGTCTTTTCGCTCTATTATTAAGCCACACTAACATTTTCGAAATGCTAACGTTATGTGATGTCTTTTCTGCTCTAGTCTATTGCTGCGGCGCGTCATAGATGCGTCATGAGATGCCAGCACCTTGCCGGTACTCAGTAAGAAGTGCCGGTACCACATGGTAAAAATCAGAAGTGCCGGTCAGAGTTCCCGTTAGCCGGTAATTACCGGACTATGACCGGTAAAATATGCTGAAGACCGGCAAATCTAAATCTCTCCGGTCAAAGTGTCCAGTCAAAATCATTTACCCTTAGCGCAATACCGCATCAGTTGCGCCACTTATGTGACAGACAAAAGAGTATGTGACAGATAAGAATAGTCAATTCTAATGTCTAACACTTAATGTGGAGAAAGAGATGTCCTGTATGGGTTGATTGTGCATTGATCTGTTGGTAATGCCTCGGGGTTCCGGTGGGCATGTAAACAAATGCATAATGCTGCGCTATACTTTGCGCCTCACCCGGTTGGACAGCGAAGCTTATTGTTTAGGTGTCTTTTAATAAGCAGGTAGTCATATCATTAGCTAGAACCAGCTAGATCTGATCGATATGGACATAAACGCGAGTAAAGTCTAATCTGACGGGAGAGAGATATCAGCTGCTGCTGACGAGTTCACACGCAGCTCTGCATGATCACATGCAGCGGTGAGCGGACAAAACACACACTTCAGGTTAGAATATCACACGTAGCTATTTTAATTACCTCTCAAACTACCTAAACTAGTTATAGATATGTTTAGTTTTACTGTCGGGTCACTCATTACTGATCCGCGAGCTGCATGATACTGACGCCCGACGAGCTGTCAGGAGAGGGAGAGAGCGCTCCGTTTATTATTCCCTGTTATTGTAAATTACTGTACACTTTTGAATAATGTAGTTAATCTACTATAATTAGTTTGATTAATATCGAATCATATACATTTTTATTTTAAAACTCTGGTGCCGGTACTGCGTACCGGTGAGTACCGGCCCAATTCAAGCACTGGTCCCGCACCGTCGTGTCTTTTCGGCCGTGCCGACACCTTTTTGGCCGAAAACCTACCGATTCTCTATGTCGAATCGGTAGGCAATTGACCGTCAGTCAAATAAATCACTCTGATTGGCTGATCAGCTAGCGAATCAGTGCATGAGAAGCGAAACTAAAGTGAGGGACGTAAACAAACGGTTTAAGAAGGCACACACAGACGGCTATTATTTTTCATTTTCCTTCCACAGGCAACAGTCCAAGGGCTGATACCGCCAGTACCACATGAAACATGTTTTCGATAGAGGAGAGAGAAAATGGAACGCACACGCTATTTGTTGTTTGTTTATATCAAGCAGTCTGTTCTTCTTCTCTCGGTTATCACGCAGTCTGTTTTCCGGTTGTTGCCTCTTTTGAATGACAAATACACACTACCGCCGCCTGCTGGTAAGGACAGTTATTGCCATTCACGCATGCGCAGTTCATACCAGACTGAAGTCTTTGCGGTGTGTTCCACCCCGTCCACACAGCAGCTTTGAAAAATCTTGAAAATCTTGGAGCTGGGCTTGTCTGAGAGTTTGGGGATTTTTTGCGAACAACGCGACCAACAACCAATCACATGAATCTTCCGCCCCCAACATACAAAGCAAAAAACCCCAGGGATTTTATGCGAGTAATATATATATATAAACTCCCCAAACAGGCGAAAACCTACCATCTCCCGCCCCCGACATACAAAGCAATAGCAATGTTAAAACGAAGTAAACTGGATATAAACTCTCCAAACAGGCGAAAAACCTACCAGTTTCACCCACTGTATCTGCCACCTCCCTCCATGCCTGGTTCCTCCGGTTTGTATCCCGGTAAATAGTTCTGGTCGTAAAGAACCGGGTGATTTGCTACCGTAATTTCTCATTTGGAATATGAGGAAATGAACTGCGGTCTGGCTCTCCCAGCTTGCACGCGGTTTGATTGGCTAGCGCTTGTACTGTCAGATTTGCATAAACAGGATTTGATTGGCTGAAGCTTCCAGCTCAGCTTCAAAAGTTGAACATTGCTCAACTTTTTAATCCTGAAAATCCTGAAAATCCTGGAAATCTTCGCTTTGCTTCCCCACAATGCTGTTCGGCGAAAAGCGAGGCAAAGTGACGTCACCCCCATTCAAAGTCAATGGGCAGAGAAGCGTTGGAAGCGTTGGAAGATTTTTTTAAAGCTGCTGTGTGGACGTACCGTTCCAGTGCGACACATGGCCAAGATGCAGGTGACGCGAAGCGACACAACAGTCGGGTCCGTCTGTGTCAGTTCTTTGGTGTCAGCTCGGTGTGTCCCTACCTTAAAGGTAGCAAAAGCTAACTTTCATAGCACAGTTTTTCTTTACTTCTCACTTAACACAATAAAGAAACAGACCGTATAGTACAGCACAAACGATCAATACTTACATATATTTTCACTTGTAGTATTATAATCATTGAAATGCTGGTTCTTCTGGGGGTGCTCTATCCACGCTCAGCTACCGCACCGCAGCTGCCTGCACTGTACAATCGCTGGAGGACTGGGCTGTCACTCAAAAACTGATTAGCCAATGGGGACGCACCCCAGAAAGTCCCGCCTACCTGGGACGTTTGTGTCAGAATCGCAAACAAAAAATGAGGGAGCGCAAACGAGAAGAGCTGCAGCGAGAGCAAAAGTCTGATAATTGAGAAAGAAGCAAAGAGAACTGCAAACAAAAAGATATGTTAAAACAAAGAAAAAAGATTTGTTCGCAACTTATAGTTTTATTTTTGAAATTACATTTATTTTGCTTGACTCAGTTTTTATTTCTCTTAAACTCTTAGTTTTGCTTGATTCTGAGAAATTGTTGCTTTATCTTTATGAAACAAAACTAATCCCATAACCTTGCAGGTGCACTTTTGTATATTCACACTCATTATTATGAGTTTTCTGACTGCAGATTTCCGCTACTATTCAGCATGGAGTCATTCAACTCATTCCATTGTTGTCATTAGCCTCATAGTAACATGAAGCTGTGACATTTGAAACACAATTTTATTTAAAACAGGCATTTAAAGTGACGGTTGGAAATTTGAAAAACAGCCAGGATCCTATTTGTAGTTCCAGTTTGCAAACAACATCGCTTAGAATATTATTTACAGGTCACAAGCCTGAACGCTGAGTATGAATAATAACAACCCACACCATCTGGGGAACTTCAAAGTTTCACATTAGCCGGTAATGAACATTAGTGTTGTAAAGAGGGTCACTGAGCAAATCTAACTCACACAGTGTTCCTTCATTTGAAGCATCCTTCCAGAAAGCGGCAAATGCTGCAATAAACCAGTGAGTGAGTATCAGCTTTATAGCATGTGGATGAAACCACATCCATTATAAACACTGTGGCTTCCTGCCCTGAGCCTAAACTGCTGTGACTAGAAATCAAGTCAAATGTTTAAAAGCTTAAAAGCTCTGCACAAAAGGCAAAGACTTATGTCTGGAGCAAAACAAAACCGGACATAGTATGTAGAGACTTTGTTCTCTTCGTTTCTGGTAATGGTTCATGATAAGGAGAAAGTGATATGTGTTTGGAGGATTTAAAGGTCCCATATAACACTCTTTTTCAACAATATATTATAGGTCTCAGATATATACAAAACATGTGATGTGAAAAGGGGTGATTCTGCGTCTGCTTTTTTTTTAGCTTTAAATGCTAATGAGCTGCTGCTGGTCACGCCCCTCTGCAAGATGATTGGTTTAAAAACACACATGGTGCTCTAGGAGGAGATTTGGGTAAGTTGGGCGGGTGTTACCTTGGTTGTTTATTAGATAAGGGTTGCACAAGGCATAAAAACATTGTGACATCACAAACTGGCCAACATCTGATCAGCTCATTTTCAGACAGGTTTTTATATAAATGGATCAGGACAAAAAGAGAGAATATTTTTTTCTGAATCTTTACGAATCTCTTAACACAGAGGGGACACTTGTTTATTTAAAAAAGACATGAAAAAGTGGATTTTGCATAATAGGTGGCCTTTAAGAGAGGGGTGGCCAGGGGGGGAAACAGGCTACAGAATAATTATAAAGAGACACAAAGTCACTCAAAACGAAAGGAATGATGAACACAAAAAGATGGAAAACAATAAGAAAGAGATACACCAAAAAACAATGCAATATGACTAGAGAGACACATAACAACTACAAAGAGACCCACAGAGACGAAAAGCATCTAGTGTCTAAATGAGAGGCGAAATGTCGCAAAACAATCAAGGAAAAGTGTATGACAACAACATAGACACAAATACAATACAAAGAGACACAAAAACACTACAAAGACTCACAAAGCAACTACAAAGAGAAGCAAAATGTTGCAAAACAACCTGAAAGAGGAGCAGGAAGACATGCAACACAATTACAAAGGGAAACAAATAGACTGCAAAGAGATGCCCGATAACTACAAAGAGACACAAAACAACTAGAAAGAGATGTAATATAACGCCAAACAATCATTAAGATGCAAATAGTGATGTCCGTTCCATTGGCATGGGTTCCCTGCAACCATATGCAAAACCCATGGTCACTAATCTGGGCGTCAAAATCGACAGTGCTTTTAAATTCGATAAAGAGATAAACTCTGTGGTTGAGTCCAGTTGTTATCTCTTGAGGCTCCTGTCCAAAATTAAACCGGTTTCATCCTTTTTAGACTTTGAGCGTGTAATTCATGCCTTTGTTTCTACGCGTCTAGATTACTGTAAGGCTCTTTATGCTGGCCTAAACAAGACCTCGCTGGCACGCCTGCAGCTGGTACAAAATGCTGCGGCTCGGCTGCTTACAGGAACACGCAAGCATGAGCAAATCACACCAATTCTGGCTTCCCTCCACTGGCTTACTGTCCATTTTAGAGTTCATTTTAAGATTTTATTGTTTGTTTTTAAGTTGCTTAGGCTGGCCTCTCAGTACATCTCCGACCTCCTAAAGGTGTACCTTCAAGGGCTTTGAGTTCGGCTGATCAGCTGCTGCTAGTAGGCTAGTCCCTAAAACCAAGAACAAGACCAGGGGAGATCAAGCCTTCTCAGTGGTAGCCCCCAGGCTCTGGAACGACCTGCCCCCCCATGTCAAATTGTCGCCCACCCTCCAAACTTTTAAGTCCCGCCTAAAGGCCCACCTCTTTTCCCTCGCTTTCGAGTCAGTCTGAGCTGTGTTTTATCGATTGTTATACTTTTATTGTCTGTCCATAGCCTTTATGTACCGTGTATTAATTCTTATGTGTGCCTTTTATCTTTTCTAATGTGTGCCTTTTATCTATCATTGTAATATTATATTTTATTATATGTTTGGTGTGAAGCACTTTGGTAAACCCTGTGTTTTTATTATGTGCTATACAAATAAAGTCGATTGGATTGGATCACCACAAAGAGAGGCCAAACAATTACAAGGAGACTCAAGGAGGCCTAAAAGAACAACAAAGTGCAGCAGTACGACTTAAAAAACCACAAACAACCATGCAAAATGATGCAAAACAACTACAAAGACGCACAGGTTGATCACAAAGACATGCAAAAAAAAACTACAAAGAAATAAGATAGGACTGCAAAGAATTCTGCCGTGTTTTTCTCTGAGCCTTGCTTTTATGATTCCCCCATATAAGGATTGCTAATAAGCAGTCAATAGGTCGAAACTTTCAAGGCTAAGTCATGGCATATTTTTTCTCTCACACACACAAACACATGCTAGTTGACCATAGGTGTATTGATTCAGAACAAGAAGCTACACACAGAGTTGAGAAACAGGAAGAGTCTCTGTTTGAGCTGCATATTTGAACACCATTTATTACTGCACTGGTTTTGCTAGAACTTGTTTGGTATCATTACTCTGACAGAAGCCTACTCGCGCAGCAGCAGATGTGTGAATTTTTTCTAATGTTGCGTTTGCTTTTCTCTCCTCTCGCTGAGTGCTCTGTAACAACTCAAAACAATGCATTATTTATGTGTATGTGATTCCCCCCCCAGTCTTTCAATGAAGCCTTCATGTACAAGAGCATAAGGGTAGTCTATGTCTTTTAACACGTGTTCCTCACACATGCTAAGGGTGAAAATGTAGCCAAATTAAATCAAATAGAAATCTATTTGAAAATATAACAAAAAGGTTGTTTAAATATCCTGAATTTACACTGTTTTCAGGAAATGTGTTTTTAAAAAGGAAAAGTAATTTTAAGGTGTTAGTTGCCTCAGAAAAGTGGTGATCTAGCACGTCAAGATTCACATCATCTGGGCGGAGATGAGCCTCAGCAAAACATGCTCTCTGCTGTTGAAGAGGGGAAGTGTTTTCACTGATTCCATCCATCATCCAATCCATGCTTTGACTGCAACCTGAAGGGCGCAGCATCCATCCCGATGATTAGTTTTGGTGTTGGATCCATATTTGGTGGCAGAGAAGAAATCAAGGCTGCCGGGCGAGTTCAAGACCTGAATTTGTCTGCAAGAATCTTTCTGTCCAATGAGGGCTGTCAGGGGAAGATCGAACATGAAGACAAGATAAAGTTACATTTTGTGTTAATTTTGTGGTAACTTATGGAAAAGAAGCCCTCCAGAGCCCAAAAGAAACTTGACAGTGCAGCTATCGTATTTTAGACACTGAGCCTGCAGTATCTGTATGATGCAATACCATTCAAATGGACAGGAAAGAAGAAGTTCCACTGACAACCGATCCAGAAGGAAGTGCTAGAAGACGCATTTATAGGATAGGAGCAGGCGATGGACCATGGGATCGCTGATAGGCCAGGCCTCATTGTGTCCACTTCCTGATTCAGCCAGTTTATATTCTCTTCCTCTGCCTCTTCTTCTCCTGAGCCAATATAACACCCTCTATGCTTTAAAAGGAAAGACTGTAGGGCATGCTTGGCGTTTGGAAGAGATAGTCATCACTGGTGTGACAGTGAGGAGCTGAAGGTGAGATACTCCAACAAGCATGGCGTGGCAACAATTTCAGAGTGGGGGGGAGCAAGCCACAGCTGAGAGGTCAACTGAGCAGTTTAAGACAGACAGATCCAAGTATAGCAGATTTCCAGCTCAAAATCACACCACTGGGACCAGGTTTGGTCCAAACAAAGTCCTGCTGTTTGAAATATCAGCACAGGTACTGTAAGTGAGCCGACTGTGACCAGGGAGCGGAGGCCCGATGATGAGAAGATGACATGACTATCAGGGCTTGACGGCACAGCTAGGAGTGATGTACTCAGGATGTGCTCATCAAGGAAGGTCACACAGTTGTTCTTCCAGCAAACAGGCATGCAGGACATCTCTCCTTGGGGAGGCGGACCACCGACAGGGAGGTGGGTGCACAGGGCAGGATCATTTGTGGAGTCTCCTGGGGCCTCGCAGATGTGCACATATTGCAGCACAGGCTGTAAGCAGGGTCTTCTGATGCTTGGTGATTAAGAGGAGTCATCCATAGATTGTACATGTTGTCTGGACACGTTCCAAGGCCAAACCACCTTCTATTCACTGAAAACTAAATGAGAAAAACAATTGATATCTTATTAGCTGATTACATTAATTAATTAAATTACAGGAAAACATTTTTCTCCCCAATATGTTTCATATAAATACTAGCGATATAAGAACTGTATATACTAGATCATGTATTTCCCCTTAAAGAGCAACTTGCAGGTTTTTTTTTATTACTACATTTATGCTTAACCTTGCCTGAAAATTACAATTAAAAATGTTAATGCAGGATTTGATATGTTTTACAAGACATAAGGGCAGGAATTCAGAGGAAAAGGAGCCGTTTTGAGCTCTGCTACTAAAAACTGCTTTTTTTTCAGTAGGGCCTGGCTCATTTCGTGGCATCTGCAGGCAGTGGCAAGTACTTCCGGCATCTGCCACAGAGGCCGCTACTCCGTGGTATCTGTGGCAAGTATATGCCACAGATGTGGTATCTGTGGCAAGTATATGCCACAGCCACAACTTGCCGTGGCAAGTAAATGCCACAACCATGCCACAACTTGCCGTGGCAAGTATATGCCACAACTTATATATGCCACAACTTGCCGTGGCATGTAGGCTATATGCCACAACTTGCCGTGGCAAGTAAATGCCACAAGTTAAGAGTTAAGAGAAGGTTTACGGTAGCTGCCACTCGCCTTCCGTGGCAAATGCTGATATTTAAACCCGTATTTATCGCGTAAAATGTCGCTGTTTTAGCATGACTTTATCGGACTGATCTGTACACAAGACTGATGATCTGTTACTGATGGTCCGATCATATTTTTCAAAAAGATGAAACATATGTTCTATAGATTTTACTTGGAGAACGTGGTTTGTTAAAATAAATAAACGTGCTATTTTTATGATAATAGTCGGTACTCGAGTTGAGGGGGGATGGCATCCCCCCTGAAATAAAAACGGTTAAAATCATCCCCCTTCTAAAACGCATGGCGGGACCAATACGATTTTCATTGCCATAAGCAATAGCTGTGCACATGATATAACCTTTCACCCTTGATGGATTTCCATCATACATAATACACATAAGGATTATCTTATGTTAATGTTGGTATAGGCTACTTGACAGTAAGTGTGCTTCTATTGTTTGTTTTATATATAAATATATACATTCACTTGAAAAGACTGTGATTTCCTATTGTTACTGTTTTACTTTATGACAACTAGTGGTCATTTTCTGTGTTTTTGTTATGTCAGTGTTCATTTACTGAGTTTGTGATTTGTGACTTATTAATAAGGAAAACATCATCCTTAAAATTATTTTTTTAAATGTATTTTTAAATGTTCTAAATTTGAAAAAAATAGATAAAAATAAACTAAAGTTAAAATCTTGTTTTTCATGCCCCAAGAGCAATAAAAACAATTGGTAAAAAAATCCTGAGTGAGGCTTTCATAATTCATGGATGAAAGGGTTAAGAAAGACAAATATATGTTTCTATTGGTTTTAGTGAGATGGTTTATTGTAGTGTATTCTTACATATTCAGTAGGCTATATTGTTTATTCTTTAGATACTCTGTAGATAAATATCTACTAATAATGTGTAAATTATTTCCTGTTTCTTTTTATTATTATTATTTGCTGTAACGCAAAGATTTCAACATTTTAGATAAATAAATTAAATACAACGTATCATATCAAAATCTGTTTATGTTAATTAGCAACACAATGATTTGATATTTGCATGCATGACATATAACCTTTTTACTGATGCACACAAAAAGTTTTAACAAGGGTGTAATTATATTACATTTTAACCCTCTTTCCTCAACATATTAAATCAACTTTATACGGTTAAATGAGGATTGCTTGGAGTATCATGCTTAAGAGAACATTCTTCATGTTAATTGTTAACCACTTTCAAAACGCAATAAAAGGATGGATAAAAAAGCATGCATTGTGTCTTGATTTTTAATATACTGTCATGATGGTCTTAACGGAATAACATGGTTTGTTTGGATTCACCGATATCAATATCTAATAAGAATAATCTGAAGCCTTTAAATAAAAATGTTCAACCAGAATTAAAATATTAAACAACAAAACAGATACAATGACATTAATCTGTTTATTAACAACGCAAATAATACAAATTAAGTACATATGCCTGGATTTAAAATAACACATTTATACATGTGTACAATCAAATATAACTGTCCTTTGCCTCATTTATAAAATATAAATCTTAGCATCTCACTAGCAGTGGCAACTGCAATCAGTTACAGCTGCCCTAAGTCTGTAGCCAAGTCTAATAACACCATTGTACACGTTGCTGTGTCAATACAGATATTTATTTTTAATTATTTGTCTTTACTAGTAACAATACACCTGGTTATCGTAGCAAGCAGTGGAAACTCCCCTCAAGAAGCGACAATTGCCAAGGGCTTGCGTTGCAACGCTCACTTGCCAATATTTATTTTTTTATTACAATATAGGCCTATGTTTAGCATACTATCATAGATATAGCATGTTTGTTTATTTTAGCAAACCACGTAGGCTATTCCAAGTAAAATTGAATATAAATGATAATTTATTATCTTTTTGAAAAATAGAGATCGCACATCAGTCCTGTGTACAGATCAGTCCGATAAAGTCATGCCTAAACAGCGACATTTTACACGATAAATACGAGTTTAAATATCAGCATTTGCCACGGAAGGCGAGTGGCAGCTACCGTAAAACTTCTCTTAACTCTGGCATCTTGTGGCAACTCCCGTTCAGCATGCGCAAATGCCACGGCAAGTTGTGGCATATGCTTGCCACGGCAAGTTGTGGCATATGCTTGCCACGGCAAGTTGTGGCATCTGTGGCATTTACTTGCCACGGCAAGTTGTGGCAAATACTTGCCACGGCAAGTTGTGGCATATGCTTGCCACGGCAAGTTGTGGCATCTGTGGCATTTACTTGCCACGGCAAGTTGTGGCATATACTTGCCACGGCAAGTTGTGGCATATAGCCTACTTGCCACGGCAAGTTGTGGCTGTGGCATATACTTGCCACAGATGCCACAGAGTAGTGGCCTCTGTGGGAGATGCCACAAATGCCAAGGCACATGCCACGGCAATGTAGTGGCAACACTCATTGTGTTCTAGTATGATAAATAAAATAACATTGTACCTTGAAAATCAATGCATTCGTTCATTTGACACGTTGGTGGTTTTAGGTAGGCTATACAGCGACCCCTTGTGATTCTAGTGTGAAGTAAAAGTAGAAGTAGCCAACCTAAATGTTGGAATACTCTGTTACAAGTAAAAGTCATGCATTAAAATGTTACTCAAGTAAAAGCGCAAAATGATCAGCATAACAATATACTTAAAGTGCATATTACATGTTTTCATTATAATGATTGATCATGAAAGTGTTCTCAAAGCTGGTAAAGGTGCAGCTAGTTTTAATGACTTTGTATACTGTAGTAGGGTATCTTGTGAATTTACTCCAGGAGTAACTATAAAGTCTGATTTAAGACTTGATTATTATGTATCATCATTAATCAGAATCTGTAGTAAGTAACTAAAGGTAGCGTATTAAATAAATGTAGGGGAGTAGGCTACAATTACACAATTTACCTCTGAGTTGTAGTGGGGTAAGTAGCCTACTACGTAACATACCATTTACATACTCAACTAAAGTACAACTAGGCTATTTCTAAATCACAAGTACAGTACTTGAGTATACAAGTTAGCCTATTTCCCACCTCTGGTCAACAATGTTAGATCTTTAGGTCAACTTACTAATAATATATCTTCAGTATTATCATAAAAATAGCACGTTTATTTATTTTAACAAACCACGTTCTCCAAGTAAAATCTGAACATATGTTTAATCTTTTTAAAAAATATGATCGGACCATCAGTAACAGATCATCAGTCTTGTGTACAGATCAGTCCGATAAAGTCATGCCAAAACAGCGACATTTTACGCGATAAATACGGGTTTAAATATCTGCATTTGCCACGGAAGGCGGGTGGCAGCTACGGTAAACCTTCTCTTAACTCTTAACTTGTGGCATTTACTTGCCACGGCAAGTTGTGGCATATACTTGTCACGGCAAGTTGTGGCATATATAAGTTGTGGCATATACTGGCATGGTTGTGGCATTTACTTGCCACGGCAAGTTGTGGCTGTGGCATATACTTGCCACAGATACCACATCTGTGGCATATACTTGCCACAGATACCACGGAGTAGCGGCCTCTGTGGCAGATGCCGGAAGTACTTGCCACTGCCCGCAGATGCCACGAAATGCGCTTGCTGTCTCTCTTTTTTTTTACGTCATACGTCTAACGCGTCATATTACGTCACATGGGGGAGTAAACTTTCTTGGACTCGTTCTCTGCCCAATCCGCGGTAGTAGTTTGTAGTTGCTTTGAGCGGTTGTGATTTAGTGAGCTGGTATTTTTTCGGTAATTTTACATTGGATTTCACCATTTGTAATCATGGTGAGCTTGTGTTTGTGCAGGTTGCACAAACTCAAGCCTGTCAGGACATCGAGTCCACAGTTTCCCTCACGGGAAAAGGACCGGAGCTAGCGTTCGTTCCTGGCTGCGTTGTGCATCCACCTCCCTTCAGCACATACTCCGTCTCCACAGCTTTATCAAGAAACCGTATTACATCTCTCTCCCCCCCCCTTCGCTGCTCTCTCTCCCCTCCGATACACGGCACCGTAAGAAGTAGTGTGGAGTTGCATTAGGTAACGCTGTGGTGGCTGTACTGCTCAAGCCGTCTCCTTTGTGTTTGTTTGTTTCCCCCTGTCTGTGTTGTTTGTGTGTGCGTGGTGGCTGTCACTCCTGGCTCCCGGCTCAACCTCCACGCACCTGCTGCAATCAGCTGTGCACCCTCCCCGACTACACGGCTGCTTTCCATCAAGCCATTTACAACGGCATATCAACGGAGGCTCCACAACCTTTCTCCGCCAGATCGTCAAGTATCAGCCAGGGCCGTGGGAAGTAGGGGTGCTGAGGGTGCTGCAGCACCCCCTGGTGGAGGACAGAGGATCTGCACTTCCACAAGATGTACCGGCGGGGATTGTTGTTAGCTTCTGCTGCGCTAACGGATATAAGAAGCTGTTTCTACAATAATGTGGAGAGAGAGTTCTGTCCTGTCAGACTGAGAGGCTCAGTGAGGTAAAGGACTCTGAGTGTTTAGATAGTTCACTTTAGTCTAAGTTATCTCAGTGGGTCTCAAACGTTTTGATCACAATTTATGTAAGCAAATACTTCAAAGGGACACCTTTATAATTATTAGGATAAATAAAAACAGGTTTGAAATCATTCCAATGTATACTATAGGACAGTAAACCAAAAATATTGTTTAAAACTGGAGAGATTTAAAAATATGCATAAATAAATGTTAACTGGTAAAATAAGATATAAATGAACCACAAAAATAAAACAAGTTAGCCTACATTTATTTGTTATTGGCTATGGTAGTTTATTGGTTATGTTCACATACAAACCGATCTTTTTCACATGGGTGTTTAGAGTTGTATCCCCTAGATCAGTCTCTAGTAATTGGGCGCTCAAAGTGCACCAGATTGAAGTATTTTACTTTAAAATGTTAAAAAAATCTTCCCGGGGGGACACCCCCGGACCCCCTTAGAGGATCTGAAGTCCACCCCCCAATTCAACATGTTCATGCAATACTAAATACATTTGAAGCCTTTTTATATAAGCTGTCCACCATATCAATTCGTTTCTCTTTTTGTAGTGTATTAGTCTTTTGTAGAGGTTTTTCATTGCCAGCTAAAATCTTGCCTAGTGCAGCAAATTGGTCAAAACCGGCCCTGGTGTCATCCCCACAGCACCCCCCATTTGAAACATGTTCCCACGGCTATGGTATCAGCCGTATCTCGCGTCTCCCCTCCGGTTAGCACCATAGCGTGGAGTTGCATTAGGTAACGCGAGATACAGCTGATACTTGCGCATTCGTTTCTGTTATGGATCAGTATCAACAGTCCTGCCAGTAACGTTACTATATTATCAATACTACTTTAGTTATAGCCTGATATATGATTGCTAACTTTACAATGTTGTGATGTGACTGACGTTAGCTAACATGCTAACGCCGGTCACTCACCAAGACAGCTGCTCTGTTCTCCACTGGTTCTCCACACACCAAAGCTCCATTTCTCTCCGATGGCCGTTATTTTTTCTAATCCTTGGCTGCTCCTGGTCTCTTGGACGCCTAGCAGGCTCATAATTATAATCATATGCATTCGAATATATATTTTCAACCTCTTCTTTGTCAAAACTAGCGTTGTGATCCATGTTTATTCATACGTTAGACCGGCCGCTCTCCCCCTTGTGTCCCCCGTGTTACGTCACACGTGGGAGGTCACGTGCGGAGGCTTTTTTATGCGGAAGTGAAAATGTCTTACTAAAACGACGCCAGAAAATCTAGTGTATTCATCCTTTTCCTACACATTTATTCACTGGTGTCTCTAACCTGCAAGTTGCTCTTTAACTACATTTCAAATTAAATTATTGTAATTTCAAGTCAACCACATGTATACACAATTTTATTTGGATAACATGTGTATCATTAATTATTCTTTTTTTATTTGGCATTTGTGCTTCTTAATAAATGAAATGATAGCTTAGAGAGTCAAACAATATGATATATGGAAGTTATACCCCCCAAGAGTATGCATAAAAAGCAAAATGAGCAAAATGCTATAGCATTATTAATGTAATCATTTGATATATATAGTATAAACGTACTGAAGGCAGTTTCCTACATTAAGTTATATTATTTATATTACATTGTTACTTACCCCTAGTTAAAATGTAAGTGGTGTTACTCCTTGAAATGTTAATACTTATTCCAACATTGAATATTCAGCAGAGGCTGCAAATATTTCTGTAGGTTTATATTTATAATTGGTTGACATCAAAGCCGTCATTAGACATACAGTATATAAGAACACTTGAAACATTGTATTTAAATTGTTGTTGTTTTTTTTACTTATTTTGCAAAAAAAGAGACTAGGATCTTTGAGATCTTGGAGCAGTACATTTATTTTTCCCTCAGAAAACACATCTCATGCCAATAATTATTTTATTGGCGACCATCCTTAATATGATGCATTGGTGGACAGGGCTGTACATTCAGTAAACAGTGAGAGTCCATCTTCTCAGCTCCAACACTGCATGATGCCAAAGCCGGCACCTTGAGTTTCAGTGTTTCCAAAGACACACAAATCCTCTCAATCCTGCAGCTTAAAGCAAAACAACAGTCCTTTGAAATGCCTCATACATTGAAGTCTGCTAATACATACATGACAGTATTGTATTTTGCCCTTGAGAGCATGATGGAGCTGCGTTCAAAGGAACAATGGCAGATGTCCCCGATGGAAACAGGGTTCCATTGTTTGAAATGACTATGGTCAGAATATTGCTGTAAAACTGTAATGATTCAGGCAAACATCTGCAAAGGCACCCACAAAGCTCGGAGTATTCAGCCTTTGGCACATTAGGAGCTTTTTCAGATTCATTCTCGTCGTTCTTTGACTATGAAATGAGGAAATGACTGTGATGTTAAGAGTTCACATTGTGAGCTTTGAGCGCCGGAGGGGATTTTCAACCATATCAAATGAACTGAGCTGCAGACTCTTTTGTGCTTCTGCCAAAAGTATTCCAACAGATTAAAATTGGGTCCTGTTCACTATCTGTCGGCCTCGCCTTATCAATCATTGCCGCAAACTGCTGGAAAGTAAGAATGGAAAGTTGCTAGAATGACAACAGTTACATCAGATGAATTCAAATCCTATTACCTCAATACTGAAGAGTTCCAGCATGCTTTTGTGGGCGAGGTTTGTCGAACACAGTTAAGTAAGTGTTCATATTGTGAATTCAGAGCATCAATGTATACAAATTCAGCTTTAAAATACATTCTGGGCCACAGACAAATATCCACACAATAATCCGTCTGGGATGCCAACTCTGTCTGACTAATTTAGCCAAGTCACTCTGAGCCAGAGAGACAGCAGGTCGAGTGAGGCGGAGGCTGAAGCTGAGGTGAATAACAAAGAGGATTTCAGAACAGGGAAGAAGACAAACGGTACCTTTATCTGTGATCATGCTCTGTGCTAAAGCAGGGTATTATCCCACACCTAATAATTAGAGTTTGTCTTAAGTCTGTCTGTCAGGTGTGTTGCTGACAAAACCTTAAATAAGACGATTGTAGTCTCTTAACTCAGTGTTTGGTCTTGGTTAACAGGAGAAATGCATGTTCACACTGATACATATTATTTGCCACACAAGGATTGCTATGAATAGATAAGGAAAACAACAACATTTACCTGATGTTTCCAGTCTGTCTGTATGCGTCCCTGGCTGATTCCTCAGGTTGCTTCCTACTTTTCCTTGTTTTGTATTACATTGCCTAGTCCCTCTGTTTTAGTTTTTTTACCAGTTTTTTGGTATCACCTTTAGTTTTTTAAAGATTTCTTCTAGTTCTGGATACCTGTCTCCCTTTTGTGTTTAGCTTACAATCCTGCTAAAAGCCTGATATTCTTAGAGCACAGCTACACTAGCAGCTCCTTGGGGCTAGCATGAAAGCTACACATTAGCTTTCATGCTAACATGTTTACCATGACATTGTGAACAGAATTCATGTTAAGCATGTTCATAAAGTAAGCTTAGCAAGTAAGTATGTCAACATGCTAGAGCTAAACACAAAGTACAGACGAAGCTGATGGTAGGACAAAACATTTTCAGCAGTTTAATTTTAATGTTTACCTCATGGTGGTGCTGGAGGAAAAGTCATCGGATCACCGTATCATTAGGAAACATTTTTCTGCGCTCCATGGATATCTGTAGGAGATTTCATGGCAATCTACTTAATAGTTTTTGAAATATGCAGTCAGGACCTAACCGGTGGACCGACTGACAGACCGACATTGCAATCTCTAGATCCACGCTGCTAGCATGAAATTGCCTGCTGTTCAATCAAACGGTCACACCTGGAAGCTTCCCAGTACAACCACAGTCTCAGCCTTGGACACTGCGCGGGAGTAAGTTTCGTGCTCAATAAAACAGTGGGTAATGAGTGAGGGGCAAGTGGTACTCTTTCAATTCCCCAGAAACATGCCTCTCTAACCTTTGGGCCACTAATATTATGTATCATGTCCCCTCCTAAATATAGGACAGTAAACCTCCATGCATTTAAACAAAATTCCTGTATAATCACTTTCTGATGTGGGGACTGTTTCTAAATCACAAAGCAGTCTTTCATTTAAGGTTTCTTCTGTAGCTTTTAGAAAAACAGGAAGCAAAGAGTGTCAATTACCCTGGCATCAGGTGGGTTGAAGGATTGCGTGGATGTTGATTAGCTCAAAGTGATGGATATTGAAGACAGTTTCATTTTGTTTCACCTGCATTAATGTGAAAGGTATGACTGCAGTTCATACACCGACTCAGACTCCGATCCATTAGAGGTAAATCAGGATGCATTAGACGCTTAAATGAAATGTGGGACCCACTTAGTTTTAAAGTGCTGTTTTTCTTTTTTTTCATCCTGCATGCTGCTTTTCGACAATAACAGTTCAGGAACTTAACTGACATATAGATGTAGAGCGGGAACAAAGGATTTTTCTAATTAAAACATGTATATTATTATATATATTCATGCAGGAAAAGGAGCTTAAGTCATTGTTAAGGAGAGGAAAAAAGTAATTTAAGGCTACAATACACTCATCACCGTCAAGAGCTCCCCTCGCATATGCCTTTCATTTATTTATTATCTGAGACGTACTGTACTGACAAGCGAATCTAGAGTCATCCGAAAATGCAGTAAAGGTCGCTGAATTAATTAAGGGCTATGAGCTTTTACCAGAGTTGTGAAACATTTTTTTTTTTAGCTGGCTTCTTAGCCCGCTCAATGCTTACTGCTCTGACAGAAAAAGTAGAGCCTGTGCAGTCCCACGGCGATTCCATTGCATTTTACAGTACATATGTTCCTGCGCTGGGCATGTTTGTTTCGGAGAGACATATGCGTTTTTAAACCATTGTAGCTGTCAGAAAAAGGTTTTGCAGTTGCAAGAGTGAAGTAATGAATTATGCAATGTTTTCAATATATGGAGTCAGTGATAAAATATAGATTTTCATTTAGTTTGTTTTTACTCCGAGCATCAACATCATTTCACCCCTCCTGTCATGGATATTTAAATGGTGGTATGGAAAATGATGCATAGGCCTACAATTATTTGATTTTCATTTTCGTTTTCGGAAAAAAAGTGCTCCGATCACAGATGGAACTAACAATCTAGTTAATGCCAGTGTGATATTGGGAATTTAAGTGATATAACAACCAATTATTAATGTACGCCCACACAGATATCAGAACAATCACATTACACATCACATCACACATCTTTTGTTTTCTTAGTTATGTTCTCTGTATTTTATATGTTTGTGTTATGTGTTATGTGTAACGTTGCTGCCTTCTTGGCCAGGTCAGCATTGTAAATGAGATTTTATCTCAATGCTTTTTATCTGGTTAAATAAAGGTTAAAAAAAAAAAAAAAAAAAAAAAAATTAAAGAAATAACACCACCAAAACAATTGTTTTCACAAGTATACAAAATAACTGCTAATACATGTGAGCATGTCCAAGCTTTTTTATAACCTACAAGACATTATGAACCTAGTTAATACAGGATATATAGATTTCACATAAAATATAGTCAAAATGTGTCACCATCAATTCTTCTTTTATCCAACCCCTCTCCCTGTGGTTCATCCATTCAAATCCCTAGCCCTTTGCAATGACAATCCTACAGAGACTCAGACAGGGCTTTGAAGTCATTGACAAGGTTTTCACTTTGCTGAGGACTTTCTCTGTGTCTCCGTGTCACCCCCTCCTCTCCTCCCGGCTCTACGTCTTCATGCTCTCGCCGGGTCGGCTCACTCGGGTATCTCCACGAGTCAGACCAGCGAACGCCTTGCCTACAATGACAGAGAACCGCAAATTACCATTTTGATGTTGGGGGAGAATAATGCAAAGTTAATTACCCTGAGCTAATAACTTCAAGCCATAGAGCCAAGCCCGGCTCAGTGTCTCCGTCTAATTGTGAGGACGGATGAGACCTTTTCTCCTTCATTCAGGGGGCGACGCTCAGCAGACGACCCAGTTCTGCTGCTGGTTTGAACGGGGTGATAAGGGCACTTTCAATCACGACGGTGTTAAGACTTTATTTCCTGGTTTGTCTCTTCAATGCAAATAACTATACTGAAATTTGACAGCAATGAAGATAATAATGTGTAGGCCTACTGCTAATCAGATAATTCTCAGTACAGTGTGGAAACTACGGTTATAAAACAATTTTAGAGTGCAGAGAGTTCAGTACATTTTATGGGAAGCAGCTCACAGAAATCTTTTTTTTGTTATGATGTTAACCGTGGCGGAAATAATTATGGGTGTGCATGTGTTCAAACAACTGGAGTTCTTTATTGTCTTCTTCTGAGGAAAAAGGCATGTATGCGATCAAAAAGCCGGGATATTTACTGAAATATGTTGTTGATTAGGAGGATTGCATCTCAAAGGCTGCAAATCAGTCCCTTTGTTTTCCTTTCAAAGACACTAAAAGAAGAGGATTAAAGTCATTTCTACAGCCCCGGGGGAAAATCTTAAACAAGGTTCACAGAATTAATCATTGTTTTGCCAAGCAAGGGCGGTATTGTTCGAAAACAGATATTATCCAGAATATGTTAATAATGTTTATTTTTGCCTTTCTGCCTGAGCTAACAAACAGGGAGGAGAGGCCGTGATGCAGAGACGCTGAGTTTAAAGATTTAACACACCTGCTTTTAGCTGTGTTTCATTAACACACAATGAGAAAATTAGCCTGTCAGCCTTCTGTCATTAACATTATATGAACAGAATTACAATGGAACATCTTTCCACCACTGCTTGTGTGAAAGCTCAAGAATCTGACAGTTTGACAGGGAGGTGCTGACAAACGCAAGCCACAGTAGTCAGATATAAAATATATTCTACCAAATATAGCTTTTGAGCCTAAAGTAGTCAGTCAGAGTTCACCGCCAATGGAGCTGATGCAAGTACAATCGCAACATTTCTACTGGTCAAACTGTCTTTGTCATTTCTCTTTCAAAGTTTCACAGCAGACCTAGGGTGTCTTTTTTTAATTAAATGTTATTATTATACTGAAGGGTCCTAATACCCTGGTTAAGAAACAGTTAATTATGGAAGCCCACGTTGCTTCGATAGCGGCCTTCAGCTCGTCTGCATTGTTGGGACTCGTGTCTCTAATCTTCCTCTGGACAATCACCCATAGATTCTCTAGGGGTTTCAGGTCAGGCAAGTTTGCTGGCCAATCAAGCACAGTAATTCCATGGTCATTAAACTAGGTATTGGTACTTTTGGACATGTGGAAAGGTGCGAAGTCCTGCTGGAAAATGAAATCAGCATCTGACAAGCTTTCTGGAGAGAAAGCTTGTCAGAAGAAGGAAACATTATGCTTGCCTGGACGTACGTTTTTGTTTAACGAGTTTCTAACAAACCAAATTCAAATAAACAAATCCAAGATCTGTCATTCATACCAATTAACCGGTTAAACCCCCCTTTAAATAGACTGAATGTGTAATATAGGCTGCAAGTGTTTTCTCTCCTCTCACTGACACACTGTTGTGACATCTGCTGGAGCTAAGGTGTGATCAAACGTATGTCGCTCCAAGACAAACTGTTTGAAATGTGTATTTTTGCACCCATGCATTGACTATCGGGCTGAATCTATACTGTGCTGGCTGTTTATTTGCCCTTGATTTGATATGGGTGGTGCTTTGAAACTGCTCACACTTTTGATGTGGTCCTGAATGTTCAAAGGAAAATATATAATGCCTATTTTGCCTTTGTTAGCTGTTGTTGGAAGCCACAGCTTAGCATATAAACTGGAATCAGAGGAATCAACCGGCAGTGCCATTTCCAAAACACAACAACATTTCTACCCGGTCTGAAACCAGAGCCTAGTCTACTCTGATTGGTTAGCTGGCCGGCTCTGTTGTGATTGGTCAACCGCTTAAAGATGTGTTGGAATTGTTACCATACTTGCCAACCTTGAGAACTCAGAAATCTAATTGCGATTTTTCTGACAAATATTGCGATTGCGATTCGATTTTGTTTTTATTGTAAAATGCGGCCATATCTCGTCTGGGAAGGTCGCATCCACGTGCTCCCGTCTCTACAGCACTTCTGATTGGTGTGAATGACTGACACACAAGAAGAAGAAAAAAAATAAAATAAAATAAAATCGCAGGCTTTGCGATTTGATAATCGCATCATTTAAAATTGCGATTTTGATTTAAAATCGATTAATCGTTCAGCCCTAGTTGGCAAGTATGATTGTCACACCCCTTAGCCTTTCACGTACAATTTGTTGGGGCGCTCGCGGTTATAAGTGCGAGGGTGAGGTCACTATGTTAGGGAAGTAACAAAGGAGCCAAATGGAGGCGTTCCAGGCAGGGGTGAGAGTGTAGGAGAGAAATGTTAGCTTTTGCAGACCATTAACATGCACACAAACCTATATAATACACTAAAGCAGGGGTCGGCAACCCCTGGCACGCGTGCCAGCATTGGCACGCGACACCGTAACCAGTGGCACACTAGGAATAAGTTGAATAAGTGTGCACAAATATTTAAATTGTATTTTCGGATCCTGAACGAGACCGCCGCCAGAGCGCGTGTCCCCGTTACCTGCAGAAGGAAGGCATGCACGCAACGCAGCCCCGCTCTCTTTATCTCCAGGTGACATTCTGCCGCTTTCCTCCGTGGTGCAGTGCTGATCTTTTCACCACAGAGGAAAGCACTTCACTAATTGCAGTACTCATAAGGAGCTGTACAAATGCCGCAGTTTTTGCGTGGCTGTGTATTTAGTTGAAAGGCCAGTGGCGATCTGCTCATCTCTCATCGACATAATATGCTACAAAGGGGCGGACTGTGTGTTGAACTTTCCTGTCGGCTCCCAGACCGTAGTCGAGGAGGGCAGAAGCAACAAGCTTCAGGTTCAATAACCCACTTTAGAGAGAGGCGAGCTCTTCTTGGGAGGCCGTTGCATTGATTTAGCTGTTCTTCTGTTTCACAAAAGACCTGTTTTTCTGCTTCCTCGTTTCACTTCCAGAAACATACACACGTTCTCTCCATAGGTTCTCTCTCTGTCGCTCTACCATCCACAAACACACATGCACAAGCCACACCCCTCTCTCTCTCTCTCTCTTAAAGGGACAGCGATCTCATCTCACTCTGCATGACCCTAATATCATAGCATGTGTGC
The DNA here is from genome assembly GCF_949606895.1 of Notothenia rossii. Taxonomy (NCBI): domain Eukaryota; kingdom Metazoa; phylum Chordata; class Actinopteri; order Perciformes; family Nototheniidae; genus Notothenia; species Notothenia rossii. The sequence goes on from NC_136906.1 coordinate 24,622,919, forward strand.
TCTGGAGAATCACAGAACGGACGATCGTCCTTATTATTATGCCGTTTAAACCAATTATTTAAATGTGTTTGTTAAATTCGGCATCATGCGAGTTGCGCTGACACGCTGCTTCCCCGCAGCTAGGCTCCCCCCCGCCCTCCTGCTGATAGTTGACGAGCGTCAAGCTCCTCACCCCCCCCCCCCCCCGTTGATAATTCTCAATCGTTGGCACGCTGATAACAATTATTTTTTACATGGCACTTCATATCATAAAGGTTGCCGACCCCTGCACTAAAGGAAAGGAACAAATTAATAATAGGGCCACTGTTTGATTCAACAGCAGTAATTCCTTTCAGAAGTGTATGATGTCTGTAAACAACATACATTGTCAGCACACACACAGATATGTAGTGTTACAGAACAGCCTTTTTAAAACGTTTCTACTGTTTGTTTCAATGACAACACAACAACGGAAAAACATTTCAACGAGTATGACATTTTCAATAATGACATCAGACACTTTCATATGTGTTCCTCAATCCTCAGTGTCATTTGTTACAATGGGACCTCAGGCTGAAGAGTCATATCACAATTCATGTTTCCACTAACAGCAGCAGTTAGTCCTGTCTGACATCCTTAAATCCTGCATGAGTTTTCCTTCCTGTGAATTCCTCCATGTAACTGCCCCCCCCCCCCCCCGCCTCACATCCAAGTATCCATCTGTGTCAGCACGACTCAGCAGTGACCAGCACTGCTCGAAAAAAAGCCAGGATTTGTATCTTGGCCTTATTTCTTTGTCGTCTCTCCCTAGTTATTGTGTTATTGTAAATTTGCAGCTTGCATCCATTGAAGTACACTGAACAAAAATATAAATGCAACACTTTTGTTTTTGCTCCCATTTTTCATGAGATGAACTCAAAGATCTAAAACATTTTCTATATACACAAAATAACCATTTCTCTCAAATATTGTTCACAAATCTGAAAAAAATCTGTGATAGTGAGCACTTCTCCTTTGCCGAGATAATCCATCCCACCTCACAGGTGTGGCATATCAAGATGCTGATTAGACAGCATGATTATTGCACAGGTCACCCACTGACATGTTAGGGTTAGGGTTAAACCTGACTGGTTTTCGGACCCCCCCAGACCCCCCAAATAAAGCAAAACTGCACGTTTCAGAGTGGCCTTTTATTGTGGCCAGCCTAAGGCACACCTGTGCCATAATCATGCTGTCTAATCAGCATCTTGATATGCCACACCTGTGAGGTGGGATGGATTATCTCGGCAAAGGAGAAGTGCTCACTATCACAGATTTTTTCAGATTTGTGAACAATATTTGAGAGAAATGGTTATTTTGTGTATATAGAAAATGTTTTAGATCTTTGAGTTCATCTCATGAAAAATGGGAGCAAAAACAAAAGTGTTGCATTTATATTTTTGTTCAGTGTAGATGGACACTGTTCTAAAGGCAAGACGTTACAGGGAGCAAACTCATTCAGACATTTATTTGATTACACTTTGTCTATTTGCATCTTTAGATCCCTCCTAAATTCGTCTAAAGTATCAATATATTAGTATCACCAGATAACCCTTCATTTGCACAATTCAAAAATTAAATTTCGGAAAACTTGTAATAAAAAAAATTGTGTCCTAATATAAGATATTGCCTTTAAGTTACATGTTTTACCCTAATCTCCTGTAGTGTCTTAAATACAGGGTCATTGTGCTCATTTTCAGATTCATATTTTGTGCCTCTACTGTGACATGTTTGCATGCTAAAGGTCCCATGACATGCTTTTCCGGTTATTACCCGTTCCATTGTGTGTTATGTAGCTCGTTATGCATGTAAACAGTCTGCAGAGTCACAAACCCTCAAAGTACACCCTGTAGCGAGTAAAACTCTAACACAGAAAAGACCTGTCTATGCTGCCCCAGAGCGCCTCGTTGGAGATTTCTCTTTTTCCATTTCTTTCTTCCTGGTCACGGTGACGTAACGACGACCAAATTGACCAATCTCGCTGTCTCGCAGACCCCACGCAGCAACCAGGAAACGACACCAGTAATCCAGCTCACACTGTCCACTCCTCGAGCCTCAAAGGGCGGAGAAGCGAGCCCCGCAACGTCCCGCCAACACGGCACCCAGACCCCACGCAGCATTCTCCTCTGTTTGTCATTACTGGTGTCGTTTTCTGGTTGCTAACAAACGCCATTGTAACACATAATCACTAATGTTCCGCTGCAACGGTGGTTGACTCATCAGAACAGAGTGGGCAAACTGACCAATCAGTGCAAAGTGGGCTCATAGAGAGGGGGGGGGGGGGCAGGAGCTCCAACAAGCCGTTTAGGACAGAGAGTGAATACACATACTGTACAGAGATGCTGTATGATAAATCAATGTGAGTTTGGAACATTGAACAATCTAAATCTATTCTAGTAGACTTCAACAATGGAATTATGATCAGTAGAAATGGCCTTGTCATGGGACCTTGAATGTTCAATAAGGTCTTTATTTTTGGCCAGCTCTGTTGTGTATCACACAGGAAAGGGAAAAGCCCAAAAACCAGAATAGGTCCCCTCTCTGAGTAGAAAGCCAATAATACATATTTCCAAAGATAACTTAAACATATTGTATTATGGAATTGCGGCTATAATTGCAAAACTGTGAGCACTGATGTCATTTTGTTTCTCTACATTAACAAAAACACAGATGGTTAAAGGTTATTCATTCAACACAGCCACAGTCTGTGCCACATATCCAGCTCTAAAGCAGGTATTTTGTATTTTCCCATTCTCAAATATTTTCTCAAATGATCTCTCATTCTGTTACCTGTTGTCCCCACCAACACCACTAACACCTCCAGATTCTGTGCCAGAACAGACAAACAAAAACAAGACATGATTCACTGTTTGGCTTCACTGAATAGTCTGGAGTCTGGAGGCTGGCTTTGGAAAAACAGTATTTACATTTTACACAATCTACTGTAACACACTGACTGTATCGACACAGAGTCCGCTTCCGGAAGATAATACATGGTATTCTCCCTGCAGGAATTTCTATAGATTCAAATGGCTTGTTAAGTAACATCCTGGAGGAATGTTTTCAGAATTTAATGTTTTGTATTGAGTGAAGAAACTGATCCAATAGATGTTATTTAAAAAGCCTCCTTCAAATCTTTTGTCATTTTTTAACAGAGATATTTATATCACTAATGTATCTGAAATGCACATATCATGAACAATACCTAAACAGATTAAATCAATGCAAGGTATATTACAAGTACACCACTGCATCAATACCAATTTAGAATAACTCGATTATGCAGACTGCTGCTGGCAACGACGGCGAGCATACAATAAATCTGCATCCTTATTCATGATCGTCATCTTGATTAATGGCGTGCTATATATTCAATTCTTAGTAATTTACGGTTGCCGGTGATTATCCCCTAACATCATTTTACACACACTGCAGAAAGAGTAAATGAATGAATAAGGAAATAAATCTTAAATTAACAGAATCCTATTAACACGATTCTGTTAATTTACAATTAAGCGTATCCCATTATCAATTCCCCCCCATTCACTTTGCTCTATGTCCAGGCCAGAAAACGATTTCACCTCTTTGATGGCAAGCCCTTACACTCAATGTTATTGCACTCAGGAGGACTTGCACAGCACAGGAAAAAATATATAGTGCAGCCATTCATTTGCCATCTCCAGAAAAGGGCATCAGTGATCTGTGAAATCACTTTGTTCGTTTGAGATGGTTGCACTTTCTGTTCATTTACGTCTGATAATGACTTAGATTATGTGAATCTCCCCGTCTGCTTGTCTCTTTTTTGGCATCTGCTGTATGTCAGACAGGTCCTTCCCATGCCCTCGCTGTCTGTCTAATTCTCCTCCGGACAAAAGCTTAAATAGCTCTAAAGTAATGAAGAATGGGAGCTGAGATCCTCCCTCTGCTGAATGAGCCACCGTTTTGTTTTCTGTGATCCATGAAATCGTCTGTCATTGGAATAGAAAACCTGAAGCACTACCATCGATAGTAGTTTTTATCGTCAGTGTTCAGTTCTGCTCATGTAGTTTTATTGCACCATGGGAAGTCTCTGGTGCTGCTCTGCCATCTATTGTTTCCCAACTTCTGTTCTGTGTGGGAAGCTGGAGTTTCTGTACAGTACTCTCTTACTGCAAGATTCTCGCAACCTTTTTGGCAAGACCAGCGAATCCTCGCAGATGCTACCTGGGCTTGAAATGATAATTGTTAAAATTCAGTGCTGAGGAAGCTACTTTGAAATCATAACTAAGCAACCTACCAATTACTTCACACTGGAAGAGGTTACATTACAGTAAAGCTGCTCTAGCCAAAAACCTAGTTTGCTTAAATAAAACTTTTGTTTCAAATGTACTCTAATAAAACAATTATCAATCATCCAATCAACAATGTTCATGTAATAAAAAATGATACTCAAGAAAATATAAAAAAAAGGCACATGCCTGCAAAGAATGCCACATGTTTCACACGCTACAAAAACCCTTGTAAAAAATAACCACGGCTTTAGTGTAGTTTCTTTAGTTAACTACATAAAAAGGTAATTCACATACCTGAATATGCTAATATGAATAAGTAACAAGCTACTTTGTTAAACTATTTTGCATTAGTTCACTATTCCCTAACACTGGTAACATATACTTGTAGTTCTTTAACCATCAAACCCACCAGTAGAGCCAATACAGTATAGACCTATCAAAACCGTTGGTAATAAGCTGTTCATCATGTCAATCAATTTGATGTGTCACATGAAATCATACAAGGTACAACTGAAATGCACTCCAGTTAGCTCCTTTATTCGTGCCTAATTCAACATGAAGCACACTCCTCCTATCTTTTGCTGCCAGTCTTCTGCTCTGTTAGATGGGCACACAGAAAAAGAGTCACATGGCCGTTCAGCCAATCGTCCAACACCCACACGTTGGCAAACAGGATGCCAACAGAGAAGAACCACGCAGCTGAGCTCTTCTTCTACCTCCACACTCACCTCGGTGCCTCTCTGCAGCAGAGAAGGTGCAGAGAGGATTATGCTTGTCCATGAGGTCAGGACTATAGCTGTATCCCATCTTCTCAACCATTTCCTCAGTGTTTAGCCTGATCAAATAAAAAACCTTGACTGGCCAGATAGGAGAATTGATTCTCCATCCTGATGACCAAGCCCCGGCCACTTGTCAACATGGTCTATTGTTTCGACTCCCATGTTTCCTCAGTCCTTACCTTCATCAATAAAAGCAAGCAGTACAAAATTGCCCTGGAACTTAGCTTAAAGCTGTACCATATATTTTTTAAGCCAATAACATGTTCTATGGATGGTGTTGCTTCATGTTAGGTTAGTACAGGGGTGCCTACACTTTTTCAGCTTGGGAGCTACTTTTAAAATTACCAAGCCCAAATGATCTACCTACAGGGCCGCCCCTGCCCAATCTCTGTCGTGCCGTGAGCGGGGGGGGGGATAAACTGTGGCGCGTTTACACTAATTGCGCCGCATTAGCGTATAATAGTGCGCCGCATTTGCGCTTCTGTCATGGCCTGGCTCTTGGCCATAACAAAAAGTGTGGGAAGGACAAGAATATGTATAGGAAAAGGTATTTATTTGGCAAAACTCAATATGGCCAAAAAACAAACAGAAGGGCAAGGCAAAAAAGAATAAGCGACGCTGCTCTCCGAGGTCCGGTCCTCTGGGGGGGAGAGACCTCGAGGCTCTGGCTCAGGCCTCTTAATCCTCCGGTGCCAGCAGTCAGGTGTCCTCAATCAGTGAATCAGGTGTCCTCAATCAGCGCGGGCACAACCAGAGGAGGAACATTAAAGGGCCATACACCCCACAGGAGACCTCAAGGCAGGGGTCGTCACACAACCCCCCCCCCCCCCCCCTTAAAGTCGGTGTCCCCAGGACCACTGGCATAACGAACCAACCCTATCCCAAACAAAAACAAAAAGTCACAGTACACAACAAATATATAGCACCCTATCTTAACGAACCCTAATTGTAATATACCACCTTTATACCACAATCCCGTCTTCAGCAACCAGCCACATCTTTAACACAGATATCTGGGAAGCACACTTTAAAAAGATGGGCAGAGGGAGAAAGATTTAACAAAACGGTATACAGGTAATATATATAAACATCAAGGTCAACCTAACACGTACTTAGTGCCATGGAGCACGCGATAGCGCGTCAGCAATAACATTGTCCGATCCCCTAATGTGCTTAACATCGAGATTGTAAGCCTGGAGAAACAAAGACCATCTTGTCAGTCTTTGGTTAGGACATTTCATTGAATGCAAAAACGTCAGAGGATTATGATCTGTATAAACCAAAATTGGTCCTCCTGCTCCCACATATACATTGAAATGTTGCAACGCCCAGATGAGTGACAACGCTTCCTTCTCAATCACCGAGTAATTTTTCTGGTAACAGTTAAGCTTCTTTGAGAAGAAACTGACTGGTCTCACCACCCCTTCATCATCACCCTGGAGCAAAACTGCACCCGCTCTGACCTGGCTTGCATCTACTTCGAGACTGAAAGGTCGATCAAAACATGGAGCAGCTAGTACAGGAGAGGAACACAACAGAGACTTAACATTATCAAACGACCAAGTATAATTTACCTTATCCCTAAGAAGTTCAGTCAGATGAAACACTGTAGTGGAAAAATGTTCACAGAACCTCCTGTAGTAACCCACCATACCCAGAAACCTTTGGAGTTCCTTTTTGGTTGTGGGCTGTGGATATTCAGATATTGCCCTGACCTTAGCCAGAACTGGAGCCACACAACCCTGACCCACCACATGGCCAAGGTATGTCACTGTGGCCTTTACAAAGGCACATTTGGCCAAATTAATAGTCAGATGTGCATCCGCCAATCGTTCAAACAACAGCTCGATGCGCTGAACGTGAGAAGTCCAAGTATCACTGCAAATTACCAAATCGTCTAGATACACAGTACAGCCCTCTAAACCCGACACCACGCGATTCATCAAACGTTGGAATGGAGCGGGAGCATTTTTTAACCCAAATGGCATTACTTTATATGAACAAAGTCCAGATGGTGTAATAAATGCCGATATTTCTTATGCCTGCTTGGACAAGGGGACCTGCCAATAAGCTTTCAGCAAATCAAACTTACTAACATATTTCGCAGATCCCACCTGATCTATACAATCATCCATCCGTGGCAAAGGAAAAGAGTCAGATTTCGTCACCGCATTCACTTTCCTTAAATCAGTACAGAACCTAGGTGTTCCATCCTGCTTCTGCACCAAAATACATGGGGACGCCCAACTAGATGCTGATGGGACAGCAATTTTATTCTCCAACATGTAATTAATCTCAGCATCCAAACACTTGCTCTTAACTGGTGGCATACGATAAAAATGTTGCTTAATCGGCTGAGCGTCCCCAACATCAATATCATGCTCAGCCCAGTCAGTTTGCGAAGGAGTGTCTCCAAACAGACATAAATACTTATGTACCAATGCTGAGAGTTCCTCACGTCTCGATTCCGGCAAATAAGAAAACAACACGTCTAAATTACCCAGTGATTCAGAATTTCTCAAACGACCACAGAGCAAACCATCATCAGGTACAGGCACTCTATCTCCCTCATGCACCAAACCATGTGATGTCACAGCCACAGCTGGATGCACACTGTCCTTCATCACCTCTGTGTCTGTATTAGCTTCACGCCTGTGGTAAGGCTTCAGAAGATTTACATGACAGAGGCGTTTGGTCTTCCTCCGTTCTGGTGTTGCCACAACATAATTTAGGTCAGACCTTTTTTCAATGACAGTGTACGGACCAGAATATTTAGCCCGAAATGGGGAAACCAACAATAGGCCTAAGTGATAAAACCTGGTCACCTGGATTAAACTCCTGTCTTGCCGAACCACGGTCATACAACTTCTTCATTTTACACTGAGAATCTGACAGCTTTTCCTGTGCCATACTCAAAGCTACAACCAAACGATGTCTGAATCCATTCACATAATCAACTAAACTCCGTGGTGGCTCAGTGTCAACCCAACCCTCTTTCAGCACTGCCAAGGGGCCACGTACAACATGTCCGAAGACCAACTCATTAGGGCTAAACCCTGTACCTTCATGTACCGCCTCACTTGCAGCCAACATCAACCATGGAAGACCCTCTTCCCAGTCTCCATCTAGTTCAGTACAGTATGCCCGTAACAACGATTTCAACGTCTGGTGAAACCTTTCCAAGGCACCTTGGCTTTGAGCGTGGTAAGCTGCTGTTTGGTTCTTTTTCATTTTCAAAAGCTTCAACACCTGACCAAACATGTGAGATGAAAAATTGGAGCCTTGATCACTCTGGATGACTTTAGGAATACCAAATATCGAAATAAACTGCGACAAAGCCTTAACCACAGCTTTAGTTGTAATCAACCTCAAAGGATAAGCAGCTGGATATCTAGTGGTTTGACACATCACTGTCAGCATATATTTGCAACCAGACCTTGAACATGGTAATGAGCCCACACAATCCACAATGAGATGTGTAAACGGCTCACTTACAACTTGTATCGGCTGTAGTGGTGCTGGTTTGACCTTCTGGTTTGGTTTCCCTGTTAACTGACACACATGGCATGTTTTAATATACTGCGACACATCTCTTTTTAGACATGGCCAAAAGTAGTGTTTCAGGATGTTTAAATATGTTTTCCGAACACCAAAGTGTCCACACTCGTCATGTGCGACTTTCAGGACCAGAAGACGAAACTTAGTTGGCACCACCAACTGAAAAACATTATTCACCACACCACCATCAGCCACAGGAACCCATTTTCTAAACAACAAGCCATTATGCAGCAAGTATCCACTTGAAGCATTTTCCAGCTCTGCAACCGGCACAACACAGTCAAAAATGTCTTTCAACGAAGAATCCTGACGTTGCCCGTCTAAAACTTCATTGTGTGCAAGTAATCCCGAAAACTCAGACAAAGATGGAACCTCCACTGTATCACCAGACTTTCCATCTGGTGACAAGTCATGATCTGTTTTGGCCATAGCACGAGTAATCACGCAAGAGAACGTAACGTCTGGCACCACTGTAGAGCTCTCCTCAGACCCCGACTCAATCAGACCGCCAGTGACAAAAAACGCAGGGGGAACATCAGTCCAGACTCTGCTACTTGCCAAACCGTTGCCCAGAATGAAATGTATCCCCTCGATTGGCAAAGCTGGACGTACACCAATAGCTACTTCACCCTTAACAAGATCACAGTCAATATACATCCTATGAACAGGAATAGGGAGAACCTTTAACCCCATCCCCCGAATCAGAACTGTGTCACCAGTGTGACTTTCCTCAGACAAAGGCAAAACAGAATCAACAATAAACGAGTCAAATGCCCCTGTGTCCCTCAAGATTTTAACTGGAACTCTGACATCGCTACCTACCAATGACACAGAGCCGTCTCTTATAAAAGGGGCATACGATGCCAAAACATCTGACCTCTTAACCAACGCTTAAAATGAACCGACAAATCCCTCGCCATCTCCACATATGTTTGACCTTGTTTCTGCTCAAAGGACCTAAAACGCTGTCGATAGGCCTCTGGCACCAGTTCATATGCTCTAAGCACCGCCAATTTTATTTTACTATAGCTAGAGCTATCCTCAAGACATAAGGAGGAATATGCTGACTGTGCTCGTCCTGTGAGAACACACTGAAGCATCAGAGCGCAGTTGCATCAGGCCAATCTCTAGCCCTAGCTACCCGTTCAAATAACAAAAAAAACATGTCGGGATCACTTTCATTAAAGTGTGGCAGCAAGCGTAGGTTATTAACATCAAAACGACGAAACCTGGGCACCTGTTCACCCTGCCCCTCACAACGCGCCATCTCTGAGAACAGACAGACGATGTTTCTCCATCTCTATCTTGGCTTTCTCAGATTCTTGTCGTATCCGCTCCACTGTGATTCCCTTTTCAATTCCCAACACATACTTTACTCTGTCATGTTCCAGCTGCAACAACAACATTTCCTTCTGCTGCTCAAAAGAAAGTGCACTAGCCTGAAAAAGAGGTTTTAACAAAACCCCCTCTTCCTTTGCAGCAAACACTCCTCCATCCATCCATCCATCCATCTTCTCCCGCTTATCCGTGGTCGGGTCGCGGAGGTAGCAGTTCCAGCAGAGAGCCCCAAACTTTCTTTTCCCTGGCCACATCAACCAGCTCTGACTGGGGGATCCCAAGGCGCTCCCAGGCCAGCGAAGAGATATAATCCCTCCATCTGGTTCTAGGTCTACCCCTTGGTCTCTTCCCAGCTGGACGTGCCTGGAACACCTCCCTAGGGAGGCGCCCAGGTGGCATCCTAACTAGGTGCCCGAACCACCTCAACTGGCTCCTTTCGACGCGAAGGAGGAGCGGTTCAACTCCGAGTCCCTCCCGGATGACCGAACTTCTCACCTTATCCCTAAGGGAGACACCAGCCACCCTGCGGAGAAAACCCATCTCGGCCGCTTGTACCCGCGATCTCGTTCTTTCGGTCATGACCCATCCTTCATGACCATAGGTGAGGGTAGGAACGAAAATGGCGCGGTAGACAGAGAGCTTTGCCTTCTGGCTCAGCTCCCTTTTCGTCACAACGGTGCGGTAAAGAGACTGCAGTACCGCTCCCGCTGCTCCGATTCTCCGACCCATCTCACGCTCCATTGTTCCCTCACTCGAGAACAAGACCCCGAGATACTTGAACTCCTTCACTTGGGGTAAAGACTGATTCTCTACTTGGAGTGGACCGTCCATCGGTTTCCTGCTGAGAACCATGGCCTCAGATTTGGAGGTGCTGATCCTCATCCCAGCCGCTTCACACTCGGTTACGAACCGATCCAGTGAGTGCTGAAGGTCGCAGACCGATGAAGCCATCGGAACCACATCATCTGCAAAAAGCAGTGGTGCAATCCTTAGTCCACCGAACTGCAGACCCCCTCCCCCACGACTACGCCTCGAAATCCGATCCATGTATATTACAAACAGGATTGGTGACAAAGCGCAGCCCTGGCGGAGGCCAACCCTCACCTGAAATGGGTCCGACTTACTGCCGAGGACCCGGACACAGCTCTCGCTTTGGGAGTAGAGATTGGTGGGCCTGAGTAGAGACCCCCTCACCCCATACTCCTGCAGCACCTCCCACAGTAACTCCCTGGGAACCCGGTCATACGCCTTCTCCAAGTCTACAAAACACATGTAGACTGGATAAGCGTATTCCCAGGCCCCCTCCAGGATCCTTGCGAGAGTAAAAAGCTGATCCGTCGTTCCACGACCAGGATGGAATCCGCATTGTTCCTCCTCAATCTGAGGTTCGACAATCGGCCTGACCCTCCTTTCGAGTACCTGAGAGTAAACTTTCCCGGGGAGGCTGAGTAGTGTGATGCCTCTGTAATTGGCACACACCCTCTGATCCCCCTTTTTAAAAAGGGGAACCACCACCCCGGTCTGCCACTCCTTCGGTACTGTTTCCGACTTCCACGCAACGTTGATGAGACGTGTCAACCATGACAGTCCCTCAACACCCAGAGCCCTCAGCATTTCTGGGCGGATCTCATCCACCCCCGGGGCTTTGCCCCTATGAAGTTGTTTGACGACCTCAGTGACCTCCCCCCGGGAGATTGGTGTCGATCCCCCGTCATACTCCAGCTCTGCCTCTAACATAGAGGGTGGAGTTGTTCGGGTTCAGGAGTTCCTCAAAGTGCTCCTTCCAACGCCCTAACACTCCATCAGTTGAGGTCAACAACGTCCCATCCTTACTGTACACAGCTTGGATGGTTCCCTGCTTCCGCCTCCTGAGGTGTCGGACAGTTTTCCAGAACAACTTTGGTGCCGCCCGAAAGTCTTTTTCCATGTCTTCTCCGAACTTCTCCCACACCCACTGCTTTGCCTCGGCCACGGCTGAGGCTGCTGCCCTTCGGGCCTGTCGGTACCTTGCAACTGCCTCGGGAGTCCCCCGGGATAACAAATCCCTGAAGGCTTCCTTCTTCAGTCGGACGGCTTCCCTGACCACCGGTGTCCACCAGGAGGTTCGAGGGTTACCGCCCCTTGAGGCACCTAGGACCTTGAGACCACAGCTCCCCGCCGCGGCTTCGGCAATAGAGGCTTTGAACACCGAGCACTCTGGTTCAATGTCCCCAACCTCCACAGGAATGCCCGAAAAACTCCGCCGGAGGTGGAGTTGAAGGCCTCCTGAACTTGGGCCTCCTCCAGACGTTCCCAGTTCACCCGAACTACACGTTTGGGCTTACCAGGTCTATCCAGAGGCTTCCCCCGCCACTCGACCCAACTCACCACCAGATGGTGATCAGTTGACAACTCCGCCCCTCTCTTTACCCGAGTGTCCAAAACATACGGCCTCAGGTCCGATGATACGATAACGAAATCGATCATGGACCTTCTGCCTAGGGTGCTCTGGTACCACGTACACTTATGAGCATCCCTATGTTCGAACATGGTGTTTGTTATGGCCAATCCATGACTAGCACAGAAGTCCAGTAACAAACCACCACTCCGGTTCAGATCAGGGGGGCCTTTCCTCCCAATCACTCCCCTCCAAGTGTCTCCATCATTGCCCACATGTGCGTTGAAGTCTCCCAGCAAGATTAAAGAGTCCCCTTCAGGAGCCCCATACAGGACTCTTTCCAGGGTCTCCAAGAAGGCCGTATACTCTGAACTGCTGTTGGGTGCATAAGCACACACAACAGTCAGAGTTTTCCCCCCCATAACCCGCAGGCGTAGGGAGGCGACCCTCTCGTCCACTGGGGTAGACTCCAACAATGAAGCACCCAACCGGGGACTTGTGAGTATTTTAGTGCACAACCAGTTAAGCTTTTATTCTGAAAATCCTTCATCTCCGGTTAGCATTTAGCATGTGGCTAATATACCATTTCCTATAGAGGTGAATTTAGTAGCGAAATGACATGGAGTGATGTACACCGAAACCTACTGATTTTAACATTACAACTATAGACGTAGAGATATTATCATTGCTGAATATTAAATGAAGGTACAGTTTATTTGAATAAAGTTATTGTTTACAGACGTGAGTAGCATGTTACAACATCCGGAACGACCGGAAACCAAACCAGCCATGAAGTATTTTCTGTATTTTTTAGAGTATTGATTACAGCGTTTAGAATGTGTTAAATGAAAAGGGATGAAAGAGAATATGAGGAGAAGAGGCGTGTTAAGCATATATTGAATGTGAAATGTACCAATCCTCTGTTCTCATTCATAACACTCTGTTCGATGTCTCACTATGGGATGCGCCTAACCGCGGAGCAAACAGAAGCATCAATCTCACATACGCTAATCCTGATTGGCAGGTGATTTTGACGTCAGCGTCAGGGAATCCACCCCCTATAAGTAGCTTGCGCTACGTCTCATGCGTCATTCAAATACCTCTTCTCGCTTCAGAGCACATCTCTTTATCGGCAGCCGCGCAGCTTAACTGTCCACAGACGGAACCAAGCTATCCTAGCTAAATTCGGTCGACGGACGCTAGCGAGCTACCCTTAGATATTATTCGAAGAGAAGATTACTAACACACCAGTTAGTGCCACATTCGACCTCACCCTTTTTTATTTTTTATTCGGAAATCGAAAAGGTAAGGTTTTGATTTAAGCTAGCAGCACACCTGTTGCTAGCTTACCCTCCTTGCTACCGACACCACGCTAGCGAGGACAAATCTTTCTTTCTTCTCCACCAGAGAAGAATAGGATTAAGTAAAAATATTAACACACCAGTTAATATTCTTCGGGAATAAATCCCACACCGTCGTCTTTTCCCCGGATTAACGACAGGTTGGAGAGGATTTTTTCTAGGCTAACGCACCTGCTACGAGCACGTCCTTCCTACGTCGCCATAATGGCGAACAAGATGGACACGTCTCTCCCTCACACCAGAGGAGCCAGGGAACCTGAGGCTCGGCTTTGCGGCTGTGGGTCAAAGATTTCGGACACAGACGCACACCAGGTCTGCTCGTCCTGCCTCGGTCTGCAACATGCCCAGGAAGCTATCGACAAACCCGGCTCATGCGGGCATTGTGCTCGTTTCACCACGAGGAGCCTCCGCCAACGGCTAGCTCGCCAAGCTAGCCTGTCGAGTCAGGACCCCCTCATGTCCCCTGATTTATCGGATGGAAATCATGACATGAGGGTGTCCTCCACAGAGATGGAGCCCCGCACTGTGTCGGTCTGGGGCTCATCAGTGGTAGCCGCTGCAGAACCGGAGTCCCGCGCCGTGTCAGGCTGGGTCTCGGTAGCAGCGAGGGACACGCGAGCGGAGCCCCACGCTATACCAAGCTGGAGCTCCCGGCTGGACCTCACCATGGTCCAGCCCGCAGAAGACGTCCTAGAGTTGGATTATACGGAGGATGACGAGGACGCCTCGGGATTCCTCCTGTCCGAATCTGACGAGCAGGAAGACAACGTCTTCATGTCATCGGCTCAGGCTGCGACGCCGGGAGCGATGACTGCTCGCGGGGGCGATAGCACACCAGCTTCGCCCTGTCTAAGTATGGACCTGCAGGCCGTGTGTCAGCGTGCCGCAGCCAGACTGGACATCCCATGGCCTGAAATGGCCAAGGAGACCTCCAGATCCCGTTACGAGGGCAAGAATTTGTCCCAAACAACGAGGAGAAAGAGGCAACTCCTACCAGTCTTTCCGGAGATGTTGGAAGAAGTGTCGGTCTCGTGGAGAGACCGGCCCTTCAGCAACAAGACCCCGATCCAGGGTGCCTCCTCCCTAGACTGCGACGGCATGGAGAAGCTCTGCCTACACCGCATGCCGCCGATGGAACCGCTGGTGGCAGCTCACCTCCTCCCGAGGACGGTGTCTGCACCGAGCAGGAACCCCACGCTGCCGGCGAAAGCGGACCGGTTCCAGTCAACCATGACTGAACGGTCCGACAAAGCCGCAGCGTTGTCCGCCAGGGCATTGAACATTTCCTCGCTGTTAACCGCTTACCAAGCGGAGTTGTGCGAGGAAATGTCAAGCAACCCTGGACCGGCAGTACTGGACGAGATAGCCATGATCACAGACATCTGTCTCCGTGTTCAACGCTGCGCCGTCCAAGGCAAGGCTATGGGAATCATGGTGGTGCATGAAAGAGCGAGATGGCTCAACCTCACCAACCTCCCAGACCGGGAACGAGAGGATGTGCTGGACATGCCCATCGTTCCCGAGGGAATTTTTGGATCTGCGCTAGCTTCCATGCAGAAGAGATGCGAGTCCAAAAAGAAGGAAGACTAGGCCCTCCACCTTTGTCTCCCTCGACGGGTCCAGCCGCTCCCTCCATGGCGGCAGTCCTTCACCCAGGCCGCTCCAGCAGCTCGGTTCAAGATACCCAAGCTGCAGAGGTCACATTCCGCCCAGAGTCCCCAGCCCAGGCAGGAGACGAGGACAAACAGGCCCAGAAAATCTCCGGTTCCGGCTGCAGCCCAGGCACAGCCAACCCAGAATTTCGGCCAGCAGGCGAGGAAGAAGAAGCGGCCGGTCTGACAGGCCCCTCTTCTCCCCCCCGTGACAGAGCTGGAAGTCCACGGTTCCCCAGCTCCAGATGTGTTCCCGCTACTTCGAGAGATGCCTCAACGCCATCCTCAAGTGCACCAATACACATGTTGTCACAATATTGTTCCGTTTTCTCTTATAAAGCATTTTCCGCTGACGCATCCAGGCCAAGGGCCAAGGGCGCAGCTTGAAAAAATGAAAGAAAAACAATAAAAACAATAAAACTAATAAACAGCCCGCCATTTGTTCCCCTTTTGAGAGCAGCTACGAGCTCTCTCAAAAGACGGACGATAAACGGGTCTGTGAGGGCACCACCGCCTCGCGCATGCGCAGTGACGACTGGGGCCATGAGGCCGCCACCGTCACGTGCAGATGCTGTGCCGGTGGGGGTTGTGATGACGCCTCCGTCTCGCGCATGCGCAGTGTCGGTAGGAATCGTCAAATCAGGGTACCACCGTGTTCAGACACTAGAGGGCCCTATAACACAACAAATAGAGACTCAGGGTGCAGGAGACGTGTCATCTCCACTGACTCTAAGGAGCGAACAGTGGAAGATGCTCACAACATCTGCTTGGGTGTTAAAAACAGTTACACCGGGCTACAAACTCCAATTCGCTGTCCCCCCCCCTCGCTTCTCGGGCATCGTATATTCACAGGCCCGAGGGGAGTCAGCCCTCATTCTAGAAAGGGGAATCCTCTCACTTCTAGAAAAGAGAGCTATATCTATAATACCCGCAGAGCAGAGTCAGAGCGGCTTTTATTCCAAGTATTTCCTCGTTCCCAAACGGGGAGGGAACGAAATTCGGCCAATACTAGACTTGAGGGCTCTGAGTGCATATCTAAGAAGATACAAATTCAGAATGCTCACTCACACATCTCTGCTGCGTCTCGTGCGACAAAACGACTGGTTTACATCAGTCGACCTGAAAGATGCGTATTTCCACATCCCAGTATATTGCCCACACAGGAAATATCTGAGATTCGCATTTCAGGGGGTCTGTTACGAATACAGAGTACTCCCTTTCGGACTGTCTCTCAGTCCCAGAGTGTTTGTACGATGTACGGAAGCTGTGGGTGCATTACGGCCAAGCCATGGTAGATCTGTTCGCATCAAAAGAAAATGCTCACTGTCAGCTTTTCTTCTCAATGCGTGATCGAAACGCACCGTTAGGCGTGGATGCGTTCGCACACGAGTGGCCCCCGGTCCTCCTGTACGCGTTTCCACCCCTGGCCCTGATACCCCAAGCTCTGGCCAGAGTGAGGGAACAGCGCCACACAATGATCCTGATAGCTCCGTACTGGCCTGCAATGTACTGGCTGGCAGAGATTTATCAGTTGCTGCACGGTCAGCCGTGGCAGCTCCCCTTGCGCAGAGACATATTGTCTCAGGCGGGGGGGGACGGTCTTTGACCCACACCCGGAGCGCATGGCCCTTTGGGCTTGGCCCGTGAGTGGTACAATTTAAGTACAGTGGGTCTCCCGCAAGAGGTGATAACCACTATTCAGAGTGCGAGAGCCTCCTCCACCAGGTCTCTCTATGACCATACGTGGAGGGTGTTTGAGGAGTGGTGTCTTCAAAAGAGGCACACTTCCTTTCAGTGTCCTGTTTGAGTGATTTTATCATTTCTACAGGATCTGGTTGAAAAACACAGAGCTTTCTCCACGATCAAAGTTTACTTGGCTGCTATTGCCGCATGCCATGTGGGCTTTGAGGGTAAGAGGGCCAGCCAGCATCCCCTGGGCTGCCGTTTTATTAAGGGAGTTCGCAGGCTCCTCCCGGTCTCCAGGTCACTGGTGCCCTTGTGGGACTTGACAGTGGTTTTAGATGGACTCACTCAAGCTCCATTTGAACCCCTGGAAGAAGCTGACATGAAGCACCTGTCACTCAAGACAGTGCTGCTACTGGCCCTGGCTTCCGCCAAACTGGGTGCATCCTTCATGCACCCAGTTTGCCCCAGGGCATACTAGGGTGTTACTGAAGCCCAACCCTGCCTTTGTACCTAAGGTGGTGGGTTCATGTACTCCAATTGACATTGAAGCATTTCCTCCGCCGCTGTGTCCCTCCGGGGAACAGCAGCCGAATTTGCTGTGTCCAGTCCGTGCTTTACGCACTTATATGGACAGATCAAAGAAGTTTCGTCATAATGACCAACTCTTTGTGTCCTGGGCTAACCCTCAGAAGGGCAGGCCTGTTACCAAGCAACGGCTCTCCCACTGGATTGTGGAGGCAATTGCTTTGGCCTATACGAGTCAGGGTTTGCAGGCACCTTCGGGTTTGCGTGCTCACTCGACTCGTGGTATGGCTACATCCTGGGCTTCTCCGGAACACTACACACCACGCTCAACAATCCCAAGGGAACCGCCGCTTAACCTGCCAGGGAAAACTCCGCACCGCTCCGCACTGCTCCACATACAACGCACCCGTGTCAACGAGAGAGAAAGGAAAAACAAAGCAAACAGCTGACCACGGCTAAGAACAACTGGTAAACCCTGTCCTGAAATATAATACAAAACAAATCCAAGCCTCACAAAGTAATCTAATCAGTCCCCAAACAACGATCTAAAATCTAATGTCCTTCCCACAATGAGCCGAAACACAGAAACCGGCCGCACTGCAAATGCGCTCCCAACAAACTTTATGCACACGCACCAACTCCCAACACAAATCTTACCTATCCGCAGGGGCGCCGCCAGGGATTTTGGGCTCCATGAAAATATATCACATTGGGCCCGACCACCAGGCACAGGCCACTTTGTTTATAAATTACCTCGAGGGCCGTACCAAATGGTCTAGCGGTCTGTATACGGCCCGGGGGCCGGAGGTTCCCCACCCCTGCTTTAATATAATAACATTATAACCAAAATGTCGGTGATTAACATTTAGTTTACCTAATACAGAGTCACTCAACGCTTCAAACTGTCCATCATCCAAATAGACTAAAAGCAGTTTTTTTTTTTGTATAGATCATTGGCTATGTGGGAAAATACTGTGTTTGAAATGTATAATTAAAATTAGATGTTAGCTTTTTGTTTTGAAAAAATCTGCCCCTTCCTTCAGACTTCCTTACAGAGCCCCTCCTCCAACACACACAAACGCGCACATGAGCAATGAGGGCACGAGATAAGTTTGTGCACAGTTGGAAGGCTGACAGGCAGGTAGGCCATCCAATTATTTTAGCCGGGTCGGCTCAGATTGGTCGTGCTTTTTACAGCGCCACGGCGTCCACAGATGAAATGTTTGTATGTATTTATTGTCAAAGCATTTAATGTATTCATTGCTATCGGGATGTTAAGAGCATTCCATGGAATATAACAAAAAGTGTTTCTGAAGTGAATTACCCTACCTTTAAATGTCAGCTAAAACAGCAGTGAAATGAAAAACCTCTGAATTTTCTGTTAACAGTAGCCTACTTAATGTCAGCTTAGTAAAAACAAAACATTAGCTAACAGAATAATTTCCACCACTCATGGACCACACCTTTTCTTGTGAAAAACTGGGTCACATACTGTCGCCCTTTGGTCCGTCTTTCTTGTCTTTCTCTCCTTTCTCTTCTTTTCTTAGAGCCTGACTTTTTTGAGACGTTGAGACATGGTACAACACAAGTACATAGGCTAAGTACTAGCATCCCTCCTCACATGCTTTTACTCTCTGCAAGTGCCGGTGCCGCACCGTTTGGAGGCAGGACCAAACCATTACATGTAAATAGAAGGGGGTGTACAGAGGCTTTGGACAATTAACTTTTGGAAGAAAATAAGTTAAATGAATCGTAAGTTTAGTGAGTACTTTATCAATATAACGTTCTATTAATGTTAATTATTGAGGATTGATGAAAGGTTGCTTACATTTTTTTTTCTTAATGTTCTAAACATTTTGGGGCCCCCGTCAGTCACGGGCCGTTAGCATCGTCCTAACTTTTCACCCCCTTACACGCCCCTGCCTATCCGTTGCTGTATCACAGATAAAAGAAGTGGACAAGCCCCCATCTTTCATGGCCTGGCTCTTGGCCATAACAAAAAGCGTGGGATATGTATAGGAAAAGGTATTAATTTGGCAAAACTCAATGTGGCCAAAAAATAAACAAAAGGGCTAGGCAAAAAAGAATAAGCGACGCTGCTCTCCGAGGTCCGGTCCTCTGGGAGGGAGAGACCCCGAGGCTCTGGCTCAGGCCTCTTAATCCTCCAGTGCCAGCAGTCAGGGGTCTTCAATCAGTGAACCAGGTGTCCTCAATCAGCGCGGTCACAAGCAGAGAAGGAACATTAAAGGGCCATACACCGCACAGGAGACCTCAAGGCAGGGGTCCACACACTTCAGATGAGGATGTGATGCCCCCTCATAACTGCATGAACCCGTATGGCACAATACAACTCAGACTGGCTTACCTGTATGTCAATCAAGTGGCAAATGCCATCGTAAGGATGGATGATGATAACTTTTTTTTTTTTCTTCTTTTTTTTTCAATGCCATGCCCACATCGACGTATTGGGCACCCCAGTAGAACTATAGTTTCCCATCAGCTCTGTTTTGAACCCATTCACCAGAATTGTTTTTGACATTCTGCAAAACCCTGGATAGATTGAATGTCAAAATTGTTGAGCCAAAATAAAACATGTTTCATTTAGTATGACCTCGCATCACACTTGCAGCAACGCCCAATGCCATGAGGTTCAAAGCTTGGTTAGGTTTAGGCAACAAAATTACTTGGTTAGCTTTCGGAAAAGCATCATGGTTTATGTTTTAAACCATGCAGCACGCTCAGAGATGTATATCACATGACATAACACTTTCAGCAAGACTACTTCAGACTACCTGCTGTTCACATGGACAGCAGTGTCATTGGAGCAAAAGTCAGTTTTTTATCAGACAATACAAATTATGATATGCTGATATGTTGATATGTAATATTTTCCCAATGATGCCTGAACATATAAACTACTCTAGCTTGTATGCTGCCCCTAAGAGGCCAAAACAAAAATCATGTAATGGATAATAATGTGGAAATATTTTGGAAACCCAATGGACACTTGACGATGATACGCATTTCACACATGACACTGAATGAGTACAGAACAGTAGATTGTAGACTGATGGTTACATTTACACTGAACAAGAAGTTGTGAAAGCTGCTGTTTTTCAGCATTTAGTGAAAGCAGCCATAACCCATCAGGATTCCTTGGAGGACATTTACAGTGAGAGCAGAAAGATAGTGTCTTCTTTTAATTAAGTGAACGATTTGTACTTCCTCCATCAGTGCTACAGCCTTAACGTCACCAGTAGTTTCACTTTACTGCAAATTGAGCGGACACTTTTCATCTCGCTTTGGGGGATTCAAAAGAAATACAAATCACTTAGTTCTGTTGATTCCAAACATCACTGAGCTCCCAAGGGATCATAAAACAACCAAGCAGTAAATAGCCAAAATACTTCTTTCAGACACTGTAACACTTTATTCCAGCTCCATATTTAACTTTAAAAGCATACTTTTAAGCACATGTGCATTTAAGTAGCAGTGTTGCTTGCTTTCATTTTGAACCTGCTGTACAGAAGGTCACACCTGTTGGGTTTTAATTTAAAAAGAATCAATCAGGTAGATATTTTCCTCTCCTCCCTCACCACCTCCTTAACAAGAAATATGATGAGAGTTGGATGAAATAAAGGAGAAGAAAGGAGGAGGTGAGGTAAAATGGAGGCCATTTGAGACAGTTTATTTGCAACTCCATCATCAAAAATAGACGTGTGCTGTTAATGAAAATGCCCCACTCTAACTGTCACAGTTAGAGTGGTATTCATATTCCATTTTCACTGCAATCGGCAGAATGGCGAGGCCTGGTAATTAAACACAGGCTATTCAGTACTTACATGCACACTTACATGGATTTATCTTTTTCTTTAGCCTTCAACCACGAATATTATTTTTAATAGGCCTAATTTTTGGACAAATAATTAATCTGAAGTATACATTAATCTCTTAATGTATCACATCTCATTTCATTTGAATTTATTCTCATTGTAAGGCTTCAAGTTCCTAATCGTGACTAATCTTAAAGGCTCTTAATGTAATCATTTTGATTTAATCTTCATGAATTAACTTGTCACCTTTAAGCACACGTGTGATTTCAAGGTGATACAATATAGCTTTCAGAAAGACAGTGCTTGTTATTCGTTTCATAGCACATTCCTTTTAATAACACTTGTAAAAACTTTGATACTCAACTAATCTGTGGTTTTGAAAATGTACAATACCAAGGTTTTTCCATTCAGACTTGCCTGAAACTATGCTAGGTGGCTCAGCTACTGAAACCTATAACTTGTAGTTGTCTTATTTATTTGTGTCTTTATTTTTGCAAACATTATTGGAATGCATTTTGAAACTATTGTAAAAGAATCGAAACCAAACGACAGACAATGGAAATCAAGTATTTTAAAATAAGAACGTTTTTCTGTAGTATGCTATATAGGTTTTAGTGCATGTAAATGGTCTTCAAAGGTTAAAATCCAAAATGTCACGCCAGAGGGAGTTTCTCTCCCACACACACCTGCATGCAAGTCTCTTTCTGAATCCTTTGTTTACTTCCGTAACATAGTGACATCACAATGTAACAACACTTGCGCTTCTATTGGCTAGAGCTGCAACACATTACACATCATTGGCTAAGGGGCGGGACAATATTAAGCAGTTTACCACAAAAGAGAGACTTCAGAGTATACCGGACTCTGGTTTCAGACAGAGGGTGTGAAGAGGAGTTGCATAATAGTCAGTATGAGAGAAATATATAAAAAAGTGGACATTAAAGTATGTAAACATTTAACATTTGAGGCACAAAATACAAGTATGAACCTGAACATTAGCATAATAGGCCCCTTTAAAATAACTGTCTAACTATACAAACAACCTGCAAAGCTGTTGAGAAATTGCTTTGTTTGGATCAGAAGAAACGCATAAAAATGTACTGGCTAAGATTTGCAGCTCACAATGCAAATTCTCTCTTTTTTTCAATGTACTGTTGTTGGATAAAGCTCAAAGAAACCCAATTAGGCCGGGTAAGAGACAGAGCAGCATTTCCAGCAGTACCCTTCCTCAACACTCAGGAGATCACTCTCTACTATTAAAGTAATAGACTCATGCACCACACTTTTCTAATTGATACCTTTGGGACTGACTTTTGAGCTTCAGAAAACGCATATAAATGTTGGAGGAGACAAAAAAGCTCAAAGGATCAGGGCCCTCTGAGGTGAAAAACCATATTGGTGTGTGAACCCTCCTCCACCGCTCTAACTGACAAACCAGTTTCCTTCGTCACTGTTAAGCGAGATTAAGACTAATTATGTTCAATCAGGAGAGACGTGATGTATGGAATACATGTTTATTATCGGGTCACATTATATAAATGAAACATAACGATGACAGTTTATAACAAGTGAATGAAATGATGTTTGGCGATTAGGCCCAGGTTTTGTAGGATGTCATTCGGGAAGGGAAGAACCGTTTCCGATGAACCCCCCCGGGTCTAGACACTGGTGGTGGTGATAAGTGGTTAGGTCCGGTTGGAAGGGAGAAGGTTGGGCTTGGCCCTGAGTTGGAAGCAGGAGGCGAAGGGGTGGAGGAGGGTTGCGCATTGACACCTGGAAGACAGCTGATGGAAAAGGGGAGAGCATATATAGAGGGATTAACAGGTGCGATGATTAGGCTTGTGAACGGAGGGAAGTGATAGGTTAGCTGAGGAGTGGCGCTCCATCATTTAGTGAAGGGAGCGAGTATTGCCATGACGCGCAATACAAAGTGATAGGTCTTCCTGCCTGAACTTGCGCTGAGCTTCATTTCAATCAGGAGAGACGTGATGTATGGAATACATGTTTATTATCGGGTCACATTATATAAATGAAACATAATGATGACAGTTTATAACAAGTGAATGAAATGATGTTTGGCGATTAGGCCCAGGTTTTGTAGGATGTCATTCGGGAAGGGAAGAACCGTTTCCGATGAACCCCCCAAAAGAAGTGAAAGTATGAAGTACTGAAAGTGATGGATCTTACCTTGTGGGATGCAGTGGAAATCTATGGATGAAATGAGAGGTTAATACATGTGGGGATTTAGACATACTGATGCCTCCTAGGCATCCTCCCTGGACGTACAGGGCTTCCTGGACGTACGGGGCATCCCGGACGTACGGGGCGTCCCGGACATACGGGGCGTCCCGGACGTACGGGGCGTCCCGGACGTACGGGGCGTCCCGGACGTACGGGGCGTCCCGGACGTACGGGGCGTCCCGGACGTACGGGGCGTCCCGGACGTACGGGGCGTCCCGGACGTACGGGGCGTCCCGGACGTACGGGGCGTCCCGGACATACGGGGCGTCCCGGACATACGGGGCATCCCGGACGTACGGGGCATCCCGGACGTACGGGGCATCCCGGACGAACGGGGCATCCTGGACGTACAGGGCATCCCGGACGTACGGGGCAACCTGACTTCGCAGGGACACATTTTATACAGACCCGAAGATTACAACCTGGACGTACAGGGTTAGACATGCAAGGATAAACATGAGCCGCGGGGCGAATATACGTGCTGACATGCTAAGAACCACCACCAGTTATATGCATACGTACCAATTTGAAGGTTGGAGAGACCTTTGGATAGCCAGCACGGCACTGGCGTTCGGACGAATGTAGGATGAGAAGCGGTTGTTGTAGGGAAGAGGAACAATTACCTTGATTGCGGCAGGTTTGCTGCACCTATCCTGAACGAGCCCTGAAATGCTCTTCAGACACCACCACCAGTTATATGCATGTTTACCAGAGGTAAACTGGAGAGATCTTGGATAGACGGCACGAGCCGATGCCCGGCGAAGAGGGAGATGTAGACAATGTAATGCGGCTGTTAGCTTGAGTACAATGATGCATGAATATCATACCCTGCTTAACATAAGCCATGTGAGCATGAAACCAAATATATGAGTGCAATATGAGCAGCATGAAATAATATTTGCTTAGGTAAATGCTGAGACATGACCCATGATATACGCAGGGCTCAACGCTAACTTTCAAAAGTGGTTGCCAGGCTGGCAACCAGGCATCCGCTTTTGGTTGCCAACTGAAAATACGGTTGCCCTTTTTGATACCTTATATTTTAAATAATTAAGATGCTATACAGTTATACATCCACTTAATAATGAACATGTGACACGAGAATGTTCAAATGCTTTACAATAAGTAATTAACGCACTTATTTGAACCTAAGTGGTAGTAAACTTGTCCACCCTCAATTGCTGGTATACAAAATACCAGTAGTGCTGCTGTTGTCCTGTCTTGTCTTCATAGATCCCTCACAAATGAATTGAGCAAGTCACTAGTTTCTTGATCATCCGTTGTCTCCCTTTCAAATGTGGGTTTTCTTGACCTTTGTGCTGACCCCCACCATAGACCCATTGGCCCTTCAGCATGAAGTCTTGGATTGGCCAGACTAATACATTTCTAATGTTAAATAAATGAAAACCATTCATAGTTAAACATTTGATATTAATTATTGATGCTGTAAATTACCTTTAATATGTCTAACTATATTTAAAATGTGTTACCTTTTTATAGAAGTGATTATAATTTAATGCAACCATTTTCTATGGTAAAGTTTCGTTTTGCGCTTTTATTTTGTAGTAATAAGATCGGGACTCTTATTTTGAAGGAACTTTTACCGGAAGTGAATAGAAAACATTCCTCTTTGTTTTTCGTTCGGGTTTTACCTTACGCTCCATCAGTTGAATCACTTTGAACATTCATTGGAGAAGTTGAGGTGTTGGCTGAACTTTTTATCACAGTCAAGCAACTTATTTTTGCTTCGCCATTTTGTTGTAAAACAAACACACGGCGCACCGCGCACCGAGTAAACGTGCATCGCTTTCTGGCTCCGTAATCACGCCGATGCACGTGCAATTTAAGTATCAGGTTCCAACTGGTCACAACAATTAAATATCACTCTTAAAAACGAATATGAACATTTATCTATTTTGGGGTGCACGTTTTGCTGTCCTTATTTCTTATGTTAAAAACTGGTTGCCACTGATGGCAACCAAAGTCCAAGAAGTGGTTGACATTTTCCAAATGGTTGCCAATGGCAACCTGGCAACCGTTACTATCGAGCCCTGGTATAGGACTAGCTTAATTAGCAGTTTAATTACGCCACGGTGAGACGTAGATGCTGATGTGCTGGTTGGGTGATTAGACTGTCTTCTATCGTCTTACGTGAGCTTCTCTTTCTCCCTGAAAGAAACCCCCCAAAACCGCGGATGGGCAGCATCCGTGGCTGTGTTGAAGCTTGAAACAGCGGTACTTACTGAGCCTTGTGACGGGTAGTAGTTACCCGAACTGCATAACTCCATGCTGTAACGCGTTACACCCGTTACGTATTGCGCCGAGGCTTCGGAGCGTGTGTCGAGTAATCCCCGAATCTTTTTGTGAAGCATTTATCGAGGCTTGTATCGTTTTGGGCCAGTGACGTCATCGATGACAAACGAAGCTCGCTGCCTGTCGATACCACGTGACTGCTTCGGGAAGCGATTTGGATCATTTGAACCGTTGAGCCACGACGCTCATAATACCCATGGATGTATAACAAGAACCATATTACCCCTCCTGTACCCGGGTCCGCTGGTGACACGATGGAATTAAAAGAGCTCAGACCCTCACTTATATAGAGGTCGGAAATGTCATAAGTATAAATAGATACAAGCATGAAAAAATGTAGGAATAAAACGTGAATGAATAAATGCAGATTAGATATATCCAGTGTTTTTGGGTAGATTCAGCGTGTGGGCTGTGGCTCAGCTGGAGAGCAGCCGACCCACGACCGCAGGGTTCGCTTAGAAGCTACACCTAAATGAGATAATGCAGTTAATAAATGTATTCCTGATATGGTTTAGCCTTCTCAGGCTACAACGTGGTTAAGTTTATGAATAATATTAAGGAATACGAATCCCTCTTTGCAATGTTTACCAGCCTCCTATAGGCTTTTCAATCACAATCGTTCAACTGGAATTAAAACAATATTGTTAACATGAAAATAGGATTTTATGTTCGTTGTTTAGAGTTATTCTAAGGTTTTACTCATTGGGAACTCGGTATGAGATAGAGCACGACTGTTGAGATTTCCAATTTGCCTGTTTTACACGCTTTGACCAACAGGGGGTTTATGTTCAAATGAAGCCCATGATGAAGCCTCATGAGATGAACCCTTTGCGAACCAATTGGCTGGAAAGCTTCAAGCTTCATAAGGCTTCATCTCGCCATCACTACCTGCTTGCCACCTAAGACGCACTTAGAGACCAGTACTGCTACTGAGCCGGGAGGAGAAGTAGCTTCGATGAGATGTAGCTTGA
This sequence comes from Notothenia rossii, assembly GCF_949606895.1. Taxonomy (NCBI): domain Eukaryota; kingdom Metazoa; phylum Chordata; class Actinopteri; order Perciformes; family Nototheniidae; genus Notothenia; species Notothenia rossii. The sequence goes on from NC_136906.1 coordinate 24,649,842, forward strand.
GCCCTGCCTGCCTGCAAGAGGGGTTGTGGTTGAAGCCGGAAGTGGGTGAAGCTTCGCAAGCGATGAGGGCCCGTTCCTCGTGAAGGCCGGAAGCGCCGCATTTGAGCGGCCCTGATGCCAGTGATGCCCTCTCGAGAGACTAAAGGCGTGTGTCAATTGTTTGCCTGAAGTAGCCCATTTCCATTAAGCCGGAGGAACTTCCGTGGAGCTCAGTATCCTTGTCTTTTTCTTCCGCGTCCGGGTTTGCGGGGTGGCCCGCTAGAACCGCTAGCCAACTGGGGAACGCCGCCTGTAGCTTAATCCGCAAGATTGCGGAGCTGATGAATATATACCCGGAGCTGGGACGAAGCCCTGCTGCTGCTTGCGCGTTGACACCTGGAAGACAGCTGATGGAAAAGGGGAGAGCATATATAGAGGGATTAACAGGTGCGATGATTAGGCTTGTGAACGGAGGGAAGTGATAGGTTAGCTGAGGAGTGGCGCTCCCTATCATTTAGTGAAGGGAGCGAGTATTGCCATGACGCGCAATACAAAGTGATAGGTCTTCCTGCCTGAACTTGCGCTGAGCTTCATAAGTACATTATATCCATCCAAAATATGTTTTCCAACTCAAAAACATTACTCATAGCCTTTTCTTATTGTAACTTAAGACTAGTCTCCACATCACTTATGCTTCGGACAGACACACACACACACACACACACACACACACACACACACACACACACACACACACACACACACACACACACACACACACACACAAACCCCATTTTGCACTCACAGCATCAAGGGATAAAGCAAAAGAACATTTGCCAAATTAAGTGAAACCTGTGCTATTGATTTCTTCTAACCAAGGTAAATGAAAGAGAATTAATTAAAGCGCATTAATGGATAAATGAGAACTAGGCAGAAACATATCCCAGGGAGCTTTTAATGACCCACCAGGCGGATGAGAGGTCCTTCTCATTTTGTCACTGCAGCATGACAGTCCACAAACTTCAGCTCAGGGAGAGACTGACTATAACTCTGGGTTGGTCCTAAACTGGGTAGTTGTAAATAATGAGCCCAATGCACAGTCAAAGTAAAGTAAGTAAGTGACTACTGATGTGATTTAAAACAAAGATGGAAAATGTTAATTGTTTTATACAATGCATACAATGTTAATAGCATATAATCTCAGCTCTCTGAATTCAAGGTCTATCTTCCAAAGGCAGGTGTTTACTACCACCTCTGCCTTAAAGGTCACATATTATGCAAAATCCACTTTTTCATGTATTTTATACATAAACATGTGTCCCCTCATTCTAAAGAGATTCTGGAAGTTTCAGGAAAAAATTATTGCTCACTTTTTCTCCTGAAAAACCTGTCTGAAAATGAGCTGATCAGATTTTGGCAACTTTATGATGTCATAACGATTTTTTGGCTTGCCATCAGCCAATAACCAACCAAGGTAACATCCGCCCACCTTATCATCTTAATCTCCTCCTAGAGCACCATTGTGTTATTTTTAACAAAAATCGCTCAGAGGGGCTTGGGGAGTGGCTCCTTATTTTCATCTAAAGCAGGGGTACCCAACACATGCCCGCGGGGCATGTTCTAAAAATAGCTCACCAAGCAAATCCAAAATGTAAAAAATACACAAAACAAACAAGGAAATGTAATTAAAAGAATCTAGCCTATGCATAAACGAAACCTCAATCATAGCGAACTCTATCTACTTACTACAACTCTATATCTATCCAACACCCCTCCTCCCCCCACAATGAATATCAACCAATCACGTTCTTGCTTGATTTGCGGGACCATCGTTGCAGTCGGGAAGAAAAGCAATGTGGAGCGGCAGCTCACCGCACACTTCATAAGGAGTTTGGTTGGAGTGATTTTCCTTCTGACAGAATCTACACAACACATCAGCCCCATTGAACAGCCTATCATGCCAGCCTAAACAGCACATGAGGGGCAGAGTTTTACTCTGTGTGTGTTGCAACTTGCATATATATTTATTGCACTTGAACACACACGCACACACACACGCATGGCGTCATTTCCACTGGGGACAGGGGGGACATGTCCCCCCAACTTTTCGAAATCCTGTTTGTGTCCCCCCACTTTACAAATATGTTTATTATTATTTTTTAACGCAAGCCATCATCACCACGGAGGAGCACAGGAGACAGAGAGCGAGCGAGAGAGCTAGGGAGAGCACGCCTGTATCTATTTAATATAGATAAAGTAATAAATCATTCCAATAGGACAGTACAAAAAACAAAAAACTGTTTAAAAGGGGAGTGATTAGTAAAATATGCATAAATAGAAAGAAAGAATGCTAACTACTGTAGGTAACATAAAATAAGAATAAACAAGTTTAAAGGATTTTTTATGGATTGTGATCATATTCTAAAGATGTTTGGAATATTGAAAAGTATACAGCTCCCTTTCATATGAGTGTCGAGAGCTGTATCCACAAATTCATTTTGTTCTCAAAGTGCACCAGATTGATGCTTTTGACTTCAACATTTAAAAAGAATCTTCCCGGGGGTGCATGCCCCTGGACCCCCCCCCCCCCTAGAGGATGTGAGTCCACCCCCAAATAAAGCAGGTTAAAATAATTAAATTGCATACATTTTCTTTTGGTAAATACTGAAAACGGGTCCCAGAGACCCAAACAGCACACAAAGGTTAAAGGTAAGCATATAACAATGTTAAAATGTGCTAAATCTATACACTGCAAAAAACAGTAAAAGTAGCCCCCGACTTCTTTTATTTTGTGAAAGTATCTCTCATCCTAAAAAAGGTTGGTGACCCCTGATCTAAAGTAACAGACAGAGAATCCGCACTTTTGAAACAGGGCTGAAATGAGACATGGCTACAATGCATTATCAAACATGTTCAGAGACATGTTTTGTATATATTTGAGACCTATAATATAGTGATGAAAAACACCTTTAAGGATTAATTTGACTAAAACACTGAATGCCCTTTAACCAAATTAAGCCCATAATGCTAGACTTTATTAAAAAGTGCAGTAAAAAAATATATAATTTGAGTCCCACATGTTTAATGAAGTAGCCTGCTAGATTGTTAAAGTCTTCTGAGAGTCCAAAACCTTGTTAGTCCTCTCTATAAGTCAAATATCCTCCCAGATTCTCTCCACAGCACAAAGCCTTTGATTGGCCTTTGTTAGTGTTCCCATCTAGCGCACAGATCAATGTTTACTGTAGCAGCAGCTTTAAAGCAGAGCCTGCTATGGTATGTCCAAGCAAGTAGCCTACAAGAGAACAATTCAAGGATCACTTAATAATGCTGTCAAACTTTGTATTTGCTAGAGCCAGGCTTTTAAATACATGTAGCTCAATTTCTGTGACTTAAAAAAGGCATTGGCTATCCCTATGATAAAGCTGGATAACCTTGAAAATGACTGTAAACAATTTTTTTTATCTGAGCTTTGAAATCTGGTTGTTAAATTAGCATGCATTACTTAGTAAAGCTGTACGTTTTTTGTATGCTAAACAGCTCACAAACTATGTTGTACATCATTTCCCAGCATGAGAGTATAACAAAGAGGAACACAAGATCAATGGAGTCTTCAGCTAATTGAGTTCACTGTCCAGAGTTAAAAATCTTCAAGATCTATTGCTTCAGCACAACCAGATCAAGTTGTCAACTCTTGTACTCAAAGCAGCAAATTGGATGAAGTCGGACGTCTATAGACCACAAATAAAAGCAAGCTCAGGTTTTCAATAAAAGTATTGCAATGTGAGGCTGTTATATTAAAACAACTTGTGCAGTGCCTCCCATGCAAAGCATAAAAAGAGGAAGAAGAAGGTGGTGATGATTGTTTGGATATCAGTGAGCAAGACATTTATTTTCTAATTTCTGATGCAAAACAGTTACACAGAGCCTGGTCAAAGTTTCCCTTTCATCTCGTCCTGATCCATTATTTGCAGCAAATGCAGGTTCCTGTAGTGTCCCGTAAATTATGTTAAGTTGTGTCATGTTTGTGATTGTCATGTTCATGTTAGGTTATCTTACAGTATGTTCCACTTCCTGTTTTATTTTGTTCTCACCTTGTCTCATTCCAGGTCCATTTACTTCCTGCCTTAGTTCTTTTTTCCGCCATCGTCAGCGTCTGCCCCGCCCCTGATTGTATCCACCTGTGCCCACTTACTTCATGTATATATTGTCCTGTCTCCCCTTGTTGGTTGGTATTGTTGGTTCGTTCCATGAAGCCAGATCCAAGCCATCATTTGAAGGACTCAGTGTTTTGCCTTTTATCCTCCATTGTGTGCGCTTTACTTTTGACAGTTTGTTATATCCTATGGAAGAGTGATTTTGTTTTTGCAAAGTAAAGATTAGTTTTCTTCAAACTTTTTTTTCTCTGGGTTGTGCATTTGAGTCATACTATTGAGTCAAGAATCCTAACAGTTCCTTGCTTTTCTGAGTTGGTATCTTCATGGTTCATACGACTTATTGTAAGTCGTTTTGATAAAAGCGTCAGCTAAATTTAATGTAAAAACTATAATGTGTGGACTATACAGTACTCTGTAGCTCCATGTCACGTAGCACACTAAGCAGCCCAATTAAATGCAAGGGATTTGATTTAAATCCTTCTTATGAATGTACACTGCTCAAATACCCAGTTTTGTTGCAAAATATGTCAAAGTACAGAAGACACTCCAGTCTTGCATAACTGGAGCTGTCCTAGCCCAGTGTGTCAGTGCTAGAGAAAAAGCTAGTTTTTCACATCATCATTCTGGGGAAAAACACTTTGTATTTTTAACCAATCACGTTTGTCAGAGCTCATGATGCAGTGATGGTGCCCTTGCTAAATTGAGGTTGAAATTATAAGGTTTATCTGGTCTCATAAACTGGTTTCCAAAATAAATGAAGAAGTTATATAAGATCCATACAAACGTTCCTGGTGTTATGGTGCCGTTATGTATACTACTTATTTCTGAAATGTTCTATTCTGGCTACAACACAATCCTTTTTAATATTCCCCTCAATATCTGAAATCTTGAAATTATTAGCCCGCTGTGGAATATTTACTGTCAATAGTTCTGTCAAATTTCTCATTGTCAGTGCATACCAAATTACAGTGATAAGGGAAGAAGAACATGGGGGATAGGAAGTAGTGGGGAATGTGTGCCACATTTCAGGGAGAATTAAGTGGCCCCGGACAGTGTAGAGATGAACTGTCATGCTTGGCACTGAGGCAGACAGTTCTCGGGTGTTCCTCTGCTTTCAATTTGTCACCCAAAATGAAAGACGCTCCTCTCATGCTTGTTGCATTTCCATATATTTACAATTCATTTGTGCATGCCGATTTTGACGAAAGTGTTAAGACAGCGGTACTTTAACCGCTCATTATTTATTTGTTCTCATTGGTGTGATTTAAAGGTCGGACCAGAGGGTAATTAGACGGAGTCAGCTCCCAGTCGTGCCAATAGTGAGGAGGCCTATTGATTTACAGTAGATAACTGTCTTTAAGAGAGAAGCAGAGGCAGCACAGGGGTTGGAATTCTCTAATACTCCCCCTGTCCTCACTCCTTAGCCAATAAAAAATAATAATACAGTAAATGTATATATTTTGAGATTTAATTAATTCAATGGTTATTTTTTATATCATTATCATATATTTTTTGGGGGGGTTTTCTCTTTCCTGTAGTGTGTTGTATATGTTTTGTACATGTAAATGGTCTGTAAAGGCTAAAATCACAAAGTTCCCTCCAGAGAGAGTTTCTCTCCCACCCCACTGAAACACCTCAATGTGACTCACTATCTAACACTTGCACTTTTATTTGCTAGCACTCCAACACATTGTATGTCATAGGCTGAGAGGCGGGACGTCTCTATGCAGTTGACCAAACACAACAGAGCTGGCCAGCTAACCAATCAGAGCAGACTGGGCTCTGGTTTCAGACAGAGGGTGAAAAGAGGTACTGCAGCACAGGCAGTTTGAGAAAAAGAAAGAGCTTTTAAACACATTAAAAGATGTGAACATGTCACAGCAGAAGCACAACATTCAAATTTGAACCTGAAAATGAGCAAAATAGGGCCATAATCTTGAAAATCTTCCTAAAGAAAACGTGAAGATGCTATCCATCGCTGAATGAGGAAACATAGAGGTGATTGAACCTGTGATTAAGGCCCACTGATTAAAGTATTGCAATATTTATTTATATATGTTATATCTTGTTTGCACGTCAAGAATGAACTTTGAATCTAACTCTGAATTCCAGCCCGACAATAAGCCTGTTTTTTTTGTTAGTACTTCTGCCTCTTTACCTACAATTTGTCCCAGATATTCTATTTCATCTGCCTCATTGTATTAATGTGGGATCCATCCAAGAAACACTTATTCCCACTCAGAGTTAAAAGCGCTGTTGGAACTGAAGATACAACAGGGAACGGCTAAAAATATGTGTATTTCGGGGAGTGTACATCTACACATTTTCTGTGTGTGTTTTTCTGTGTGTTTCTAGTGTGGGGGAATTCAACACTTTCTGTTGATTGCATTTAGTCAACATTTAGCAACTGCGTAATTGCAGCCCCAGGAGAAAAATGATTGTTATGAGCTGATTTCTTTATATTTAGAAGTTTGAAATAAAGTGGCGTCAAAGCGTTGTGTCCCCATTGTCAGTTAAATTGTTCTCCTGAGGGTGGAGGTGGTTTGGAAACAGGCTTTTGCCAGTAAAACCCTGGATTAGTTTGAATGGAGCATTATCTAAAATACAGTAAACTTCAGCTCACTCTCTGTGCCAAGAGGATTTCCTGTCATAGACCATAGATGGGTTTCCTACCGATGCCATTTGGAGTCGATGTGCTGACAGGGGGCAGAAAACAGCAGTGCAGAGAAAGAGATGGTTCAGATAAGAGGAGTCGTGGTGCAGTAAAATGCAGTATAAAGTAAAGTGTTCAATATCCTGAGAGGGAGCATCCCTTTCAGCACACAGTACATAATTATATGCATCCAGTGATTTATAAGCACACAGGCTCTCTGGGCTTCAGATAGTTGAAGAAATTGGCCACTTGCTGTATCACTTACCCATTTTCAAGCGCAGAAATCGAATGGGGCTGGCTGGACCGGGGCCCACGGGCCTCCAGCTGTATGGTTTTCATTTAAAACTCCAACAGTGTGTTTGACTCCTGCTGAGACACTTCCATCCCCAAAAATAATCAATGGGACTGTGCAAGTTATGCCAGCCACTGCACCCTAATTAACTACTCATTTTTTTGTAATCCAGTCAGCTTTAAAGCACACACTGGCCAGGCACAAATTGTGTGGGAGAGCGCTTTTTTTCCAAATTGGGACGCATACATATTAATCCAAAAACCTTGATGACTCAGGACTGCCTCTGCCTCTCGATTTATGCATGTGTTGGAAAAAGACAGCTGTTGAAAGGTATGTGTGTAACTGTGTTTGTGATCAGTGCTTGGCTCATCAGTGTGGTGAGGGTGTAGGATCGGGTGTGAGTTTTTCCAGTGGAGACAGCTGCCACTTAGTAATAATTCAGGTTGGATGGAGACAGATTGATGGATCTGGATTGAAAATACATCAATTTGTTTTTATTTTCTGAGAGGCAAAAAAAACAACCCCGCAAACAGATGTAAGACAGTCAGTGATTCACATGTGCTCAGAGTATCTTTGGATGCTTCCCTGCAGCTGGTGAGTAATGTTACTTATTAAATCATGCATTGACACAGCTACATGAAAGTGAAAATACGCCTTTATTGCAAGCATTTAAATAGATTTGTGCAGTGTCTGACACATTTTGCTGGCAAACGTTGGAAGTGAGACTGCTGTGTTCTTAATCCATCCTGCTCTTTGGTCTGGAACTCTGTAGGAATCAGGTCATGTTTCATCTTTTGCACAACCTAATTCATTCAGTCCAGGTTAGTGTTTACTTTGAACTACTGTAAAGCTGTCTTTTCACTCTGTTCGGATTTTTTAAAATGTTTTTTAAAATGTTTTTTTAAATGTGTACACAAGGTCAAAGGTTTCATAGACGAACAAACAAACCGAACAGGAGTAAAGAGTAAAGGGGAATTTGCTCCAAAAGTAGAGCGCTCATGTGAGAGGTAATGGGATAGATGCCTTCATTCTCCACAACACTTTGTGCAATATACACAAGTGTTATTATTACACGGCTTATACTTGACTCTTATCGGTCAATTTGGACATTTCAGAGGTTCTTCAACAGACGGCTGCTAAGATGGGGCTGTGGAGACTGTGCAGTCAAATCAATCTGCAAAAAATAAGTTTGGTATATTTTATACAAACATTAGTTTTCTATATCGGAAAGGAACATATATATAAATATACTGTGTAAAAAATTGCTTTGAAATCCAAAGTTATTTACAGTGTTTGTGCACAGTAAATGACTGTATACTACTTTAGAGTATAATACCGTGTTTCCAATCAAAAATTACAGTACCTCTGGAGTTACTTTAAAAATATCAGTAGTAAGATTCCAACTGTATAACTTCTCAGTAACCAATAATGTACTGTAGAAAATCACAGTAACCAACTTTTTTTAACTTAAAGATATCAGCTAGAAATTTCTCCAGTTAATTACTTACAATAAGGCAATTGTTTTTTGTATTACACGTTTTCTGAAATAGCATGTTTAAATGTGCAAATGAGCCATTATCTCATACGCATATTTTAACACATTTCAGGAACCAACATCTGAACTTTGGATAAAGCCAGGTTCAAAATTCTTGTTTCATTTTGTAGTCATAGTATCTAAGGCTTTTACAGAAGGGATTTTGGATATCTCTTTGTATCACTCCATAAATCAGAAAATACTGTCAACAGCCCTAAAATATCAATTTTCGCCATGTTTTTAGGTATAAAACGTAATATAATTCAGGCTATGAATGATATGAACAAACCCTTCTATAAAAGCCTTCATAATATTGATAAGTTATAAATACTGAATTAAGAATACACTGAGGGTTTAAGGGGATGGTAAACACATGTGTGTAATCAGATTTTAAATGTAAAATTGGGAAATGGGTGAAAAGCAAGTTAACCTAACTGTACTCGCCTAGCTTATCAAAATGTCTTACACATGTAAGGTTTGTAAGTTCACTACACGGTCCATTCACAGAAATCTTGCAAACATTAGATTTCAGTGTGGACATGCAGAATGCCCTACTGTAATCAAAGTGTTTTAAAATATTGTGTATTATCTAAGAATAGTGATAATGTATTTGCCAAACAGTGCCTTTTGTTGTGGCTCGTCAAATGTGTTAGTTATGTTTATGTTTTATGTCTGTCATTTCATGTTTAGTCAGGTTTTCTATTTATGTCATTCATCTCTAGTCAGTTCATCTTGTTTGTTCCCACGTGTGGTCGTGCCAGTCCTCAGCAAAGAGAGAATCGTTTCCAGTCTTGTCAGGTTTTGTTATTTTGTTATTTTTGTAGATTTAAGTTTATCTTAAGTTCTCTTTTTGTTACGCTTAGTTTTTTCCTCCTTGTGAGTGTTTTTTTGTTATTCCAGTACTTACTCTGTTAAGAGGGATTCTCTGTTCATTGACATTAAAAGACAATTTGTTACATTCAAGACTCTGTCTCTGGGTCGTGCATTTGTCTCTAAAATGGCTTGGCAGAAGAAATGGCTTCATATTTTTTGTGTTGATTTGTTATCGCCACTGTTTTAAAAATGCAATCTCCATGTTTTTGGATATTAATATCCATTGTTTTATGGATGAAAATATTTAATAAGTGTAGGAATTGCAGCTGTTGGTCAGTTAAGCACAGTTTATAAGACATGGAAGATAATTGTATGTGGGATATGCAATGGAAGACTACATTTGTGGTAGACATGGTATGCTCACCCATTTAGCACAATAAAATACATGTTCTTGATACCGTTCAACAATTAAGAATACATTGTTAAAATGTATTGTTTGCTGTCTCCTGCCGTTATTGGTGAGCTTTAAAATTGTGTCAAGAATTTCTGGTAATCTGTAAATTACCAGCATGACATGAAGTATACTATAATAAATATATTGTTTTACACTTACAATACTGATACTGTAACTTAAAATTATAGCATTGAAGTTTCTATTTTACAGTTGAAACACTATTACCGTAAACACAAATAAAGTACTTTTTAAATGGCAGTGTTTTATTTTATAGTTAAAATACTATTACCTTAAACAAAAATACAATGCTTGGAAATTACTGTGTTTTATTTTACAGCTATAACACTACTGCTGTAACAAAAATAAAGTAATTACATATTACTGTGTTTCATTTTACAGTTAAAACACTATTACCGTAAATACAGTACTTGGAAGTTACTATTTCATTTTACAGCTGTAATACTACTACTGTAAAACAAAAATAAAGTAAATGCTAATTACTGTGTTTCATTTTGAAGTTAAAACACTATTACCGTTAACACAAATACAGTACTTGGAAGTTATTGTGTTTCATTTTACACTGTTACTGTAAATAAAAACTTGTAAATACTGTGATTACCTTTTAGAGTATGTAACTGGCAGCAATTGACAGGTTACTTACTGTGAATTTCACGGTACGTTTCTTAAAGTGTACTTCTTGCATTATCTTAATTTATCTTTTCAGTTAAAATGGTAAAATTAGTTTAAAACCACTCTGGCAATCACCTGAAATGAATAACAGTTGGTTAAGCTCGTTGACATTTGGAGGAAAGTCAAACCCATCTGGCATCACGATATGTTTGCATATCGCTGTATCCAAAATTACAAATATTTTGTATTATTCTCAAATTCAGTTTTCCAATTTTGCATTAAGAAGACCAGGACACTTCATAACCAAAGTGTTGCAGTGTCCTATCATTATTTTTGACACTGCAGGACTAGCGTTGCCAGGGTTCCAACTGTGAGATCCGAGCCGTTTGCCAAAACACAGCGATGACTGACGAGCTTACAATGGAAGCTTGATTTGTGTCCCCTGAAGAGTGCGACATGCCAGGACGCCATCCTGCAGTAAACACTTGTAAAATGTCATTGCACGGCACACAAACACATCTCTCTCAGCCGCTCCTCAGCCCAGCACACTAACATCAACCGGACCAGAGATTATTTTGAAGGGTATTCACCATTTTATCGACATTTCTATTAAAACCGTTATTTCCAACATGGTCTATGTTTTTCTGTAATCTAAGTATTTTTAATGTCTCATTTCAACTACATTTTTCAGTTTGATTTACTTTGATAATCATAATTTTAGAAACGTTAATTTTCAAGTTTGGCAAAACAGGGACATTCTATCCATAATACATCTCTTTCAAACTGTAGCACACGCACACAATAATACTCTTTGACTACAGAAGAGGCATGAAAGTTTATTTCTAACATCATGCTAATTCTGCAGAGTACCAGAGAGATACTTTGACTTTATTTTCCTTCACTTTATTTATTCATGACATTGTTGTTTGGAAAGCCTCACTCATACTGCTCTTCATCTTTGATATAATCACAGAGATATTCCACATGCAGCGTGCGTGTACAGAGTTAAGATCTCAGCAGCATTTTATGATAAACTGTTTACAATCTGGATAGCTCATTAGATGTAGATTGTGTCACGACGTGATTAATTATGCCAGACTGTAAGACTTCTGTTTGTGTCAACTTGATGTATATTCTGTTTTTTTATCCTAATGAACAGAAGAACCACAAGCTCCAAAACTCACATCAACAACTAGGATTATGGCCTATCTGTAGAGAGCAGATCATTTTCATGCCCTCTCACAGGGGAAACATCCTTAATGTTCACTGTGGAAAAAAACCATAATGGGCATAAGGGACGTCTGTAAAAAGATCACCCATCAAAACCTCCAGCTTTCACAACAGAAGCACAACTAATCCTTAATGAACAGTGTAGACGAGGGCATTGGTGCTATGTTTTATAAAAGGAATTGCTGGATATTTTGGGAATCAGAACAGGTTTATTACCAGGTAGGTGTACACGTACGAGGAATTTGACTTGGTGTCATGGTGCATAAAAACAAGAATTAAAAACACAGATAGAGAACTAGAAAAATATGAAATGTAAAAATATAGTAAAAAATATAGCAGTCAAATATAATTTGCAACATTGCAATGGAATGGTATAGAAGGAATCAAATAAAATATGGAATACAAATCAGCATTAATACAACATATTGTTGTACACTGTGTGCATTCATGTAATGCAGTCTATGATGTGGCTGATGTAAAGTGTCAGTGGGGGGGCCGGGCCTTGTTTATGAGGCCGGTAGCGGAGGGGGAGAAACTGTTCAGGTGGCCATAATTAGTACATGTTTTGCTATATATCTCTAATATTCAAATGTGTATATATGTATTTTAGTTACACATCATATAAGGCTACCTCACATCAGAGTTAAATGTATTTCTCAAAATATTAAACCCCAAAATGTGTAGTTTAATATGTGAAAATTAAAATGTCTTGTATTTCTTGAATGATGTAATGATAGGCTCTGATATATAATATTTGGTCATGCTAAATATTGTACTTTTTTAGGAAGGTATCCATTAAAATATCATAATAGGACCCTTTAAATCTGAACACAAAATAGATAAGAGGGACAGCAAACTATATCCAATCATACATTTGTCCTTTATTAATTGTTTTGTAATTCAAACATCTCTACTTGCATTAATGTTATACTAAAATTAATTTAAAAAAAGAGGGGGTTAAGTCATGCATATGGCGACATTGTTATAGATAAAAACTAGCCAAAAATCCTGTATTGGCTACCATGTGCATTACACATTCAAAAAGTAAATAACCACGTTTTATATGAATTATTGCATTTTAATTGCCATATTTAAAGTGTTGTGCAACATTACACTGGCTTTGCATAGTCATTAGTGATGGGTTTTGCTCATTAAGAATTTAATTTGTTTCTGTTGTGTTTTGTAGTCAGTGAACAGACTCTGCCTGTACGCCAGGTTATTGATGAGGCAGTGCCAGGTGGATCCACAGGGACACACAGGTAGAGCTGTGCCCAGTGTTAACACACCACCAAACAGTATGCAAACACTATTCAAAAGGTCTAATTTAATACTGCTCCTGTGCTGTTCCTATCCCCAGAAAGAAGGCAGATTCGTGGTTATTATTACATGTAAACTAAAGACAGATTAAAATATATTTTAGAACCAATTGTGAATGTTATATATCCCAGCAATACCAACAAGTAATCGTTTTCAATGCCAAAAAGGGAGGCTAAAGTAACGAAACATATGAATGGTGGGTGTGCTAAATACATTAACTGATTGGTTTGTTGTAAACAGATATTCTATCAGGAGTCAGCAAATTGATCAATTTCTGCAAATGGATCAGGCAGAAGATTTTCTTTTTAGACAGAATGGCATAGAGACAGGACTGATTAAATTAACAAGACACAACTGAGGGCAGGTAAAGCCAAAAGGGCAGCAGAAAGATCACACACAGTTGTAAAGAATTGGGGCAATTACAAAGGCCGCAAAAAGTTAATCCACACAGAAAGAGAAAATAACTTTCAAAATAAAACAGGAAACATTAAACACAAAAACTGAGATTGAAACAAAGTGTTGTGCACAACAACACTATTGCAACCATGTCTCCTTTTTAAACGAATGCAACAGTCAGGTTGAAAATCATCTTTAATGCTAGCAAAATCTTTCTTATTTGAGATGAAGTCCATTAATTATACCTACAGCAAGAAATACAGATTTTGGTGACCTGTCTTAAAAATTGAAAGTTGGATTTTTGGAAAAGCTTATCTTGAATGCGAGCATAGATAAGTAGGTAGATTACTTTGGATATAAAAAGTGTCACGTTAACCAAGCTTTCCCACCTGAAACAACTCAAGACACTGAATTATTTTTTCAAAAAATGCTTCATTGTCAAATAATAACTTGTTTTGTAGCTCTTCGCTGTGGAAGCTGCAGATGTCGACAAGAGAGTATCAGCAGAAAGTTCAAAGTCTTGCAATGAAGCCCAAACTGTAAACCTACATGAAAGGCTCTCCTTGAAACAAAACAATGCCCTTTGTATCATATTGATTTTAGCAAATAGACAGTGTCATATTCCTCTAATTTATTTTTCAGTTTGAGATTAGAGTAAATTGACTCAGTCTGGTTTTAGAGAAGTTGAGATTTACGGTGTGAGGAAAATCCAGGGTAAGACCCGACAATCAGACAATAAAACCAGAATGTGTGACAGCCTGAGGTTACCAGGCAGATCAGTGGAAATCCAGTGTCATGATGGCAAGGGCCGCAAATAGTTCTCTGCTCTGACCTTGGACCAGAATACTGGGCTCCCTGTGGCGCTGATGTCGAACAAGGTCATCATCGTCCAGGGCTAAACAAAACAGCGATTGAGAGGTCAGAAAAAAGGTGATTTTCTAAATGTGTTATAAACCTTGAAGCTGTTTTCTTTTTACCAGCAGGTGCCATATGTGAAAGTGTGATAAATCATAACCCAAAATCTCACAGACATCCAGTGTTGACAGCCAGATATTTGTTAGCCCACTTTATAAGAGTCTTTGAAGATGCACAATCTTTTAAAGTCACAACATTTTAAGGTTAGATACTGATGCATTTGGGAATTATTTGGCCAATTAGAGCTATACCGAGATAAGAGCAACAATGGATCCCTGAGGCAGCCTGTTTGCTAATTTAAGACGGTGAACACACTGAGATGTATAGACCGAACAGAAAATGGAGAAGAGTTGAAAGCAGAATAATTTCCCCTACAGCTTCTGTTTTCTCTTAAAAAATGGTCAATAGCCGCTTGAAGATTGAAGAGAGTCAAGGGAACAAGAGTCATAAAGAGGAAAGTCAGAAGGTCTTTGGAAACAATTCTGTCAACCAGTAAATATCCAGAAAAAATAATTGCAAAGGCCACATTGGGGGATTCTGGTGCTTGCTTTCATAACTCCTTTTTTAATCCTGTGAAAGTAATTTAGTATTCTCCACACAAAATGCCTGCATGACATGATTGATACAATCCTTGAAAGAAGGTAACATTAAAAAGACATTATAGCATGTAGTTTAAAAACGTTATCATCCTCCAGGAATTTCACAGGTCATTGAATTGACTGGATCTGAGCATTTTTAACTAAACTGGCACTGGAAGCTTATAAGAATGAATATAAATAGCCATTATTATGCAATGTATGAATAACTGATTCAATGTTTCTTAAGGCGTTTGTTAGTAATATGACTGTAATTTGTAATGGTGTAGATTTGTGATGTATTTCCCTGTCTGTGCTGCTGAGAATTGTATTGACAAGAGAAATGAGGGTGTGACTGTGGACGAGGAGCGTCATTTAACTGAGCCTCCGGCACACTTTTCTCTCCTCTTCCAGTAAGATGCCTCTGCTGCAACTCTGACTGCTTGCTGTTTCATTATGATGAGGCTATGGGCTAAACGTAGCCAAGCATATCAAATATCCTGGAAGCACACACTAAATAAATCATTTTATTCATTCCATTAGTGGTGGATGTGCTTCCCTTGTAAACCATCTTGTGACCACACTAGCAAACAAAAAGCTGTTGTGCCGCTACCGCTGCCAAAACCAAGACAAAAACACACCGAGCTCCATTTCTGCAAATCGCAACTGTTCCATCCATTTAGGTTTCACGCCTTCCTTGGCATGCTATATGCCCATGGTCAGTGCATGTTCCCTGTGTGTCTGTCTAATTTGTCACACTTGTCTGACTTAGCTAGCGCCAAGAATGGAGGGAAAATACTGGAAATGTCCTGAAAACAAAGCAGGGATGGAGTTTAAATATGGTGGTGTGCAGATGTATGTGTCTTGTTTCTGTACTTAGTTTTGTGTTATCCTTAATAGGAAGGTAAGAGAGGGTCAGACTGACTGAAATGGGTCAAGGTGACTTCACCGCTGAGTTCAGGTTCAGGAAAGGTTCTTGCCGCGGGGTCGAACACAACAGGGGGACATTGTGAAGCAGAGGTGACACCCTCTTTAGCTGAGGGTCACCCGTAAAGAGGTCTAGCAGCAGATGTTACAGGTGACCCGCCAAGTTTGGCAGCAGATGGGAGGCTCTGTGGAGGTTGGCCTGACTACAGACACTGAAGGCTCTGTCTGTCTTCACCTGGAAACTGTGAGAGCGATGATTGTTAGAGACAGGCAGAAAAGGTTCAGCTGAAGTATGTCTTTTTTGTCTAGTTTTGATCTCCAGCAGTGGTAAACACAATTATTTGATACAAATTGCAGATTTTTTAGCTCTTTTATAACATTGCTGGCCAAGTGACTTTGTAAATGCATTAAGAGCAGTGTTGGGTGTAAAGCGTTACAAAAGTATACGGAATTACAGTAGTGTATTACTTTTTGCTGTAACAAAGTAATGTAACGCATTACTAATGAAATCTGGGTAACCCGTTACAATTCTCAGTAATGCAGTTACGACACATTTTAACCCGAAATTAAATGGTGTTTTGTCTTTTAAGAATTCACTAACATCGCAAGACATTCCGACACCAGAGAAAAACTGTGAGGGTAGATTAGTAAACCTGGTGTTTACCCTTCAGGCTCAGGGTGTTCTTTTCCCCATAATAACCGCCTCGCTGCACGTTATCCCGCTTATTACACGGCCATATACTAAACAAATTACAGAGCCCATTCCGTGCTCCTGTTATTGTTTGCTTCCTCTCTGCCTTCTTCTGGTGATTTATCTGACGTCCAGTGCTCCGTCTTTTAACCTCTTTTCCTTTCTCTTTCTTGATCCTCCTTAGCAACCTTCTTTATAGTCCTTGACAGTGGTCTGTACTACTGTATTAACACAACAAGTCCTCCAACTCATATGACCAAATGGGTCGATTGTTCAGGCCCATTTATTATGACCAAATATGTCGTTTGTTCAAGCACTTAATACGTCCTGTAATTACGTTTTAAAGTGTTCGCCCTCTCGTGCTCCTGTTGAATGCTAACGTTACAGATGGTCGTTTATTGACAAATAACCCTCTCTGTAAAATCCTAAATTGTAGGATAGTTTGGCCATTAAAACGCTTTTTGATTAGATTTCTAGCGAGAAGTGTATATTGTACTTTTGGAATCCACGTCAAGTCGATATGTAGGATCTATAGTTTGATAGATATTACGAAGATGATTTGAGGTATGCGGCAGCTTCCATGTAAAGTTACGGGTTGAAAACAGTATTCCCGGTCTCGAGGTTTTCATAATAAAAGGATCAAATGATTTAACATTGATATCTGCAGTACTCATCAACTAAAAAACATCAGTTTATCCTTGTTAATTATACGACATGTATTGGTTTAAATTGTGTACAATGCTTTTGTGTTTTTCCCATAGGTTTTTCTCTTTCGATTCTGAGAGACACCTTTCTTTTTTCAAAGGTTTTGATAGGCTAAAACATCGATTGTTTTAGCCGCAATGTATGTCGGGATATGGTGTTTATGCGATATGAAATCGGAAAAACGTTTTTTTTTAAAGTAATACTTTATTACGAGTGTTCTTGCTTTTCTCTTTGGAAGTCATCACATAACGGCATTGTAATACACGGTTTGGCTGCATTAAATATTACATATCTGCCGTAGATATTTATTTATAGAGCCCTGATCAGAAGACCTTTTGACAAACTGTAAGAAATGCCGCCAAAACTGAATACGTGACATGGATCATAAATATATTAGCAATTAAACAACATCTTCCATTTCTTTTCAAACAATACGTTGCTTGCAGTATCAACACTAATTCGGCTGACTTTTATATTTGATCCAATTGGTAGATACACCATATTATATTTACACCATAATGGTGCACAGCTGATAGAAAGGGATTTTTTTGAAGTTTTTAAAGATATTATTTACTGAACTACCTTTCCAACTCCTCATGCAGTTGACTGTTACAGGTCTATACAGGTTCATGGTACAATGCATAAGCTTCAAATCGAGAAACTTAAACTATATTTTCCTTTACCATTCTGTTTTAATTTCACAATAAAGTTAATAGTCATATTATGTTTGATATTATTATGTTTTATTAACTACACCACTGGTTTTTCAACCCGCGCCGCCTAGTGGTTAAAGCACGTTATTGAATTTTGTTGTTGAATACGTTTTATTTGATGAAAACATTTAAATATTAAGAGTAGCCTACATACAACATTGGGGGATAGTAGGAGGCATGATAGAAATATAGAATAGAAAATATCAAGAAGTTACTGTAGTGATCTCTACAATAAAACAGTTTAGTGCAGGACTTCCAAAGATATTAACAGGAGGAGGTGCAAAACAGAAAAACTAATAAGGCTTTATTTAAACATTAAAGATGACTTTAAGTTAAGGTCTTCTTTTGAATAAGAAAAAAATGTTGGGGTTATCCACAGATCAATGTGACGTCTGACAAAGTACTTAACGTCTAATATATTGCATAGTTTATTTTGGCACTTGACAATCACTTTCCCTGAATTTGACTCAGGTGTAATACCAGGTTAACCTCTGAATTGTAGTGGAGTAGAACAAAGTAGTATGCTGCTGTAACAAAAACATTTCCCAACTTGGGATCAATAAAGTATATCTTATCTTATCTTATCTTAAGATGATCGATGGCTACTGCCATATTTGCAAAATGTCCCTCTGAACCTTGACAAGTGCATGTTTCAGGCTTATCAATGAACAACAGGAGGGGTCACAGACATAAGACCAGCTGTTAAATAAAGCTCTTCTGAACGGGTTGGACCCGTTCAAATCCAGTTTTGGAAATTCTGCCGTGGTTCCATCCCATTTCAAGTGCTGTTTCGACGCTCGGTGTAACCCTCGGAGCACACTCTCCAATCACAGAGCTTGAGGACTATCACGGGGTTTGTCAAGCGAATCGGAGAGAATACTTACTTCCGGGTGTAATATTAAGCTTGTTTGAGACTGTCACTACCATAGATATATATAAACACTAGATGGCTCATGGGAGATTTTCCAGCGTAACCATAGACTGTATATATATTATTATTTATATATAGAGAGGCGAAGTCCCTCCCCTTCCGGTTGAGCTCCATGGGACCTTATTTCGGAAAAGTTATGCATTGAAGTCAATGGAGAGAGAAAGATTATCTTTCGATCCCGTTTGAATTGTGCCACGAAGTACACATATGATGTTTGTCAATTTAAAAGATAATTTTGCAAGTAAAAAATAAATAAATGTGTCATAAAACTGTGAAGTAACACATTTGTTTGTGTGAAACGCTCAATTAACGATATACATGAGAGTAACAAATGCGTCACTTCTGGGCAAAAATAACGGCTCCGCCCACTTTTTGGGGAAAACAATGCTGTCAGTTGAACGGCGGTCAATACAAATTCTGAAGTTTTTGCCAATCCGATCAGAAATGTAAGAAAACCGGAGATTTTTGTATCTTCAAAGAGCCCGATTCCAATGGCCAGACAGGCAAACAATTGCATTAAGCCATTAGAAATCGACGATCGGGCTCGATATATGGTTAAATATAGCAGTAGGCTATTTATTTTCCTAGATGAGAGTAACATCTACGTCACTTTACGGCCCCGCCCACTTTTGGGGGAAACAACGGCTGTCATTTGAATGGCGATCGAGCCTGAAGCCACAGAGATCTTCTGTTACTGTCCTTTCTTCTTAGAGGAAGTACAGAAACACGTAACTCTGGATTTGTTTTAATGTTTGAGGTGCAATAAACAACACAGCAGCTTTTTGGCATGATAAAACTATTATGTTCTGCCTCACACATGAGAGTAACAGCTGGAGAAATTACAGCCTCGCCTACTGATTTTAATTTAACCATATATCAAGACCGATTGTCGATTACCAATGATCGAATGTAATTGTTTGCCTGACTGGCCATCGTAATCGAGTTCTTTGAAGATCCAAAAATCCACGGTTTTCCCAAAAAATTGATCGGATGGGCAAAAACTTCAGAATTTGTATTGACCGCCATTCAAATGACAGCGTTGTTTTCCCCCAAAAGTGGGCGGGGCCGTAATTGTTGCCCGGAAGTGACGTAGGTATTACTCTCATCTATCTCTGGTCTTGCATAACAACACACGTCATCAAGATGGCCGTCGCTACTGTCTTGTCAACAAAACGATTGACTACCCTCACTATCACCACAAGGAAACACGTCCGGAAGAATGTCATGCAAAGCAGCCTGCCTGCCTTCCTTTGCTTCTCTCTGAACTGCCTGGTCTTTTTAATGTTTAATGTCAATCATTTGTGCAGATAGCATGAAGTAGAAAAGATCGCCGATGCTAGCGTTAGCATTTCTCCCCCGGGCTTAAAGAGCCTGTGACAGCCTCCCAACAACTGTTGTGCAATGAAATATTGGGCGGAAGCCGGAAGTGACGTCAATGCGGGAAAGCTTCACTGTGTGGCGAGAGAGCCAAACACGGACAAAGTGTGTTGTCATGTGTAGAAATTGTGAATTACTGAGTTTAGGCACGTTAATAACGTTTTAATGAAGATGACTATAGTATATTCATATTTGTCAGTGCTTTCATGTCAATTCGACGAACATAAACATAAATGATCGAGGTGAAGCTGCTGAATTTCCTCCCGTCGGATGTGATATAAAAACAAATCGATTATTTTTGTAGTTGTAAACTCAAGTGGAATACACTACATTTATTAGTGCTTTCATGTCAATTCGGCGAACAGATACATTAAATGATCGTGAGGATGATGATTAAAAATCGTTTATTTGAGCCGGTCTGCATTTCCTGAAAAAAAAAAAAACCGATGCTTTTTGTAGTTGTAGTACACCAACATGGATTAAACGTGTAGTTTTTTTACCACAATGTTGGGGAAATTAATGGTTAAATGCACAGATTATGATTATTATTATTATTATTATTCCCACTCCGATCGGGACACTAGGCCCACCGTTTCCCCGCAGCGAGGCTCTCCCGTTGACAGTTTAAGTGGGCTGGGTGCAGTGGCGGACTGGCCGGTACCAAAGTGGGCCGGTCGGCATAGCCGCGGGAAGTAGGGGTGCTGGGGGAGCTGCAGCACCCCCTGTTGGCGAGTAGTGTACATTTGAAAAACTGAGTGACCAACTAAATAACAATGATTAAACTACATAAAATAGTTATGATTTTACTTAAAGAGCAACTTGCAGGTTAGAGACACCAGTGAATAAATGTGTAGGAAAATTATCAATACACTAGATTTTCCCAAAAATATACAGAAATATACACTACAGTGACATCTGGCGTCGTTTTAGTAAGACATTTTCACTTCCGCATAAAAAAGCCTCCGCACATGACCTCCCGCGTGTGACGTAACATGGGGGAATCAAGGGGGAATCAAGGGGGAGAGCGGCCGGTCTAACGTATGAATAAACATGGATCACAATGCCAGTTTTGACACAGATGAGATTGAAAATATATATTCGAATGCATATGATTATAATTATGAGCCTGCTAGGCGTCCAAGAGACCAGGAGCAGCCAAGGATTAGAAAAAATAGGGGGGGGGGGGGTGAGAGAGTCCGAGAAAGTTAACTCCCCCCCCAAAAAAGCAGTTTTTAGTAGCAGAGCTCAAAACAAAACAAAACTGCAAGTTGCTCTTTAAAATAAAATGAGCTGTATACAGTAGCATATAATAGTCGTACATATTTGTATCAGTCAGGTGACTTGAATTTATTTTCCAAATAAATAAAATCCGAGTCATCTAGGTCGTAGGTCGTGGGAGAGGGACGTCATTGACGCGACACACACACTGCAGAGTGACAACTTTCTAGAATGGCGCAAAAAAGGGTTTTGGATTTTTTTTCTCCAACAAACAACCCAATAAAAAGAGTGGACCACCAGCTACTCCTCAGCCCACCACCTCTACAACTAGAGTAATATGACACAGAAGATACTGACACATCTGACTTTGATGCATGTCCATAGTAACATTTTGGACAATGTGGATGTATCTGCTCTAATGAGGGTCTTCATTAGTGCCACCCCAGGCTACATTTGGAGTTTTGTGAAGCCCCAACACAAGGTAAGACGATATTTTTCCTTTAATGCTGCTGCCGCTGTGCAGTGTTTTGCCTTGTCAATCAGTTAAAATTGAATTCATAGTTTTATTAATATTGTAAATAATATTTTCTGACTATTTTTAATGTTATGTAGGTTTGTAAGACCCATAGTTAGCGTGGGCATGTGCAGCTGTTGCTAAGTGATGTAGGTCTATAATGGTTTATTAAGCCTAACAGTTAAGGCGAGACACCCCAGGTGAATAGGGTAATTTTTTTTTAACTTAAAGATATGGGCTATACATTTCTCCAGTTAATTACCTACAATAAGGCAATTGTTTCTTGTATTACAAGTTTTCTGAATATGCAAATGAGCCATTATCTCATAAAATGTGCGCATATTTTTAACACATTTCAGGAACCGAAATCTGAACTTTGGATAAAGCCAGGTTAAAAATGCTCGTTTCATTTTGTAGTCATATTAGCATCTAAGGCTTTTACTGAGGGGATTTTGGATATCTCTTTTTATCACTCCATAAATCAGAAAATACTGTCAACAGCCCTAAAATATCAATTTTCGCCATGTTTCTAGGTATTCAATCTTATATAATTCAGGCTTTGAATGACATATGAACAAACCCTTCAGTAAAAGCCTTCATAATATTGATAGGAATATAACTGGAAGGTTTGGTGTATGTAAGTGCAACTGAAGTGGACATTTCGGACTCAAGAGTAGGAGAAAAAAATCATTTTGAGAAAACGACCTTTAAAGATTGCAGTGTGGCGCTAGCTAAACCCTCCTGTTCTTTGGATGACAGCTTGCGCCTCGACGCACTCCGTGAAGGTATTTCATGATCAGTGTCATTAGTTTTTTTTATAATCTTGCTTCGTGCAAGTGACAATTGTTGTTGTCTTCTCAGTGAACGTTTTTTTCGCCATTCTTTTGCTATTTTGAGATTTAAATTTCTAGCGGAAAGCTAACCAGGAAGTGTTTTAGCACACCACGTGACGCATCTGAACGAATCACGTTGTCAGAAGTTGACACCAGCCAATGAGATTTCGTTTCTTGGTTTAAGACCCTTTTGTACTTTCACGATTGGTTGCTGATACAAAGGAAATGACCACATTTGGATCCGATGAGATTGTGCAGGAGAGACAGAGCTTTCCAACGATATCTCTGATGACATGGTGCAAACAGCGGTCGCGGTACTTTATGTTACGTTAGAATGCTAACTTTTGGTGAATTTCGGAGAAATATACAGACGGAAATAGACAAAATATAGTAAAATGGACACTTAAAATCTGTATTTTGTAGGTTTTCCTTCCAAAAGCCTGAAAGAAAACATGTTATGGAATCAAAATAGCACAACATCTCAAAATTGACCAATGCATGAAAAACGATGTTTTTGCCTGCCGTGTCTCGCCTTTAACAAACAATTTATGCGGCTCGTATCACTGACAGCCGGGCACCGCCTTTTTTCTTTAAGCAGCCCCCTCCCCACTTTTGGCAGCACCCCCTGAACAAAATGACTTCCCGCGGCTATGCCGGTCGGATAAGTCACTAGCACATCCCCCACTCCCCCCGTTGACAACTTACTAGCGGTACCGAAGTGGGCCGGTCGAGAGTCCCGGGTTGATTTTTAGTCTCAGTCCACCACTGGCTACATGACTGTATTATCGCCCATATTGACGCACCTAATTCCTAAACTTCTAACAGATAAAACATAAACCGATCCTTCAGCCTCATATGAGCTCTCAGACACGTTCAAAATTAAACTGTCATCGCTGTCATCGCTTGCTGCTGTGTGCGCCATCGTGCGTTTACATCATAGACTGTATATATAAATGGACTAGGGTCCGTGACGTCACCCATAGGATTCTGCAGAGTTGCCGAGAAGCCCTTAGTAGGCGGAGTCGGCCACTAACGGCTCGACAGTGACGTCAACTCCCGCCTTCTCCAGCCTGCTCCAAATAGAGAGGCGAAGTCACGCCCATCTACTTCCGATCCATGGGACCCCGGAAGCGAAAAATTATACATTGAATTCAATGGAGAGAGAAAACGTATCTTTTGATCCCGTTTGAATTGTGCCACGAACTACACATATGATGTTTGTCAATCTTAAACAATCATTTCCATGTCAAAAAAGTCACATTTTGTCGTAAAACTGTTGAAATATAAGACTATGAAAAATACGCGACTACAAAGACTACAAATCCCAAATCCCATTCTGGGTCGCGCATGTGATGTCACAGGCGATAATGCTCCAAGTTGTTGCGACTTGTAATTAAAGCGAAGAAGAAGATTTCATAACTGATTTATTCCCTCCAATATATAAGAGATTGCTCCAATAAATTCACTTTTACAAGATGCCTGTGTGCTTTGTACCATGTTGTAATCACAAAAGTGATCATACCACTTGCTCGTTCTATCGCTTCCCGTCTTATGAAAGGAACAGGAGTCGCTGGATCAGACATATCAGGTAATATCATAGGTAATATACATGTTGTGCATGGAACATAGTCAAGTTAGCTACCTAGCTAGTAGCGACGAGTAGCGAGCACGTTAGTTAGCATTACATTACTTAGCCTTGTCATTTTTAGTAGCCTTACCATTAAGTTATTATTTTATTACATGAAGTACACCAAAATGTTAAACAGTAAGAGTAGTCATCATGGTAAGTATTTCGTGAAACATTTGAAGAGTGGCCTACTGCGCCCTCCACCGGGTGCTAAGGAAGCAGTTCAGGGAGAGTCGAAGGAAGGCAGGCAGGCAGGGAGCTTTGCATGACATTCTTCTGGACATGTGTCATTGTGATGACAGTGAGAGTGAGTCAATCTGTTGGTTGGAAAGACAGTAGTTGAGTGATTACTGAGAGAAAATTATTAAAAGAGATAATTATTCAGTGTTGTTACTTTAAAGTGTTGTTACTGACCTTTTTCTCTTTTATTTTCTTTACCTCACCTGTAACTGCTGAGACCCTGAGGAACATGCACACTGGACTGACCTGCTCTGGCAACCTGATTTCCACTGTACGTAATAGTATTTGGTTATGGTATATTATTTATATACATCAAAGGCACAATGCACCCCCCAGAGAGACACATGTATTGAGTGTGATATTTTGCATAGGTCATGTGAAATCATCTTTACATACTAGAAAACTGTAGGAGCGGCAACTTGTTTTGAAATTGAATTTTTAATATCCGATAATAAAGTTGATCTGTTTTCTTTATTCTTCTCTCTTCCCAGCTCCATCCATCACCATTCTCTGTTACTGCAGGTCCTGCTTGCTAATCAATGCTTTATTTTTTTACACAATTACAAATAAAGTCAATGTATTGTATGACATGAAGTTGTGCTTCATTCTGAGTCAATAATAAATTGATTCTGCCTTCAACTGCAAAATGATGGTGGACTGCACCGACATCCATGTAGCTGCCCCCCAGTAAGATGAACCAAGCAAAGCTGACACTCAACATACAGCTGTGCTCTTAAGTTGACATGAAGAATTTGTGAAATATTGGTAATTATTTGGAAAAAATGACTGACGATGCAGAAAACTTTTTTTATTTAGGAACAGTGGTCAGGTGAAGCATTTATCACTACATATGTGTCACACTTAAAAGGCCAAACACACTGGCAAAACACACCTCGTTTACAACTCCCCAGTTGACAGCCATGACTCCGTCTAAATTGTACCCCCCAAGCACCCTCTTCATGAGGGACGCGCATGGAGTGGATGAAAGTCCCGACCTCAGCACAGCACCAAAATTGCTGGCTGTCAAGCTGCCCTGCCTGTGTAACTGCCACTGAGGATTTGTCCGCTGTCCTACGGTGGCTGTCTGGATGGCAGCTTGCTGGTCTCTGCTCAGTCGCATTGAGGCAAGAATTGCCTCAAGCCCCCGACCCCCACGCTCCTTCACCAGCTCCGGCACGTTGAAAATGGCCTGATGTTGAGGCTGCAGCTCTGGCTCAGGTGACAAAAGCCATGCCATGCCACGCTGCGCCCCTCAGTGCAGACCTGAACCAGTCTACTTCCTCAGTGGCGATGTCTCTGGCCAGTGGGTTGTATGTCTCCTCTTGCTGTTGGTAGAGTTGAGACACCGGCTGGACTACTTTTGAAGTGCCAGGCTTCCTCCACTGGCACTCAACTTCTGTGGAGCTGATCTGCCACATGGCAAATATTGCCAATGCTGCAGCGTGGCTGCATTTGTACATCCCCCGTGCACAACCACAGACAGCGCTCTGCATCACGCCATCCTCTCCCATGTAGATCTGTACAAATAAAGTAAGTACCATGTTTGTTAACATGCTATAATAGATTGAATGAGTAATACAAGGATGGTCCGGATCTGGGGGTGGGAGGGTTTATTTTTCCATAGTTTTGTCCTCTTGTCTGATTGTTGTTGTTTGTTTTTTCTGAATTTTTTGTAATTTGTGTTGTATTGGTTGTGAATGTACATTGTATTTTTTTAAATGTGTATTACATTTTTGAAAAACATTTGATCAACAAAAAAGGATTTGGTCAGGATCTAGACTCAGTGTGTAGTTTATGAATTAATCAATGCTCTCTACATTAGGAAAACATACCAGTGTACCAGAGGGAGTCACACACAGCTGTGCCTAGATAACCAAACAAATTGACAAGATAACCAAAATCCTTGAATCTACACACAGCAAATAAACTCAAATGACACAACGAGATGTAAAAAGGAGATCACACATATAGTCGATATAAAACTGGCCGCTTCAATCTGAAGAGCAACTAAAACAAAACACGGGAGTGTACCTTGTTCTTGTGAACACTAATGTTATCCACAGCATACACACCCGTATACAGTACACCCGTTCTAGGTTCTGATTGGCTCTCTAGGTTGGCATTCTAGCTTCTGACTGGCTCTCCAGGTTGTCAATCACAGCCGTGGTTCATATTATGCTAGTCGACTCGTAACATCGCTAAACTTTTTTTCTTGAGGGTTTTCTCAGTCAACTAATGCTATTGATAACAGTAACATAAATTAACACAGCCCTGCACACTGCAGTCATTATATGCCGGGTCTGTGGTTCATCATCTTCTTTTTCATTCTCCTCCTTATTGACTGACATTAACCTTAAACATTGCACTCATATTACTCACCGAAACCTTGTAAAGCCGGTCCCGCATGCTGGCTCTTACAGAACCGACTAACTCCCCTTTCGTGTATGTAAAGCTCTCAACGTGCCCAGACTTGTAGTGATTTTCACCTCGTTTTATACTTTTATTCTCATTCTGAAAGAATGAGGTGAAATGTGCCAACATGGCGGTCATCTTTGTGTTGGTGACGCGTATTGTGCGGGACCAGAGACATGTAGTTCACTGAGCGGCTTAACACAAAAAAATGTGTTACTTCACAGTTTTACCACACAATTTAATTTTTTTGACTTGCAAAATGTTCTTTTAAATTGACAAACATCATATGTGTCATTCGTGGCACAATTCAAACGGGATCAAAAGATACGTTTTCTTTCTCCATTGAATTCAATGTATAATTTTCCGCTTCCGGGGTCCCATGGAGGCTCCCGGAAGGGGAGGGACTTCGCCTCTCTATAAGGGCAAAGAGGCAGGACCTCCTGCCACCGAGCTGAAAGTTCCAGAGCTAGCTGAAGCTACCAAGCTAAGCTAACATGCTCCCCATCTTCACACTGCCATGGCATTTTACGTTTCTAAGGTAAGCGGACATGAAACTACTCTAAACTATAAATAATAATCTAAGTTATTGAGTTTTTAGCATAATACTTCAGAATCTTAAAATCCCTTAACGTTTGTATGCAATTGTGCTAAATTCAACACTGGAATCAAGCACATATTAATATGTTTGCATGACATTAGTTATTTGTATTTTGATATCACTTAATTATACGTTTAATACATTTAAGTCAAGCTAAGGTACATGTGATGGTAGCTAGTTAGTGCTCTTACCTGTGAGGCCTCCTCCAAACAGCATAATAACCAGACTGTATCATTAAAACTAAGTACCAGTTCTAGATCCTTGAATTTAGACAAACAATTCAAAAGACAACATGTATTTAAAGACCAATCTTTATTTGAATGTGCCTCTTAACCTGATATTAGTTATACAGTAATAGTATTGACAATCTAAAAAATGTTAGCAACTCAACAGTCAACTTTATGTTTCTTATTGTCTAAAGCATTTATTATTTTCATTTTCCCCCTCTCATATTCAATGTGGACGGATGGAGACAGCGTGGTGTCCAGAAAACTGCAGAGACTTCAGGGAGAAACCTCCGTGTGATGGACGTCCTGTCTGTTGGTTTGGAGAGGACTGAGGGTCTTTCCTCAGTGAGGGGAACCGGGCCTGATGGAGGAGCCCATGCTGGGCAAAGCTGATACCAACTGCACAGGCCTAGTCTGTCAGTTTATTTGACTAAATGTGTTTACTTGTACATTTAATAGTTTTACACCTTCTGTCCATATGTGCTTTTTATTCAAAACATGTTTGATTAAGTTTTGGTTCACATTTCAATAAATTGTATTTGTATTTGCACTCCTTTTGCCCATTATTCTGACTGAAAATGTTAGATTACACATTCACATCTGACTGAAGATTGGCCCCATTTATTTGTGACGTTGCAAACCCTGCGGTACAAGGCACAAGTGATGTGAAGCTCATAAAGCGAGGCAAATAGAAATAATTAGCTGATGGAGTGTAGATGTGGAAATAGGTGCATTCAATCAGCTGACTGTTTTTACAATAAAAGTAGTTTCTTAGTGTACTGGTCTTAAAATCTCACAGCATCACCTTTTAATTTTCCTCTTGGATGTTCTTCTTGACCCTCAGAGAAGGAGAAAATGTTGTGTCTTTCAGGCATGTCCTTTCCTAACAAAAGTTACAGGAAACATAAAACATATTATTGCAGAACAAGTGTGTTATTTATGAAAGCGGTGTGTTTAGTCGCTGTAGATATAATTATTTTGTAATTGTAATTATTATTTTTTTATTTCAACAGTGAGCTACAAAGACAATCAGATTATGAATGAAAAGTATGAAGTTCATCAACATTGAAATTAGGGGTGCACCGAATGGGAAATTCTTGGCCGTAACCGATACCGAAAATAGGAAACAGTTGGCCGAAAACCGAATGCCGAAAGGCCGAAAATGATTAATAGAAATATATATATATACATATATATATATATATATATATATATAATGTATACATTTTTTACCAATGTTGTTCAGCTGCTGATTATGAAAAAAGACATGATTATGGCAAAACTTAACTTAAATAATAATCACTATTATGGGTCCATAAAACATTTATTCAGCACTTTTGAATGCATACAGTACATTAATTCCAAGTCAAGAGCATTTTATTTTCTCTGTTGGATAACTACAACAAAGTGCATTCAGAACAAAGCCAAGGTGCTTTAAAACTGCATAAACATCTAGGCCAGTAGGCCTACAACAAAATAGTGTAAATCAAGACTGTAATAGCCAGGCCTTCAACAACAACAAATGCACCTATAAGTGCATGCATACAAATGTGCAAACTGGATAAATCCACATGAATGTAACTATTTAGAAATGAAATTACAGTTGAATTTCAAGAATCTGTAAATAAGGCTGTCTGTCCTCATAAGCAAAGTAGTACACATTGTATAAAGATACATAAAGTGAAAACTGGATACAAAATCCATAATCAATTACAAATTAAATTACAATTTCAAGAATCTGCAAATAAGGTGGTCTGTCCTCATGAGCAATGTAAACAACATTGTATCATTTAGATACCGAAAGTACAATATATTGAACACTGTGCTGCTGTCATTTCCCACTAATGATAACCTGAGATGGTGAATTATAACTCACAATGAAAATTGTTCAGGAAAGTGGGTATAGAGTAGACATTTAGATTAGAACTAGATAAGCTTATGATAAGCCAGCCTTGTCTACTTATTAAGGAAAAGTGGGAGGTTATTTTTAATGAACAGTAGCTTCTCTGCTTTATCAGCCATAAGTCTGTTCCTCTTCTCATCAAGCACATGAGAGGCAGCGCTGAACAGTCTCTCGCTGTCAGTGCTTGTGATTTGATCTTACTCCGCATATTTGTCCGGGTGTTTTCAAGTGGTGGAGTAATCCCGAAGTGGTGAAAGTCTTTGCAGTTACACCCCCTCGAGAAATGTCAGCTGAACACGTTTTACAAATCGCAATCCGCGCCTCTTTCGCTGATATTTTTAAATATCTCCAAGCGCCAGACATGTTGGCTGTGAGCCAGCCGCGAGCATGGTCGCGCGCCGTGCTTGTCGCCGCGTTTTGATTACGTCATCACAACAACACGTTAGCTTACCAACGTAACCCTGTTCCCTGACGTTCGGTGATATTTTTCGGCGGCCGAATATTCGGTGCATCCCTAATTGAAATATATGTTATTATCAAAATAATATTTAACTGTTATTAAAACGTAGTGCAACTGTAGAAGCTTGCTCTGTTGTCTCACTGAAAGAATAACTTTTACCACTTTTTTTGAACAATATTCAGAGATAAATAGTAGCAGTTCTCACTATGTCTTAAATATCTTTGCCTTTAATACATTAAATTAGAAAGCTGACAAAATGATATTGCTTGTTAACATCTAAATGTAACTTTTTGCACAGAAAAAACCCTCAACTTCACTGGTGTGTAGGTGATCTAGTATTGTTTAATGGAATGTATATCAGTGTATTAAAGTCAATACTTCATTCATTTAAACCAATATCTTTCTTGATTCTTTGCACAGTATGAAAAAAAGAGTCTTTGTACCTGAGCTGAAGTTCACTGCTGTGAGGAGTCCAGTTCTGTCTCTCACTTTCTAGTCCAGCCTGCCTGCGTCACCTGGACACCTTAAACAAACAGATATATATGTAAAGTACCATGTGTACAATAGGGCTGAACGATCTATCGTTTTAGACCGAAAATCGCGATCTCAGACAACACGATTTTGGGATCGTCAAAGCTGCGGTTTTTCTTGGTGCATAATAATAATAATTTCGTCAATAATTTCACATGAATGCCCAAGGCTCTGTGCCAGCTACCAATCAGAAAGCTGCAGCCTGCGCGTGACCAGATGACGTGTTCTCCACCCCAATCAGTGTGTAGCTCGTCATTAAATTTCAAGCATGGCAGAAGCGGGAGCAGAAGCGGAGCCGACTAAATTAATACCAAAAAGAAACAGCACGTCGGTCATTTGGCAGTATTTTGGATTTGAGGATGATGATGAACACCAGAAACAGGTGATGTGCCAAACATGTCGTGTAAAAGTGGCTACATCGGCTGGCAATACCACCAATTTACATCGCCACTTGAGAGTTCACCACCTGAACTTGTATGAGCAGTGCATGGCGAAAAAGAACCGTGAAACATCAAGCAGCAGCCATACTTCGGCAAGTCAGCCAACAATAACATCATCGTTCGCCAGTGTGACGCCTTATGAAAAAACTAGCCGAAGACACAAGGAGATTACCGCTGCCGTAACGACTTACATATCGAAGGACATGGTGTCTGTAAACACAGTGACCAAAGACGCATTTAAAAGTTTGCTACGCACAATGGATAAGAGGTATGTTCTGCCCTCCCGCACATACTTCAATCAAGTTGCCATCCCACAGCTCTACACAGAATGTAAGGCCAAAGTTCTAAATGATCTGGAAAACACTGAGTTTTATGCGTCAACTACTGATCTGTGGTCAAGCAGAACGACCGAGCCCTACATGAGTTTGACCGTGCATTTCGTCAACGCCAACTTCGAGTTGTGTAGCCGCTGCCTGCAGACAGCATACTTCCCCACTGACCATACAGGGAAGAATATTGCCATGGGGCTGAAGGAGTGCTTGGCCAACTGGGGTCTAAAAGAAGAGGCCCAGACGTGCATAACAACAGACAACGCTACAAATATGATCAAAGCAATGGAACTTAACCAATGGACCAGACTGCAGTGCTTCGGACACAGGCTGCATCTTGCAATTGGTAAGTACAAGAATGTGTGTTCGTGCGAGTGTGTATGTTTACAAAGTTACTACAAGTGTGAGAGTTCGTATTATCCTCGCAGAGGCCCTAGTCTCTGCTATATTACTCTGCCCTCAAACACAGTTGGGAGGGGGGAGGGACGAAGCGCCGAGAGGTTTGTTGTCAAGCTGTAGTTAGCTGACCAACTGTTAGCGCAATGCTACTTTAACATACTGTTTATCCTTGTGACAAAAATGAACCCTTTCATGGGTAAACTTTAAAACCTCCCAATACTGCTTGCTTCTGTTTAATTGCGGATTGCCGAGAGATGCAAAGGCGGTCTCCCCTATTTTTGAAGCCCTTACTAATGGGTCAATGACGTTTTTGTAGTAGCAGATGTCAGGGTGGTGCAACAACAGCTGATGCCACTATATTACGAATTAAATGATTTTTTGTTTTTTAGTGGAATATCTAAAAAGCATATTCCTTGCATGTACATTAATTACCAATTACAAATTAATTTATGGGCAATAACTTACTGTGGTAGTACCACCTGACGTCTGCTGCTAAAAAAACGTCATTGAACTTAATACAAGATGACAACAGATGTAATCAATATGTTATGAATTCTGTGTTATGAGCTATCCTTATGGCTTTTCATACTGTAATACATGTAATGTTTTCCACCAGAAAATGCTGTCAAAGATGATCAAAGAATCAAACGGGCCACAGGACTTTGCAAGCAGCTGGTTGCGGTCTTCACTCACAGCTGGAAGAAGAAGAGGGCATTCAAACAGGCACAGCAAGACTTAAACCTACCTCAACAGTCACTGGTCACTGAATGTCCGACACGATGGGGCTCCCGGCAGAAAATGATTGGGAGGGTGTTGGAGCAGAGCAAGGCACTGTGCCAGGTTCTGTCTGAAGACAGGAAGACGCGGCACCTGATCCCCACTTGGCAAGACATAGATGTACTTGAATCTGTAAACAATGCCCTCGGTCCTCTTCAGGAGTTCACAGACGCCCTCTCAGGTGAGGACTACGTAAGCGTGTCATACCTGAAGCCAGTGCTCCATCTCCTCAGAACAGCAACGCTTGCTGAAACTGACCAGGACACGAATCTCACCAAGGAGATCAAATCAAGAGCTCTCCACTACATTGAAGAGAAATACAGCGACCCAGTGACACAGGAGCTCTTGGACATCACATCCTTCCTTGATCCAAGATTCAAGACAAGCTACATAAGCGAAGAGAATGTCCCATACATCAAAGACAGAGTGAAGATGGAAATGGAACAGGTGGCACAAAAGGTAAGCTGTCCTTTTTCTTTGTTGTTTCAAAATAAAACAAAAAGTTGTATTTTTAGTTTTTTTTAACTATACTCTACTGACATTTTAAACTTTTAGACAAAATGCCTCGTTGGTCTTAATCACAACTGATAGCAAAACATTGATGCCTCTTATTACTGTGTGTTGTAGGAGCAGAGGGCTTGTGTCACAACCCATACCATGCCCCTGAGTGCAGAAGAAGAACCACCATCCACCTCTACAAAACGAAAGCGGTCACTGGGCAGCTTTTTTAAGACCAAGGTGGTCCCTGCTTCCTCTACTGTGCAGTTGGAGGATACCATTAAAGCAGAACTGGACAACTACCTCATAACTCCTACCATTGATGGAGAGCAAGATCCACTGGCCTGGTGGAGAGTGCACAATGTCAACTTCCCATGGCTTAGCAAGTTGGCTCGTAAGTACCTTTGCATACCAGCAACGAGTGCACCATCAGAGAGACTGTTCAGTGCCAGTGGCAATATTGTCACATGTCAGCGTGCATGTCTGAAGCCAGCAAAGGTTGACATGTTGGTTTTCTTGGCCAAAAATCTCTGAAGGGATGAAGGGGAAGATTTATTGATTTTTGTTGTTGTTCTTCTGCACTTTGCCCTGAAATCTCTTATCGGCACCTTACCCTGACATGTCTTTGTTCCATTAAAAAAGATGTTCACTCTTTTTTACTTATCTTTTGTATACAGACTAGATGTAAAATAATTTAACCAGTTTGACATCTTTTCTTGATGAGGAAAATGTAGGGTAATTTAAACTTTTTAAATTATTATGATTATTATTATTATTTATTTTTACTACCTTTACATTTCACTTCCTCTTGCCACTTTATTTGAAGAAGAAGCACAGGTTTCTGAATACACGGGTTGAATATCTGTAACTGCTGCTGATGTTGATGTTCATAAGCTAGCTCCTTTGAGCCATTTTGCACTACTTTTAAGGTAAGACTTCTTTTTTTGCTCCACTTTGTTGTTATAATTTATAATTTGTATGTAGCCTACGTTATTTTACAAAAGTGCAATTATTTTGATGCTGCTGAGCCATTGATCTTTTTAATGCTTGATATTTTGTTAATAAACAGTCTTGCATTTGAAATCTGTTGCCAGCCGTTTTCATTCTTGCATTATCTTAATGAAATTCATTGTTTTAATTAATTTACACTGAAACTTGATTTAAAGAAAATAAATCGTGGTTGAAATCGAAACCGCAATCTCTGCCAGAAAAATCGCAATTTCAATTTTTTCTTAAAATCGTTCAGCCCTAGTGTACAAACAATATAACTGATTCTCTTCTGTTGAACATGTTGGATTGTGTATTGTCCGAGTCAGGGTCCTTTTTATTTTACTCTAACTTTTGAAGTTGTGTTACCAATGCTTACTGTTCATTTGATTTCATTTGATAATGCAATTAATAAAAACAATAAGGTTTGGGTTCATTCTTCATGTAAGCTCAATAATGAACTCCAGCTCAACCAACCATATTGTAATATCTAAGTAATCATCTTGAAATATGACATTAATAATTGTAATATACACACATCTCATTGTGAGGTTGATTTCACATACACTACTGCTTAAACATTAGCTTCTCTACATACTTGAGCATAGCCAATTTAAATTAACCTTAGCGATGCATACAGTTCCTACCTACATAATAAAATATCTCTCTAAGTTACAAGGATGACCTTATTTTATCAACCTCAAACAAAAGCTGTTTGTTCAACAGTATTATCCCACTTTATGCTTAACACTTCTCTATTTAGTTTTAACCTTTATATATACAGTCTATGATTTTAACTTGGAGCCTATGACTAGCATCGTTAGCACCGATGTAGCTACCACTCGCTTACACGCTAACCCAAGCCTTAACATTCATTACGTAGATTAAAATCATTAACACATAAATAAAGCACTCGAATTTCACTTACCGCAAAACCGCATTCATGCACCGTCTGTTTTAACCGCAGAGCGAGTCACAATAGCCCGATATATAAGCATGAAGAACAAACAACCAAGGCCGGCTTCAAGTTGTGTTTCCTGGATTAATTGACCAGGCAGAGTCCCTGTAGCTAGCTTCACGGAGCAGCTAGCAGAGAGACAAGAAGCTAGCAGCAGCAGTCACTTGACAGAGCCGTCACTCAATGTGACCACGCCCTAATTTATGCAAAAACTTTAAGACCTAATATAAATAAAAGGGTTGTGTTAGAAAACAATTCACTCACAGATCCATAATCATGAAGGAAGAATCTAACTATATCGATGATAAAATGTATGGAGCCAGGGGTAGAAACATGTTTTTTTCTGCTGTAAAGTTGGGCATTTTAACATGGGGGCCTATGGAAATTGCTCCTTTCTGCAGCCATCGCCTATCGGTCAATATATGAACTGCAGTGTGTAGCACTTCCGTATTGGCGTCCCGGCTATTCCCCAGAGTTTGCCGCTTGCTTGTACCGCCAAGTTTGCAACGTCACAAATAAATGGGGCCAATCTTCAGTCAGATGTGAATGTGTAATCTAACATTTTCAGTAAGAATAATTGACAAAAGAGTGCAAATACAAATACAATTTATTGAAATGTGAACCAAAAGTTAATCAAATGTTTTAAATAAAAAGCACATATGGACAGAAGGTGTAAACCTATTAAATGTATAAGTAAACACATTTAGTCAAATAAAGTGACAGACTAGGCCTGTGCAGTTGGTATCAGCTATGCCCAGCATGGGCTCCTCCATCAGGCCTGGTCCTCCTCGCAGAGGAAAGACCCTTAGTTCTCTCCGGGCCAAACAAACAGACAGAACGTCCATCACACGGAGGTTTCTCCCTGAAGTCTCTGCAGCTCTCTGGACACCACGCTGTCTCAATCCGTCCATACTGAATATGAGAGGGGGAAAATTATAAATGCTTCAGACCAGTGGTTCTCAACTGGTGGGTCGCGACCCGTTTCGAGTGGGTCGCGGATGTGTGAGTGAAGAAAAAACATTTTGAAAAAAAGAATTGGAATTTATTTTTATTTTTTTGGGGGGGAAAAAGTTTAACTTTTATTTTGAAGGCCCGATTTTCTAACGCTGTGCATGCAGTCGGCGTTGGACCGGAAGTACCGGACACCATAAACGGTTTTGAAAACTTCTGTCACGTAGTGATCATCTTCTAATTAAAATATCTTTGCTGATGTTTTTTCGAGTCTTCTGGCCAATCAGAATCAAGATTGTTGCCGGAAGTCCCCACGGAGAATAACTTTGCGGTAGAACTCTTCTTTATACATCCATGATACCACACATGCCCATACAGATGTAGCGATTCATTTCAGACAGTTTGAAACGCGAGGGCCGTGATTGGTACGTGATCTGCCCTCGCTCAAGGGAAAACCTCCAGCTTGACTTGAGACCGCCCCCGTGATAGATAAATGTAATTATAATGAAGCCAGCTGCAATGGATCATTGATCCACCAGGGGGTGCAGTGGGGTTCCACACTGGAGCTCATGTGAAATAAAGTGAGATACAGTATGCTGGATGTACAGCGGAACTTTGTTAAGATCCATATGTCACGGATATCATACTACTGTGCTAAATAAGAGACATGTAATCATTTACAAAACATCACCATGTTGTTATTTAACAAAATAATTTTGTTATTCGAAAAAAACGAACGGGAGGAAATGCAGCCCGGCTCTCGATTTTTAATCCTAATTTAATCATCATCTTCACCACGATCATTCATGTTTATGTTCGCCGAATTGACATGAAATCACTGACACATATGAATATACTGTATTCAACTTCATTAAAACGTTATTAACGTGCCTAAACTCAGTAATTCACCAAAAATATGTATATTTTAAATGGAGTTTCGTCGGTCGATCAGGATCCCAAAGTGTAGCGGAGGGATCCTCATCTGGATGAAGGGTGTTATTTTCCCCATAAAGAACAAGTCGCTGCAAATTATCCCACTTATTACATGGCCACATTCTCAACAAAGTAACGACATGACTCCCAATATTAATTGAAATGCTTTTATGGATTTAGAAAATGTCTTTTATTGATTTAAAAAATAGTTGTATGTATTGATTTAAATTCACATGCATCCGCTAAGAAAAATAGTCCGTTGTTACAGTTTTTTAAACAGTCTGAATGAAACGGCAGCTCTCAGCTGTGTATTTACACAACTAATGGCCCATCAACCACAGCTCTCTCCCCCCCTCCCCCCTGATCTTTCTTCTCCAGCAGCTAAATTAACAGTAGGTTACTCTGAGTGACCATAGACTGTATGTGACAAGCTTACAGTTAGTGACGTAACAACACCATAAAAGCTGGTGGGTTGAAAGCAATACGGGAGGTAAAAATAACTACAATAATTGTGACTTATTTATTGTGGCTTTTATGTTTTTAGGTATACAATTTTATGTAATTCAGGCTTATAGTTCACCCTTCTCTAAAAGCCTTCAACAATGACAATATTCATTGTAATTTAATAAATCCTTCCAACACACATTGTAAAAAATAGCCTACTGTAAGTTAAGAAATCATTTCAATATGTACATCTTCTGATGTAACAACAATAACATTATAAATAGTAACATAGCTGAACATGGTATTGCACATTTAGCTTTGAGTGTTACTGACCTGAGATGTTTTTACTACATGAATTAAGGTGACTGAGGCTTTTTAACATACAGGGATGCAAACTCATCAGGTATGAAAAAGGTGACAAGGATCCGAGCCCCCGGCTCCCCCACCCCACGGAATGACAGAGGATTTTAGCAGTCAGAACAACTAAAGCAGCAGTGATAATAATAACAGAAACGCCAAAGAGTCACATAATAGAAATATATAAAAGCATTTATTTCAAATTGTGGAGCAGTCAGTTTATAATTTTGGCAGCACTGTTGAGCATTTTGAAAATGTATTTTCAGGCCTCTGTGCAAGGCTTAAGTATTTTTATCTTTATAGCCACATGGTGTAAAGTAACTAAGTTCATAAACTCAACAAGTACTATACTTGGGCACAATTTTGAGATACTTGTACTTTATTTAAGTATTTCAATGTTTTGCTACTTTGTTCTTCTACTCCACTACAGTTCAGAGGTACATGGTGTACTTTGACTCCACTACATGTATTTACTACCTTTAGTTACTTCACAGATCTGGATTAATTAAGTGAAATATAATCAAGTGTTGAATCAGACTTTAGTTCCACCTGGAGTAAATCCACAAGCTACCCTGCAGTATACAAAGTCATTCAAACTAGCTGCACCTTTAGCAGCTTTGAGAAGACTTTCATGATCAATCATTATAAAACATATCATATCTATTATTCTGAAATGGACCAATCTGCACAATGACTACTTTTACTGTCGCTACTTTCACTATATTTTGATGATAATACTTTTCTACTTTTACTTGAGGAACATTTTGAATGCAGGACTTTTATTGTAACAGAGTATTCCTACACTCTGGGACTATTACTTTTAGTCAAGTACAAGATCTGAGTACTTCTACTTTTACTCAAGTACAAGACCTGAGTACTTCTACTTTTACTTTAGTACAAGATCTGTGTGCTTCTACTTTTACTCAAGTACAAGACCTGAGTGCTTCTACTTTTACTCAAGTACAAGACCTGAGTGCTTCTACTTTTACTCAAGTACAAGATTTGAGTACTTCTACTTTTACTCTAGTACAAGATCTGTGTGCTTCTACTTTTACTCAAGTACAAGATTTGAGTACTTCTACTTTTACTCTAGTACAAGATCTGTGTGCTTCTACTTTTACTCAAGTACAAGATCTGAGTACTTCTACTTTTACTCAAGTACAAGACCTGAGTACTTCTACTTTTACTCAAGTACAAGATCTGAGTACTTCTACTTTTACTCAAGTACAATATATATACTTATACCACCTCTGTTTATAGCCTATGAAAAAAACTATTAGAAATAGAAGGCTAAAGCTAACGTTAGCAGATAGTGACAATGTATGCTAGCTAGCTAGCTAGCTCAACGATTCCTTAAATAATATTGCCACAGAAAAACTTTTCAGTTCACATCACGCTCTGCCGCTCCGACAGGGAGCTCTGCTCTGAACACCTGAACAGCCCGTTCTAACAGCTGTTCACCAGCGGTCCAGTCTGTGCCACAGTGACTCCGGACGCACAGTTAATATTAACGAACGCACCCGTAGGTAATGTAGCTGCTGAAGCTAGACCATCATCTCGGAGCAGCAGAGCCTTATTATACATCCATGAGCAGAGCCGACAGGCAGGAAGACTCGAGCACACAGCTCGTACTTCATTATAATATATAAAAAAAGAACACCATGCGTGTCATGATGGCACATAACAGCTCACGGCCGCAGATTACTCCGGGTCCCTGCCCCCCCCATACCCCAACAATATTTGTATTGCAGATCTACATGAATCACACAAACGACTTATTTTGGATTCAAAAAGGCGAATTTCGCCGAAAGGTGACAAGTTTGCATCACTGAACATAGACAGAGCACAACTGAAACATAACATCTGAAATGATGTAACAACATAATACACTTGTGGGGATGCTTGGGATGTGAGGAGTGAGAGGGACACGGCTTAGAACGGGCGTGTCGCCTGGCAGGACAGGAGAGTGTGTGCACCAGTCTGCCTTGATCTATGAATTCATGTCCGTGACACTCACTGCTGCCCACAGCTGTTTTATAGAAGGAAATTCCTTCACTTCATGAAAGTGTTTTAACCACACTGTACTGTCTATCTCCCGACAGTATGGGTGGAATCAAGATGGACGGAAACAACTCCTAGGTTTGATAATTTAATCAAATCCAAATAGGTTGTTAACCTTAGAAGAAAAAAGGACAACAACAATACAACAATTAGGATCACACATATCCCATACAACTTAAATCAAATTCAATATAATAATCACACTTACTAGTGGCCTCTCCTGATTCCTCAATCTCAATGACGTTCATTTATGTATCCCCTCTACACATCAATAAACCCTGTGAAGCTCCACCCAGATTTACAGTATCACACACATAAACTGAACCCCATTAATTGAACCCTCATACACCCAGCACAAACATGAGTTTACAGCACACCTCCCACTTGGCACCCTGGTCGGATGACCCAAGGAGGCCACCAACCTAAATAACCTTGCTCTGGTGGTGGTGTCTGAGGAGGTTCTTCTCCTTAGTTCTCTACTTCGGAATCTTCCACGACCCCGAAGCCAGGTCCCCCCGCAGAGGCACAGGTTTGCCTTTTCTTTTGTCCAGGACTCTTGCCTCCCACTTTGCTTGACCCGTCGCTCGGCCTCTTCTAGTCAGCCATTTCTCTGCAGCTCGCCGGACCCATGCGACCACTCCACATAGCCTAGCCAGACTGCTGAACCTCTCTGGTTTTACCAGGTTCACAACAGCAATGCTTCGAAACTTTCCTTCCGGTCTTCTCTCTGTCAAGACTGAAGCTTCTTCCCTTTCGGAGGTTTCTGGGAATCCACCAACCTTAACTAGGGACTCCTCAGCCTCTGCGTCCTTTCCACTGGTGTCGTCAGGGATAGGGGTTTTGGTTGACTGGGCTCTGGTGAGTATTGCCGAGAATGCTTTTCTTTGAAGCTTGCCCACACTCTCTCTGGCACCAGTTGCCACCTCAGCGGCCGACTTCATGGGCCATTCTTCTAGCGGCCTCACCAGGAACTCTGGTCCCCTCTGCCACTCTGAGCCCTCTCCCAGGTCTTCAGGAGTTGCTCCTTTTGTTACGATGTCGGCGATGTTAAGTGGCCCTGGGATCCACCACCAGTCTGCTACTGCTCCAGCTTGGACCTGCTCTGCAGTCCTCTGCCTCCCACTTTGGCCTGACCTGACCCATGGTTTGAGGGAGAAGCCTCCGGCGCTCAGGATCTCTTCTACCCCCTCTGTGATTTCCTCCAGTCTCTTTTGGTCATTGTGGGATGTTAAGATATCGTCCACATAACTGTCCTCCTCCAGGACCCTGCGTTCTTCCACCATAGCGCGAACCTGGGCAGCCGAGCAGTCTCCCTCATTGCCAACTGTGCGATGCACCCAGCGGGTCAGTCGCCAATATTTACCCTGGTGATGGCGTACTCACCGATGTCCTCTTCTGGGGTGTCTCTCCAGAGGAACCTGTGCAGGTGGACTTCGCGCTCTTTTAGCCAGACTGAGTTGTACATCTTTCGGATGTCTCCTAGGACTGCATGCTCTCCCGCCCTGAATCGGAGTAAGACCGATCTGATGGGGTTCAGCACATCCGGCCCCTTAAGCAGAAGGTCGTTCATGCTGACCCTCCTGAACTGTTGACTGCTGTTCCAGACCAGTCTCACTGGTGTCGTCACTGAGTGGGGGTTCGGCGCGACCATGTGGCTCACGTACCACACTGGTCCTCTCCAGCCGTCTATCATCTCCGTGGTGAGTTTTACTGCCGCGCCTCTCTCCACCATCTCGTGAATCTGACCTTTGTAGGCGGACTGCCACTCAGTTTCCTTCCTGAGCTGCTTCTCTGTTTTCAGGAAGGTGGCCTCCACTCCTCTTCTGTTGTTTGGAAGTGAGGCTGGGTCCTCGGTCCATGGGTAAGATGCGTCCCAGTGCGGAGTCAGGCAGTGTTCATCTTTGGCCATGTAGGACAGCCCCTCTTTAATCACTTCCAGCTCCCTTTCTTCTGCCAGGGTCATTTCCTTTCCTCCTGGCTGGCATGTCCCGCAGCGACACCCACCACACCTGGGTTCACAGGCCGCACCGATGCTGTCCCACTTCCACCGCTCGAGAACTTCTCTCCTTGTTGCAGTTGTATTCCTGGTCTTCGCCTTTACTTCCTGAGTCAGGCCCTTGGTCTCCTCTTCCCTCAGAATCTCAGGACTCTCAACTACTTCTCTGTACCCCACTGCAGCTGTCCTCATCGAGCGAGCGAAGTGCGTCTCAGACTGGTGCATTGCCACTTTTACATCCTCGAACAGACTGGGATGTGCTCCGCCCACGGTTTTATCCAGTGGGCCCTCCCATAAGACGAGGTCTCCAACTATCCTCAGTCTTTGTGGAGCGAGTCTCCCCTCTCTGTGACTGATGAGAAGCTCGACATGGTCTGGTCTCTTCAGTTCCTCCGTTGCAACCTCCGGAAAGAACCTCTTTAGCTGTTCAGGTCTGACGCTCCGATGCACTTTAGCGATCTCCTCCAGGCCATAACAAACCAGCTTGTGAGCCCTCACAGTACCTTTGGGGGTCTTGACTCTTACTCGCAGGAGGTACCTCTTCGTCTTGACTGTCACGGTCATTCCTCCAACTCCATGCACAATCAGAGTGACTTCTTCTCTGCTCAGACCGAGCCTGTCAGCCGCTGCATGAGTGATGTAGTTGGTGTCTGATGCGAGTTCAATCAGAGCTCCGATCTTTTGCCCCGCGTTGGCAGTGACTTCCAACAGCATCATGATGACAGGGTGCTCGGTCAGTCTATTTTCTTCCAGAAGTCCACCTTCATCCTTCCTAGCGCTCCTTGTCACTGAAGTCTTGTTGCTGTTACTGAAAGCTTTCATGATCTCCGCCGCCGCCTCTGGGGAACATTTGGACAAGGCTAGCTTTTGTTCTTCTGTTAGCTCCCTTACCCTCTCACTGCCTTTTCCAAGTTTCCCCTTTGGTAGCTGTTCCCATTTTGGACAGAGGAGGTAGTGGTGGTCCGAGGAGGTCCCCTCTTGGCAGTCTTCCCTGTTGCAGAGGAACCTGTCTGTGCACTCTTCTACCACGTCGTGACATCCAAGACAAACGCGGCATGCTCCTACCTTCTTCACAGCAGTCTTTCTCTCAGCCAAGCCAAACCCCTTGAACTTCTTGCAGAAGAATAATTTGTTATTGTGTTTCTCCTCTCCACACACGACGCACTCCCCTTCTGGAGTGTCCCTTCTGGTGGCTTTTGTGTAGGCATACTTCCTCTCAAACCTGTTTTGCGGCTTTTCCATTTTTTCAGATGTCTCTGTTATTTTCAGTTGTTCCAAGCTCTCTAGAATTTCTTCTTGCTCCTTCAGGAACTTCAGAAGCGCATTGAAATGGTTGACTGGGGTGACACCGTTTTCGGGCTTAGCCTTGAAGATGACCCACTCTCGCTTCACCTGGTCGGGCAGCTTGCTTTCTATAGACCTAATCATCAGCGGGTGGTTGATGGCTCCAGGGTTCCCGAGGTCTGTGAGGTCTGCCAAAGCCTTTTCCACAGCTTGGATGAGGTCTATCACCTTCCTCGGCTGGTCTCCTTTCACAGCTGGTATCTTCTCCAGTTCTGCGACGATCTGCAGTGCAATCGTGGACCTGTTCCCGTAACGGTTCTCCAGTACTCTGAACATGTCTTCGACTGTACTGTAGCTGGCCAATGTGACATCCTTTTTTACCTTCTCTTCCATGCTGTCTAGAAGCTGGAACTTCTTGACTTCAGGCGACCCGGACGGTTCTCCCTGCTTCTGCAAAGATTCCCAGTCCTTTTTCCAGCGGTGAAACTCCCTCATACTGCCACTGAACTTGGGAAGGCTTACCGGCTTTAGTCGTATCTTTGATATCGCTCCCATCGGGTTGTCTCTGGGTCCCGTGCCTGCCACGCCAGTAGTGTGCGCCTCTTCCACTGCTTTGTGCTGCGCTTTCATGAGTTCAAACTGTGCTTCTTCTGCTGCAATCTGAGCCTCGGCCAATTTAGAGCGTTGGGCCTGGTCTTGTCTTAGCTGAGCCAGGGCGAACTGGGCGCGCTCATCCTCTGCTGCGGTGCGTGCCAACTCTGCTGCACCGCGTGCTTTGTTAAACTCGGCTTCCTTTTGACGCTTGAGTGCATTTTTCCTTGTCTCCAGCTGGCGCACTCTCTCTTCCACATCTGTTTTAGCAGTCTCAGGAGCCCATCCCCTCCAGGTGCTGTGCACTTCTTTTAATTCCTTAATGAGTATTTCTAAATTATTTAGCTGCTTTTCGTAACTTTCATAGCTTACTAGGTCAATTTGTGTCGCTTCTGCCTCCTCATAGACCTTTTCAGCTTCCCCGACAGCAAACATCACTTTCCTTTCTCCATGCCTAGACCAAAGGTTTGCTTTAATCACTTCACTGATCTCTTCAAGCCTTTGGCTGGTTTCTCCATCCGTCTTTTCCACGTCTGCCCTCAGCTCTTCTGATACTTGGTCCTCGTCGCTATCAGCGTTCAGAATTAATTTCATCAGGTATTCACTGTTGGCCTCTGTGACTTTGGTGGCGGCCTTGTGGACTTCACCATATTCTTTCATCAACTCCTCCTCTGACATAGTGTTCACCATCTTTGTTACTGAGTTCACCTTACGACCTAGAGCCACCTTC
Organism: Notothenia rossii; assembly: GCF_949606895.1. Classification (NCBI taxonomy): domain Eukaryota; kingdom Metazoa; phylum Chordata; class Actinopteri; order Perciformes; family Nototheniidae; genus Notothenia; species Notothenia rossii. The sequence goes on from NC_136906.1 coordinate 24,694,426, forward strand.
GCCCTCGTCCGCAGGTCTTTCAGATGCTTCACTGTTTCCTCCCCCTTAATCATCTCTCTGAATTTAAGGCTGAGTTTAGCTCAATCTGTCTTATCCTGGCTAGCTAGCTGGATACCTAGCTGGTTGGCTTCGCTTTCTAGCCAATAGCTTGGTGTCTTTGACTTGGATAGCTAGCTTGGTTTTGTATGCTAGCACCCTTCAGTGTGCTAGCGAGCTAGTTATTGTCTTCTTGCTGGTTAGCTTTGTTTCCTGGCAACCTTCAGTCTGCTGTCTAGCTACTGCTTCGTCTTTGCTATGCTACCGCTAGCTTCTTTGGCTAGATAGCGCCGAAAATAGCCTTGTCACTCACGTGTTCCGACCACGTTAGCTCCGCTAGCTTTGCTAGCCTCGGGCCTTCCCTTTCCGCCGACCGTTGCGACCACGGGGTTTCCTTGTCGTCCGGTCGTCAGCTCTACTTGCGGACCGGCGTCCCTCGGTGCTTCGCGAGCTCCGCTAGCTCCGTTAGCTCCGCTAGCTTCGCTAGTTTCGTTAGCTCCGCTAGCTTCGTTAGCTCCGCTCCGCTAGCTTCGACAGTCCTTGCTAGCTTTGCTAGCCTCGGGCATTCACTTCCCGCCGACCGTTGCTGTAGTCTATCTTCCTAGCTGTCTCTCGCCATCGGTTGAAACCTTTATTCCTCCCGATGCGGGTAGTTAACAACTGTACTGTCTATCTCCCGACAGTATGGGTGGAATCAAGATGGACGGAAACAACTCCTAGGTTTGATAATTTAATCAAATCCAAATAGGTTGTTAACCTTAGAAGAAAAAAGGACAACAACAATACAACAATTAGGATCACACATATCCCATACAACTTAAATCAAATTCAATATAATAATCACACTTACTAGTGGCCTCTCCTGATTCCTCAATCTCAATGACGTTCATTTATGTATCCCCTCTACACATCAATAAACCCTGTGAAGCTCCACCCAGATTTACAGTATCACACACATAAACTGAACCCCATTAATTGAACCCTCATACACCCAGCACAAACATGAGTTTACAGCACACACACACACCTCTACACACACATGACGGGTGTTATTTTCCCCATAAGGAACAAGTCGCTGCAAATTATCCCGCTTATTACACGGCCAAATTCTCAACAAAGTAACGACATGACTCCCGATATTAATTGAAATGCTTTTATGGATTTAGAAAATGTCTTTTATTGATTTAAAAAATAGTTGTATGTATTGATTTAAAAAATAGTTGTATGTATTGATTTAAATTGACATGCATCCGCTAAGAAAAATAGTCCGTTGTTACAGTTTTTTAAACAGTTTGAATGAAACGGCAGCTCTCAGCTGTGTATTTACACAACTAATGGCCCATCAACCACAGCTCTCTCCCCCCCTCCCCCCTTGATCTTTCTTCTCCAGCAGCTAAATTAACGGTAGGTTACTCTGAGTGACAACCTTACAGTTAGACACAACACTGTCATTGCAAGTGACCCTCAGTTAGTTGACTTTTATGTTCAACTGCTAAATTCGTTACTGATAAAAAAGGGCTTCTACTGTACCTAATTACCTTAACACTAGAACCGCCAGAGGTTTTTGTATAGGCCTACCTAAACCTGTAAAATCCCGCTATTAGAATGCAATTTTTAACAACATAGGGTGCTACATAACACACTTTCAGGAAAAGTCAGGGATTGGGAGACTTTAATATTTTATTGAAAAAAAGTTACATTGCACACACACAACACACATCACACAAATTGACCCGATTGGCGGTTCTAGTATTAAATAAACTCACTAATTAATGAAACCAGTTCAATACGCATTATTCTTATTCTTATCATTCTTTATGAGTGCAGAAATAGTCTTAAAATCAGATCTGTTTTTTAAATGAAATCTGACGGCAGGCAGTTAGCTCTGATCACCTATGACAAATGCGCCGCACCTAATCGCTGGCCATTCAGCCACAGACACTGTTCGAAATGGGGGGGAGCTAGGAGGAGCTTGGCTCCCCCGAAGAGGGAGTGAGCTCCCCTGAAGGCTGACTTTGAGATAAATAGGGGGAGCCCAAAAAAATCGTGCATATTTGTGTCACACAGATTAGAAATGTTGAGTTTCTGTAAATAACAGTTCTTGAAATAAATAATAGTTATTGTTCATTACAGTTTCTGAATATTAGTTTTATATTTGTGAATATGTCTAGGTGTTGCCATCTGTATGTGGCGGCGCTGCATTCTTACTTACGTTGCTATGATTATGGCGGTGATGCCGGCGCGGTATTTGAAATGTTCATATTGATATTTTTTTTAACTATGAAAAAATATATATGGCAAAACGAAAACAGCCAAGCGTCACAGCTTTTGGATTCACAAGCAAAGAAGCGAAGGAGTCTAAAAATGACAACGTGAACAGAAAACAACTTTTAGTTGGCCGGCTGTAAGCGGCGTTAGGGTCGAGTTTGACAGCTCCACACCGAGGGAGAGGCCTGCCGATGCGGAGCCTGAAGAGGCTTCAACAACGGCCACATCCGCCGGCATAGTGACACCGTCTGTAGAAGAGTGTTTTTATAGCAATTGATCGCATCCGCGCTGCTGCGCCAGTCAACAGAGCGTGCGTGTGACATATTTAGTAGCAGGATGTGCTCTGAAAAATAGGGCTCCCCGAAAGCAAATGGGTAATTAGAAAACTGACAGAGCTCCCTCTATACAAATCAAACTGTAGAAGGTGTGAAAGCACCTATTGTTTTAAATAATGGTCGGAATCATGTGACCTGTGAGCCTTCTGAATTACCTTGGGACAGCACATTCTAAACTAAAATGTTCAATCAATAAAGTAACATCTTATCTTATCTTAATAATATCTTCATATTAATAATAATAATAAATCATACAGTATGTGTCCGAAAGGGAGCAAGAGGAAGCAAACACAAAAATATACTGCATATTAAAGCAAACGATTGTAAAGGTTAAAGTATGAGCATAACAAATAAAGAAGTGTAATGTAAACATTTACATTATAATTATGATTATTTAATATATAAAGACTATATATTATTGAATTACAAGATTAGATATACTTTAGTTGATCTAAAATATTGATGTGTTCAAATGCTCTTCAAAACACAACTGAAAGTCCATGAAACTTGTCTTTCTGTATTTGTGAATGAAGCGCCATCTCCTGGTTAAAACCTGAAATTGAAAATCTGGCAACGCCCTCTTGGAAAATAGTGGGAGGGCTTAACATTCCTCTATACTGGTATTTGGCAGGCCGTAGGCAGGAAGCTGTAAACTGGAGTCCGAAATTCAGTGCTCCATATGTATATACAGTATATCCCTGTCTACGTCACAACTTCCCGCCCTCCCCCGTCTGCTCCCCCAACCACAGGCCCGCACCTCAACCAGCATCACGGTACAGCTCTATGATTGGCAGAGAGACGGGGGATACCTGAGTGACACCCTCAGCATCCTATCAGGGTCGCTACAATACCTATAGCCATTCTTTTGCGGTTATTTTGGGTGAGTAACTCAAAAGTAATATAAAAGTAGTGTAACTCATTACATTTCAGAGACAGTCATATTGTAATGTTACTTATTACTTAAAAAAGACAGTAATAAGTCATATATACTGTATTACAGTTTGTAAGTAACTTGCCCAACACTGATTAAGAGGATAGTCTCCTTTGATTATCAGCTGCAAAGCAATGTTGGATTTGTTTTTACATTGTGAGTGTGTCATCAAGGCAATGACTGTGTGCTCCTGAAGTCTACAGAAAGATTTTGTCACAGAGATGACATCACAAACGTGCAAGATGAAGTTTGGAGGTTGTTTGAAAAAACTTTCAATGGAAACTGTTTGGAAAAAGTCTTGGGAAAATACTGAATGTACTCTTCCAATATCAGAGTAGCACATGATAACAAAGGCCCTACGTAGTTGTGTACGTAACCAGAAGTAGGATTAAATACGTCAGGACACACTGTTTTAGGCATATGATAGCTATGTGACAACGATTAACGTGGCGATTCAGCCTCTATGGAGATAGACATATGACAAGCATGATCATTTCTGACGTTGGCCTTAGCTAATCTAAACTAAACATACTGCTTTGAACTGGTATTCTGCATCTTGTGACTGTGTAACACCTTCTCTTATATATCAGCATGTGAAGGACACTGTTCTGGACGTAGTTGTACCAAATGCTCTGTATGTGATGACTACTTCCATTCTTGAAATGATAACAAAAACATGTATCCTGTTATTAATGCCCAAGCCTGTGACGAGTGATATTTTTCTAACATAATGTTAGGCACTTTAAAGATGAACTTGGGAGCTGGTTACAGGCTCACTTTAACCAATCATAGGAGGCTTTAAGCTTCCTTCACCTGACCAGCTGTTAAATGGCCATCTGTGCCGATGTTTCCCTTCTGAAGAGTGGTCCTGAGGGACTATAGGGAAGCTACCCCCCTGATATTGCCATTGAGTGCTACGCTCAAAGTTCAAATTAATTCAAATTTGATCTTGATTGCTGCTGACCTTTCAACGTACAACCAATCAGATGTCAGCTGTAAGAAGCGACACAAGCTAATAGGGGAGGTTATACAGAAACAAAACTAAACAGCTCTTTTTCCCGCAAGGCTCTGTGCCCTATACTGTAACTTGCGTTGAGCAAAGAGCAAATCTCTCATCATGGGAAGTCAACTTAAGTGTCATTCTGTTCCTCCTCGGGCGGCATTAGCTCAGTCTGTAAGGTCAATGGTTCAAATCCTGATCGAACCAAAACTATGGAGTGTTGACTGGTAGCTGGAGAAGTGCTGATTCACCTCCTGGGCACTTCAAGGTGTCCAACTGCTCCCTGGTGCCAGAAAACCTGGCAGCATGTCCGCTCTGACTCCTCTCCTGTACATGTGTATGTGTTTTGCACTGTGTACACAACAATAATGATGCTATATTTATATTATAATAATAAAAGAGTGAAAACTGAATTTCCTCTCAGGGATAAATAAAGGCCCTTCTTCTTTTTATAAACCACACACATTATCTTCCAGCAGCTCCTCACAGGACACTGATTGGTCCAGACAGAATGACTCGAAGCGGGAATAGGTGGATTTATTTGTGATCTCGCAATATAGTTTGAAGCTATAGCTGTCTTGCAAGGTGAGATTCACTGATTGTGAACTGTGGTTGTGTGTGGTTATTGAAACATTTGTATGTGGAAACAGTACACAGGGTTGCTTGTTAGAGACACAAAAAGACTGAATACAAACACAGGAAACAACAAATTACTTCTTCGTCGACATGTTTTATTGAGCTATTTTAAAATTCAAATTGTGGACTCTTGCCTTTTCGAGAAAAGCCTGTTGTTGTTCCAGCCGTCTTCCACGGCTGAATGCTGCAATGACACAGGAGGTCACGTGACACTGTAGGGTCATGTTAGACAACCTCACATTCATTTTTCCTCCATTTGAGTTTCAATTGTATTTTCTTAAGAGCAAGACTTTGCAGTAATTATTTATCACAGATGTAATTACACAGTCCATCACATTATCATCTTTCCATCTTGAATAATAGACTTTGAAAAAAAGGTTCAAGGACTTCAACAATTATACATTTCTCCAGGCCAATTAAACACAGCCACTTCATATTACATTTTTGGTCTGATTTATATTCCGTGGACAGTATCACTTGAGTTTTAATATGTGCTGTTATATAGTGCTTTATACTTCATCTTTAAATAAACCTTGTAATTAACAAATTGTGATAAGGAAATGCTAAAATAACATGTTAACTGTCGCTTTCACCTTGTCCCTGCACATAATGTCTTCTTTCTACATAAAGTTACAAGAAGAGCTACAACTTTATGGAAATGCAGCAGCCTATTTACAGTAGGTGCTTGTTGTATGCAGTCCTGTGTATATAAAGGGTAAATATAGCATTCAAATCTCTAAAGGAATCATACAAATATTAAAGGTGGGGTAGGTAATTTTGGAGAAACCAGTTGAGTGCGCTAGAATTTGAAAATACACAGCCGGCCCGGAACACATCTGCCACTTCCTTACAGAGCCCCTCCTCCAACACACACGAACGCGCACATGACCAATGAGGGCACGAGATAAGTTAGTGCAGGGGTTCCCAAACTTTGCCATGCCAAGGACCCCCATATAGCATTATCCTCTGGCGGGGACCCCCCTGTTGCAATTTTTTTTGATTGAAAATATGAAAAATTAATCATACAGCTTAATACATTTTCTTAATATATATTTGTATTAATAATTAATAATCAGTTATTCTTCTAAACATTTGTTGTATTTATCTTTTGTTTGTCATTCATTACATTCATTGTGTCTTCTGTTATAAACATTCTTAACACAATATTAAACAGTAATATCAACAGCAAACATATTTTTAAAGCATTTTTAAAGTGATTTCTTTCTTTATAATATTATATAATCTTGAACAGTAATATGAACAATTAACATATATTTTTAGCATTTTTGAAAGCTACTTATGCCTTAATAATATAATATATAATATTCAACAGTAATATTAACAATAAACATATTTATATTCATATATATATAAACAATATTTGCTACATCAGTTTCACTCTCAGTAGCGGCAAATCGATTCTGATTGGCTTGAAGGGCGGTCGTGTGATTTAAAAATAAATAAATGAAATAGTAATAAATAAAAAATATTAAAAGATTGGCATCAAAGGACACATAGATTGATAGATTAAGCAGTTATTAATATCTAAATCTAAAAAAAGAAAAAAATGTAACTTTAAAAAAAGAAAAAAATTCCCCTTTCCCTCAAACTTTGCGTGACCCCTCTGGCGGCCCCCGAGGGGGCCCGGCCCCCCACTTTGAAAAACACGATGATATTAGCATTATACATCCAACTAATGGAAAAATCTTGGTGTAAATAGGGGTTTCACAACTACCAATATTTACTAGTCGACTAGTTTTTCAAAATAGTAGTCGACTAGTCGTTACGTCATAATAGAGACACACAAAGAGAGGTTTACAACTGTATTTTCTATTGGAACTCATACAGTAACATTAAACACTGCATTTTAATTTGTGTTTCATGGCTGAGTAAATAACAAACACTGGACTCACCAAAATCGACAGCAAAAAACTCTTGTTTACATAAATGCCACGTAAATCCAGTGCGCAACAGCGCATTGCGCAACACTTTATTCGCTGTCCTCCACGATAACGTCCACCTTTCCATATTTTTGGTTTGAACACCAACGCATCGACATGTGAGGGAAGGAGGCTTGACCGCTTTCGGGTGACAGTGTTGCCTGCCAGGGAAAAAACCCTCTCACTCGGGGTGCTTGTGGCTGGAATAGCCAGGTAGCTCCTCGAAAGCGGGGGAAGCGGTGCACGTTTTCTGCCCACCACTCCAGTGGATCATCCATTGTGGGGATATGCGGTGTGCGCTGGCAGTAATCCCGTAGCTCATCATCCGCATCACTGTTGACCCGTGTTTTCTTGCTGTTCGTTTGCCTCTGTTCAGTGCTGACGCCGGTCTGTTGCTCACTGGTGCTAGCATTACTGCTAGTGCTAGCTGTCGGCAGCGATAGTTGCGCATAACAGATGTATTTTTGTTGTACTTCAGTACAGCTGTACACAACTGACACTTCCCTGGGGAGTTGGTTACATCTTCGTTGAAGTACTGCCATACATAAGAATGTCGGACGTGTTTTGTAGCATTTTGCAGCACCTCGTTTACCTCCATTTTTTTCCACGACTAGTCGACTAGGGCCTACAGCGCCGACTAGTGGTAAAGGTAGTCGACTAGTCGACTAGTCGATTAGTTGGTGAAACCCCTAGGTGTAAAACACATGAGATACAAACAAATAAAATATGTTTATGGTGTAATTTATTTGCATAAATGAGATTATTGCTTGTTTAAATGAAAATAAATGCCAGGTACATGAAGTTAAAAAAAGCAAATCAACATGCAACATAAATTATATCCCATAATAAAAAGGTGTCTCCACACTGTACGCTTTATGAGGAGAATTATACAGACAGACAGTCGAGGATGCAGTTACAGCCAACCTGTCTGTTGTGCTGTGTGACATGGAGATACTGTACATCAGAAATGCTGCTCCCCGGTGTATTTCATATCGTGCAGATTGGAAAGGTTTTCTTTTATGCAGGTGTTGAATAGGCCCGGGCTTGCGCAGGTATTTGTCTACTCTCTGGCAGGGCCAAGGGATTAGAGAGGCAAGCACGGTGTTGCCATGGTTTCCAGTTCAGCTCTGCCTGCCTCCAACACCAATGATAGCCGTTCTTTGTTGGCCTTCAGAATCACACCAATCGTAAGTGGGAGAGATGATGATAAACAAAAAAAATCTGTGTACAATAGAAAAGCCGCTTGTGAGTCATTATATATGATATATTTGGCCCATAAAGCTCTATGTTCACGTTCATCTTTTATTATAAAAAAACTCAATGTGTGAACAGAACATTTGGGACATTTCTTTATAAGACGCCATCTGTCCTGTACCCTTAGATCTAATGTTACAATAATAAAAATATGATTATACCTAACTCACGATGCATGCATGGAACTGTTGAACCCAATGACTGTGTTATAATAAAACTCCTTAAACTCCTTCAATCGCATTTAACACTTTTAAATAAATATACTTTTCTAAGTTTAGCTTAACCTCACTTTGCGGAATAATTTTTCCACATTATTGTAAATTGAATACCTTTCATTTCTTTTTGTCGAATGTCATAACCTGACATTTCAAATAGAGAAAATATTTAATACCACATTATCGAACCACCAACCCTATGATGAAGACAATCTGCTGAACCTGTTGAGTCACGGCACTTTAAATATGTATCAGTTTTGATGAACCAGAACATATTGTGGACTTTTCTATGAAGTGTTTTTCAGTTATAATGCCCTTTGTGCAGCCAATGTACTGTACCAAAGCTTTGTCACTTCTCTGAAATATAACATGGTTTATAAACAGGAAGTGGAGAAATACCGACCTCAATCAGGCATATAGACCTTTGAGTCTTATGAAACACACATTGTACAATAAGATTGACAATTTACTTTTTTGTAAAACTGAGAACATTTTAGTATTTCATCAAGCTTTACTTCCATGTCTAACATAACTAATTATGTCTGTATAAGATGTAGCCTACACTGTAAGAAACGTACCGTGAAATTCACAGTATTTAACTGGCAGCAGTTGACAAGTTACTTACTGTAATTCATTTTACAGTATTTAACTGGCAACACTTGACAAGTTACTTACTGTAGTTCATTTTACAGTAAGTAACTTGTCAATTGCTGCCAGTTAAATACTGTAAAATGAATTACAGTAAGTAACTTGTCAATTGTTGCCAGTTAAATACTGTAAAGGTAATCACAGTATTTACAAGTTATTTACAGTAACAGTGTAAAATAAAACTCAGTAACTTCCAAGTACTGTATTTGTGTTTACGGTCAGGGCTCGACATTAAGGGCTGCCCGATGGCCCGGGGCCATCTAGTATTTAGCTCGGGCCATGAAGCCTCACCTGCTGGTTGCCCAATCGGGCAATCTATTATACCAGTATCATGCAGCTCGCGGATCCAGTAATGAGTGACCCGACAGTAAAACTAAACATATCTATAACTAGTTTAGGTAGTTTGAGAGGTGATTAAAATAGCTACGTGTGATATTCTAACCTGAAGCGTGTGTTTTGTCCGCTCACCGCTGCATGTGATCATGCAGAGCTGCGTGTCGACTCGTCAGCAGCAGCTGATCTCTCTCTCCCGTCAGATTAGACTTCACTCGCGTTTATGTCCATATCGATCAGATCCAGCTAGTTATAGCTAATGATATGACTACCTGCTTATTAAAAGACACCGTGACCTAAACAATAAGTGTCGCTATGCAAACGGGTGAGGCCACAAAGTATAGCGCAGCATAATGCATTTGTTTACATGCCTACCGGAACCCCGAGGCATTACCAACAGATCAACGCACAATCAACCCACACAGCACATCTCTTTCTCCACATTAAGTGTTACACATTAGAATGGACTACTCTTGTCTGTCACATACTCTTCTTGTCTGTCACATAAGTGGCGCAACTGAAGCGGTATTGCGCTAAAGGGAAATTATTTTGACCGGACATTTTGGCCGAAGAGATTTAGATTTGCTTGCTAACGGGAACTCTGACGTCGCCATTGTGTGTGCTTCGCAGATGCACTCGGCTGCTCGGATCTGCTCGGTCAGCTTCTGGATGAGGAGGCATTCCTTCGACCAACTTACAGTAGATAACTTTACAAACATTTTTAACAGGGGCCATAATAGCGTAAATAATGTTTGTTTTGGCAGTTATAGCTGCATGTAATGTTTTCTACTTTTTTACATCTGGGAAGGCATTTGCCTTCATCAGATGGAAAGTGTCTTGACAAACAACTTAAGTATTTATTATAGCTATGCAGGGCATGCAAGCGAGCAAACACAAACAAGTGAAATGAAGAATACAATTTAAATTGTAATATTGTGGTGGTTCATCTTATAATTCAGTCTAGAGAATGCACCAGACAGCATCTAAGACCTGCAAAAATCTAAATGTTCTCGGGGGAGGCCCCCCAAACCCTTCGTGCGTCATTTCGTCCGCGCGCATTTTTCAGGGCAATCTCTATTGGGCTCAGGGCCATCTGTAAATTAGCTTAGATGGCCCACAGGGCCATCTCCCAAAATCCTTAATGTCATGCACTGTTACGGTAATAGTGTTTTAACTGTAAAATAAAACACAGTAAATAGCATTTACTTTATTTGGTATTACAGTAGTAGTGTTTTAATTGTAAAATGAAACATGTATTTAATTACTTTATTTTTTGTTACAGCAGTAGTGTTATAGCTGTAAAATAAAACAGTAATTTCCAAGCATTGTATTTTTGTTTAAGGTAATAGTATTTTAACTATAAAATAAAACACTGCAATTTAAAAAGTATTGTATTTTTGTTTACGGTAATGGTGTTTCAATTGTAAAATATAAACTTTAATGCTGTAATTTTAAGTTACAGTATGAGTATTGTAAAACTATTTATTATAGTATACTTCATGTCATGCTGGTAATTTACAGATTACCTGAAATTCGTGACACAATTTTAAAGCTCACCAATAACTGCAGGGAGACAGCAAACAATACATTTTAACAATGTATTCTTAATTGTTGAATGGTATCAAGACCATGTATTTTCTATAAATATTTTAATTCATAAAACAATCGATATTAATATCCAAACACATGGAGATTGCATTTTTAAAACAGTGGCGATAACAAACACAAAGAATATGAAGCCATTTTAGAGACGTGCTGTAGTTGAAAAGGTGTCACGATCTCGACACAAACTGGAGAACCCAAATGCACGACCCATGGGACACAGTCTTGAATGTAACAAACATTTTCTTTTTAATGTCATTGAACAGAAAATCCCTCTAAAATAAACTTTAACTAACAAAACAACAAAACCTGACAAGACTGGAAATGATCCTCTCTTTGCTGAGGCCTGGCACGACCACACGTGGGAACAAACATGAACTGACACAGGACAGGGGGGAGACGGGACTATTTAAACATGAGGTGAGTGGAAACAATCAGGGGTGGGGCAGACGCTGACGATGGCGGGAAAACACACAAAGGGATGAAGTAACAGGGCCTGAAATGAGAAACAAGAGGGAAAATGAAACACAACATGAAACACGGGGACTTCACTAAAGTTATGATTCATTTAACTTATTTTCTTCCAAAAGTGAATTATCCAAAGCATCAAACACCCCCCTCTATTTAAATATAATGGTTTGGTCCTGCCTCCAAACGCTGTGCAGGCAGGAACGGCTAGTGAGAGCATGTGAGGAGGGATGCTAGTACTTACGTGTGTACGATGTCTCAACGACTAACAAAGTCAGGCTTTCAAGAAAGAAAAGAAAGGAGAGAAAGACAAGAGAGAGGGACTAAAGGGCGACAGTATGTCACCCAGTTTTTCAAAAGAAAAGGTGGGTGTTGTCCATGAGTGGTGGAAATTAGTTAGCTCAGGGGTTCCCAAAGTGGGGGTCGCGACCTCCCAGGGGTTCGCGAGACCCCGAGTTGGGGTCCCGAGATGATTACAAAATAAAAATGGAAAATACATTTTTTTTTTTTTTAAATGGATTTTTTTTTTTTTTTTTTTTTTTATTAATAATAATAACGTTTGCATAGACATTTTAAGGGGCGGACTAGCCATCTGTATAATTTCCCCGCAACGAGGCTCCCCCTTTGACAATCCACTAGCGCAGTGTTTCTCAAACTTTTTCATACCAAGGACATCTTAACCAATAAAAAACACTCATGGACCACCTAACTCCACAAATATCCAAAAACAATAGGCCTGCTTACCCATTCCAACAGTATATAACAAATTACAGCCTAATAATGACAGCTTAACCTTCTCTATATCGCCTCGATCACACATTAAATCAACAATACAAATACATCTACAGATTGTATAAGCATTTAGTTCAAATGCGATTTAAAATCCTCTCAGGTTTTACACCTCTTATTATTAAATGTGGACTACATTTATTATGTAGTATTATTTTAAACACAAGTTTATGTCCGAGCCAACAGACTCACAGATTGTTGGCTACTGAGAGATATGCAAAATACACCGCATGTAGTACGACACAAACCTCCGCTGTGGATTTTCAAAACAAAATACAATAAAACTATGGTCGCAGGCCCAAGTTTAACTCTCTGAGGCCTGCATGGTCTGTCTACAAAACAAAAATAAAAATACGTTTATGCAGCCCCAACAACAGCCTCTGATCATCAACAGACTTCATGCAATGCTTCATCAGATATTAGATAATAATCTCTATCTCACTCCTAACACATCTAAATCCACTTTCAGCATGGATAAATGTTCATAAAATACCTCCATTGTTTGTTCTATATGCTTCTTGAAATCCTAAAAAACACATCGTTTTTCTAGAACAGATTACAAATCGCCTGAAAATGGTACAAACAAGTGGCAACATGCTTGACGGAGGTGTTGCGCTGGGCTATATCAGGCATTCGAAAGTGAAACTTAAGCCTGCTCCATTGCGGAGAAGTTCCCGCGAGAGTGCGGAAAACTGAAATTAATTCACTAGTCATAAATGAGTCGGTTGGGTTCTTGAGGTGTGGTTACAGCAATTGTGCTTGGTTGGCGTGGCCTGGGTCTGGTGGTGGGGCCCAATGTGATGTCTTTTCATGGGGCCCAAAATCCCTGGCGGCGCCCCTGCAAACAACCAAATGCATGCAGGAATGGACCCTGTAGCTACTGAACTTACAAACCTTACACGTGTAAGACATTTTGATAAGCTTGCAGAGTACAGTTAGCTTAACTTGCTTTTTCACTAAGCGGCCTGACGTCGGACTGTCAAACTTTGGCTCGGGTTACATAAATTAACTCACAAAATGATTTGTATTAATTTCTTTCTTTGTCTCTTGAGTTACCATGTCCATTGGGGGAGTTTACTTCCTGGTTCAGCAAAGGGCGTTGTCTAGCGCTGAGGACTAAATACTTAGACTGTCCAGAAAAACGCGATCGCAGAATTTACCTCATAATCAGCAAAATGGCGCATATTTTTAAAAGGCCTAATATTTATCAAAAGGCTGCATAATCCCCGCATTTTTCCACACAAAATTAAGAAAAAAAAAAGTTAACTCGTCTTGACGTTAAGTAGTGACGATGATGACGTGACGTCATCAGCTCGCGCATCACAGAAGGTAAACAACACCGTAGAGTGAACGTGTGGAACTCACACGAGAGAGAAAACACCAAGATGAAAAAATCTGATCCATCTTATTTACCGACGAACATTTCTGCTAAAGACCGGGCAAAGCAGTACCCCGATGTCTTTCACGAAAGTGGGGGGAAACTATTCTGCACCCCGTGCAACTGTGTGTTGGAGCATACGTCTGCATACGACCCACTTTGATTCATTCAAACATTCGAAAATGCTTTCTGCTGCTGCGGACAACAAAGCCAAACAACTCACGTTCACCGAGGCATCAACCTCCAAAACCCTTTTGAGGGCTACAAGAAACGAAGTGAGTAGCCTACAAGACTGAAGCTGGTCAGATAACGAACGTGTAAATGAAAACAGAATGAGGCGGAGAAGTGTGTGTGAGAGAGAGAGAGAGAGAGTGTGATTAAAATAGCCCCATTGCTTTTACAATAAATAAACATTGAATGTGTTTAATTGAATAGGAAAGGGGTTTAACGTTAGTGGCAGGTTGTGTGTGAGAGAGAATAAATAAGACAGCCCAATATTTAAAAAAAATCTATTATTTTTCGCAACTTTCCGCATATTTCACAACTTCCCGCAATTTCACCGCATAAAATCACATAAAAACCCTGCATGTTTAATCGCATAATCAAGGATTTTAGCCCGCATCATCAAATATTTTTGTCCGTGTTTTTCTGGAGGGTCTAAATACTGCAAGGAGCCAATTGGGACAAACCACCTGCTTCCATGTTAAAGGGGGAATTTGGGTTGGGTTTTTTTTTTTTTGTGTCCTTTGTTTATTCTGTTACTATTAATAATTATCCCTTGGTTTCAACTTGGTTTGGCCAAGCCACTATATAGGTTCCTTGGTTTTTCATTGTAGCAGGTCAGTTTGTTGAGTTAACACTAGAGATGGCGAGATGAAGCCTTATGAAGCTTTAAAGCTTTCCAGCTTTCCAGCCAATTGGTTCGCAAAAGGGTTCATCTCATGAGGCTTCATCATGGGCTTCATTTGAATACAAACCCTCCTGTTGGTCAAAGTGTGTAAAACAGGCAGATTGGACATCTCAACAGTGTGCTCTCTCATACCGAGTTCCCAATGAGTAAAGCCTTAGAATAACTCTGAACAACTAACATAAAATCATATGTTCATGTTAACAATATTGTTTTTATTCCAGTTGATTGTGATTGAAAAGCCTAAGGAGGCTGACATTGCAAAGAGGGATTTGTATTCCTTAGTAATTTTCATAAACTTAACCATGTTGTAGCCTGAGAAAGGCTAAACCATATCAAAGAATACATTTATTAACTAGGCTACATTATCTCATTTAGCTGTAGCTTTTTTAAACAACAAAAAATACGTATTGACTCGTTGAACAAGGGACCCTACGGTCATGAGTCAACTGCTTTCCAGCTGAGCCACAGCACACATGCTGAATCTCCCTGAAAACACTGTAAGATATTTATTCCTGTATTTATTCATGTTTTTATTCCTACATTTATTTATGCTTGTATCTATTTATACTTATGACATGTTCCGACCTCTATATAAGTGAGGTTCTGAGCTCTTTTAATTCCATCGTGTCACCAGGGGGCCCGGGTACAGGAGGGGTAATATGGTTCTTATTATACATCCATGGGTATTATGAGCATTGTGGTTCAACGGTTCAACCGATCTGAATCGCTTCCTGAAGCAGTCACGTGGTATCGACAGGCAGCGAGGCTTCGTTTCTCATCGTTGAAGTCACTGGCCCAAAACAATACATGCTTCACAAAAAGCTTCGGGTATGCAAGGCTGCAGTGGGTTTAACATATCTTTGCCTTGAAAAATATTCGATGCACACACACACACTAAGACTGAATATCATGTTCTATTTGCAATTAAAGATTTATAATTGTGTGTATTGGGTTATTGAGAAGAGACTAGAGAGTGCTGGACATTTTTTTGGGCAGAGAGGGCCTTTTATCAGTTATTAAAGTATTAAAGTTGAAAATAAATGATTAAAAGTTTAACTATTCCGGGCTTTGAACCAGCTGCGCGGAGGACATCTCCGCATCCTGGCCGCCGGATCTATCAACTGGGCTATCTATTCCTTAAACTATTGAAGTGTTTTTATATTACTCATTGTCTTTTTGTTCACAACTTCTCCACATTTCGAAGTGTTTCACGAGCCAGAACGACCTATCTTTCTTCCTGGCTTGCTCTATAATGAATGATACAATTCAAATGCAATACCAACAACAACTCAACAGCAACAACGCAAACTACGACAACAACCCACACATTGCGCATTGTTTAGAGCGGTTATAAAGTGTTGAAGTGCTCAAGTTTGAAACTGTTTCAACCTGTCACCTGTCAGAATAGAGATGAGGCAGTGCATTGAATCGCGTGATTGGACCGCGAACCAGTCAAGGGATTAATTCAGGAAATTAAGCAGTTGCTGGTTCGGACGTCACATGTCACGTGATTTGAAGCAGTTGCTGCTTCGGACGTCATATGTCACGTGATTTGAAGCAAGATTCGAAGCACTAGGCTTGTTTGAGACAAGCGAGACCTGCGCAGACCTGCGCAGTTGCGATCAACGTCTTCCTAGTGCGTTGCATGATGGTTAGTCATTTTGTCCGACTTGCTTTGGAGGCTCGCCTACATGAGAGGTTGAAATCTCGCGGGACAAAGACGCCCGCAGCCTTGAGAGCGAGGCGCGGCGAGGCGGCGCAGTTCCTCTCCACGGGCTGCGGAAGCGAAATGCTTGATGGGAAACGACTCGCTGGTATCTCGAGCTGAGCGCTCATTTGTGGTTTTTACCACCTGCTGGTGATGAAACTCTCCAATTGGCTCGGCAAAAGTTTGTTGTTGTTTTGTGTCAGTTTTACGTCACCCCTTCCATTAACATTTTTCATCATTGTTCCACAATGTTTATCATCATGAAATTAATATCCATATATTTTATACTATACTTGCACTGCTTACCGTTTTCATACTTTATATATCTTAGCATATTCATACACACTGTTCGCACTGCTCACAGGCTGCTGTGTGTATCTAGTGTATTCATACACACTGTTCATACTGCTCACAGGTTGCTGTGTGTATCTAGTGTATTCATACACACTGTTTATACTGCTCACAGGCTGCTGTGTGTATCTAGTGTATTCATACACACTGTTCATAATGCTCACAGGCTGCTGTGTGTATCTAGTGTATTCATACCCCTCACTGTTTATTCATCATTCAATTCATTCTATATTTTATTCTGTAGATTGTGTACATTACTTTTCCTGCTTGTTGCACTCCTGGTTAGAAGCTAAACTGCATTTCGTTGTCTCAGTACCTGTAATATGTGCAATAACAAATGTATTTACTTAGTACATATCTGACATTAACGATTAAACACATGTGTTCATTCTTTATAAATGCAAACCGAGTCAAGCCGACCCCGGAGGTGGCGGTATGCACCTTAAAGTTGTTTGCAATCCGCCAAAAAACAAGAAGAAGAAGAAGTCCGACTTCAGGCGAGCTTTTGAGACCTCCCCCGGCTGCGATCGGCTATTCTCGTCTACTTTCGAGGCGAGCCGCAACGCGTCTCAAACAAGCCTACTGCTTCTATGGAATAGGAAGTCCAGGGTTGAAGCTCCGTTCGAAGCTTCAGTGTCAAACTGCCATCACTAGTATTCTCTGCTGACCTCTTTTATCGGCCTAGTTATTAGAAATGATTGATTTATGCTGTTTTCTGTGGACTTTTGGGTAAATAAAAAAACCCAGTTTATTTAAACCACTCCTGTGTCCTGTTGGACATACCCCTCACTGTTTATTCATCATTCAATTCATTCTAAATGTTATTCTGTAGATTGTGTACATTACTTTTCACTTCACTGCTTTTTGCACTACTGGTTAAAAGCTAAACTGCATTTCGTTGTCTCAGTACCTGTAATCTGTGCAATAACAATAAAGTTGAATCTAATCTTGAGCAGGAACAAATGTATTTACTTAGTACATATCTGACATTAACGATTAAACACATTTGTGCATTCTTTATAAATGCAAACTGGTCAAGACCACTGACGGAAGTAGTTTTGCAAAGTAGTGGTTCTGTCTTTTACATGTAGGATTCAACCCCCCTTGTATTGGTTTGTTTTAAAATGAACAGACACTTGAGTCATTCATTTTTAGTGATATAATAATTGTTCATCTGCAACGAAGAATGCAAATTCCGCCATTGCAAACCGAGTCAAGCCGACTCCGAGCTGTCCGACTTCAGGCAAGCTTTTTGAGACCTCCCCCAGCTGCAATCAGCTATTCTCGTCTACTTTCGAGCCGCCACAATAATAATAAAAATGATGAGTATTACCTTACTTTTGTCTATTTTTATTCCTCTGTGTTGTGTTTTTAAGGTGCAAAGACACATTCTTTGTATAAATCAGCACCACATTTGTAGTTCTTCCGGTTTGCAAAGACATAGGGTCTTACAAATAATATATCTACTAAGTATATAAAATATCTAGCCAAACTACTAATTACACTGCATCAAGATGATATATATCAAGAAAATGTGTTGGTTTATTTTAGCTATAAATGGGGTTTTTCGGTTGGTCCTTTCTTTTTTGGTTACTGTCATCTTCTACAGTACATTGTTGGTTACTGTGATTATCTACTGTACATTGTAGGTTACTGTGATGTTCTACAGTACATTGATGGTTACTGTGATTATCGACAGTACATTGTAGGTTACTGTGATTATCGACAGTACATTGATGGTTACTGTGATTATCGACAGTACAATGATGGTTACTGTGATCTTCTACAGTACATTGATGGTTACTGTGATTATCTACAGTACATTGTAAGTTACTGTGATGTTCTACAGTACATTGATGGTTACTGTGATTATCGACAGTACATTGATGGTTACTGTGAATATCTACAGTACATTGTTGGTTACTGTGATTATCTACAGTACATTGTCGGTTACTGTGATCTTCTACCGTACATTGTTGGTTACTGTGATTTTATACAGTTGGGACGTTACTACTGCTATTTCTACAGTAACTCCAGAGTTGCTGTAATTTTTGGTTGGAAACACGGTATTATACTCTAAAATGGTATACAGTGATTTACTGTGCACAAACACTGTAAATAACTGTGGATTTCACAGCCATTTTTTACAGTGTAGCTGTAATGCTCTTATAATATCATTGTATCATAAAAATGTAAACACAAGATGTATAGTATAGGATATAAAGTGAATGGAAACAGACACTTGAAATGACAAACTGTTTAATGCCTGGTGTTTATGATTCTTAATCTCTGGATTTTCCGTTTGCTGTTGAGTTTGGAAGATTAGCCACGGATCACAAGCGTTGCAAGATAGCATCAGAAACATGTAGAAATACGTGAGAGTGATTATCAGGAACTTCAAGGGCCTGATTTTCATGAACCACTGGTGCATAGCGGAGTCATCAGCACAAAGCACACAGAGAGCCCTGAGCGTCTTTGTGTTTTTTTAATCATGCAGTGCTAGAAGGTAAAGGGGTTGCATTACGGAGAACTTTAGTGGAAACTTTCTTTCAGGACGTGTATGGATGAAATAAGATGTTAAGATAAGATAGGATTCCTTTGTTTGCTTATTTCACATTTTAATAGACATTGAGATTTATTAAACCATGTTTTTAGCTGTGACCAGCACCTACATATATAAATCACTCTGTTGATCGGTCTAAAAACCTTGTCTTTACCCTTTAACCTTTGGTGGCCACATATTTAGTAGTAAGAGGCTTACATTTGGCACAGGTGTGTGTTTGTGTTCATGACAATTTGAAAAAAGAGGGTGATGGTGTGAGAGTTGCATTTAACGATACACATTCACATTGCACTCAGCAAATAGTGTGTGTGTGTGTGTGTGTGTGTGTGTGTGTGTGTGTGTGTGTGTGTGTGTGTGTGTGTGTGTGTGTGTGTGTGTGTGTGTGTGTGTGTGTGTGTGTGTGTGTGTGTGTGTGTGTGTGTGTGTGTGTGTGCGCGTAAATGTGTTTGTGTGTGAGCGTACGTCAATACACATGGACAGAGGTACATGTGGTTGCTATGATTGTGAATTTGCTCTGGTTTATTTCAGTTGTGTGCTGAAATAAGACCTTGGGTACCAGCCTTTATTTCACTAAAACACTGGAGCAACAAAGTAATACTTTGTGTTATTAATTTATTTGACTCAAAGGGTTTTTCGTTTTTCTCCTTCCTCTCGTACATCATTGATATCATAATTAACACACACTCTTTTGAACATTGTACAAAACATCACTCATGTGAAAACACAGAACCCAAATCCTTAAATATTGCTTCAGTGAAGATGAGGCTGGAAGTTCTTAGCATTCTAAATTGAATACCTGCATTCTTTTACTTGATTAATGCAGGCGCACTTCTTATTTTATATCTATCTGAATGATCTGGCTGCTTAAACCTCATTGATGCATGAGCAAAGTTCACTTATTTCGCTGGTGAGTCTTGGCATGCAGGTCATCACTTTTGGTGAGCTTGGCTGAACTCATTAAAGAGCAGAGAAACCTGGGGGAAACAGCATGGACTGAGGTGAAACTGAAACTGAGCTCCTGTCAGGTTTTAAATCTGCTGTGTGGAAGAATTCCAGATTTTTCAACAGATAAAGCAAAAGGCAACAAGACAACTGACAAAAAAATTGCACAGATTGTGAGGGAGCCCTGTCTTGGGGAAACACTTGCAATACCCTTCACAACACAGTGAAAGAAATGTATTTGCTACTTTTGTTTCATTTTGGAGGATATTTCTTTCTTTGTACTGCCCTAGAGAGAAAATGCCCCTTGTTCATATAAGATAAATAACAAGCGGCAACCACTGGGTTTAAAAAGAGAAGCCAATGAGTAAGTGCGTAAAAACCTTATTTTCTTTCAAATGCCAGCAGGGGGCGACATCACTGGTTTCTAAAAGAGGTACGGTTGTACAGAAGTCTGTGACAAAAATGACCCTCACAAACTACCGAAATATTTGTCTTTATTGGTCTTCTCCAAGTCTTCTTGGGTGCTTTAAGTGTTCTTCGTCTTAAAATGTAACCCTTTCAAACTGTTTTCGTAATGTAGAACTGAAACTTTAAATGACTTTTAAAGAACACACTGAATACATAAAGCAACAAAACAAACACTCAATGTAGATGTAGACAGGTCATAACACACTGAATACATAAAGCAACAAAACAAACACTCAATAAATTGTCTAACCTATACTATCAAAAAACTACAAAAACTACTTACTTAATCTAACTCTATGGACAATAACTCTATGGACAATGACAAATGTTACGCTGGAATGCTTGGAAACGCACAAGACAATCTGGCAACGAGACAGGAGAAGACGAGAACTATATATACTAGACAGACAACATCGGGGCCCTTTCTCATTTCTCTAACTCCCCTCCTCGACTACCCTCCTCGACTCCTATCCTCGAGACTTAGTCCCGCCCACAGGAGATGCGAGCGGAGGAGCCGAGGAGGGGAACCGAGGAGAGAGGAGGGGAAGCAGCAGGCGGTTAGAGAAATGAGAACTCCTGTCCTCTGAGCGGTCATTTTAAAGAGATGTCCATTAATGATGACAGGAGGCACAGCAGCACTCTGTCTGATGGACAGATGTGTTCATGACGACTTATATATTTACTTTTAATTCATTCACAGTGCGGTATAATGAGACAATAACAGGCTACAGATGCGGACACACACACACACACACACACACACACACACACACACACACACACACACACACACACACACACACACACACACACACATATATGTATATATTTATATAAATATATACAATTTCAGAATCAAACAGAGCACTCTCATAATAACGTAACACTATCAGAGACTGGATATATCCCCCCCTCTCTGGTCGCTACAATGAGGAAAATAAATTACGGGCCAAAAGTTTTATTTACAAGTATTACAAGTAATCAGAGGACACCAAACCAACTGAGACCTGTCTGTCCGCTGCATCTACGCACACACTGCACCACACACACCTACACCACACACACGCACATACAGTTCCTAAAACAGGCTACAGCCGTTGTATTTATTATGTGAAGCACTAAATGGTTTTAGAAAAATATCGGCTCTTTGTTAGTAGATATCTACTAAACTAAAGTAAATAAAGAGAGTAGGCCTGTTATACTGAGTGATATATATTTTACACACTGCTCTGCTTTCTGCACGGACCTCACAGCTGCTCTCTCTAGAGCAGCGGTTTTCAAAGTGTGAGGCGCGCCTCCCCTGGGGGGCGCCAGAGAGCTTCAGGGGAGGCGCAGCGTGAGACACAAAAGAACGAGAAAAAGACGAGTAACGTGACACTTGCCCACATGTGGCTGTCTGTGGAGACCGAGTTCCCCCACCTCGCCAAAAAGGCTGTAAAAGTGCTCATTCCCTTCACCTCCACCTACCTGTGTGAGTGCAGGTTTTCCGCATTGACTTTGATCAAAAGCAAGTACCGGTAAAGGCTGCAGCCAGAGGATGATCTGCGTTTATTCCTGTGTGCATCAAAGACGCAGACTCATTGTTCCCACTAAAGTAGGGGTGAGTGTAATAAGGAGGCAAAGTTGACGTTCAGTGTGTTGCCGGGAGCATATAAGGATTTATCCACCATGTTGAAAATGTTAAAAAAAATATGTCTTGAGAACACGGCGTGCGGAAATATACGGGTCGTGCTGCAGCTAGATGTGCCTGTCCTCTGTAAGAAGGTGTCGGCGACTGACATGCAAGGAAGAACGGCTGTCCACAGGCTATTCCAACTTTAACAACTGTATTAACTTCCAGTGTAGTGAATTGAACATGCAATTGTAATTGGGTGTGTGGTATATTCCCCTGGGGGGCGCCAGAGAGCTTCAGGGGAGGCGCAGCGTGAGACACAAAAGAACGAGAAAAAGACGAGTAACGTGACACTTGCCCACATGTGGCTGTCTGTGGAGACCGAGTTCCCCCACCTCGCCAAAAAGGCTGTAAAAGTGCTCATTCCCTTCACCTCCACCTACCTGTGTGAGTGCAGGTTTTCCGCATTGACTTTGATCAAAAGCAAGTACCGGTAAAGGCTGCAGCCAGAGGATGATCTGCGTTTATTCCTGTGTGCATCAAAGACGCAGACTCATTGTTCCCACTAAAGTAGGGGTGAGTGTAATAAGGAGGCAAAGTTGACGTTCAGTGTGTTGCCGGGAGCATATAAGGATTTATCCACCATGTTGAAAATGTTAAAAGAAATATGTCTTGAGAACACGGCGTGCGGAAATATACGGGTCGTGCTGCAGCTAGATGTGCCTGTCCTCTGTAAGAAGGTGTCGGCGACTGACATGCAAGGAAGAACAGCTGTCCACAGGCTGTTCCAACTTTAACAACTGTATTAACTTCCAGTGTAGTGAATTGAACATGCAATTGTAATTGGGTGTGTGGTATATTTTCATGCACGGACACGCATGTTCCACAACACACAAACTGAACAACACTCAATTTTCCGATCGCTACCAGTGCGATCTTGTTATAATAAAAAGTGCACGTTACTGATGCAATATGGTTGAGACCATTCGGGCTTATTCTAGAGGGGTGCAAGGAATAGTCCAAGTAGTGGGGGAGTTTTATACAATATGTTTAAAACATAAAAATAAAAAGGTTTTAAAAAAGTTATTGTTTAATGTTTTAAGGAGGTAACGCTACTCAGCCAATCAAATCGGTGCAGTCAGCACGATAGATTCAAACACACACACAGAGACGAGACAAGAGGAGAGAAACAGTCGGATTAATTTCAAATGGCGGAAGGTAGACAGCGAAAACAGAGCATTTAATGACATTTTCTCTTACTGGACCTCTTTGAAATGCAATTGAATACCCCTGCATTATAGCAACAACAACAATAATAATAATAATAATAATAATAATAATAATAATAATAACAGCAATAATAATTGGGAGGGGGGGCGCGGCTGTTCTTATGTTCTCTGAGGGGAGGCTCACCTACCCACACTTTGAAAACCCCTGCTCTAGAGGTTTCTCAATACTCAAATTTCCCCTCCTCGACTCCTCGACTCATCGGTCCTCCGGTAGTGACCCGGAAATGAATTTCAGCGCGCCATGTAGAAGGACATCTCATTTCTCTAAATGCACTTTGAGGACCGAGCATCGAGCATCGAGGAGGCTCTCTGGAGGAGCTCTAACCGAGGAGACACTGATGCATCCTCCACGGCTCCTCCACGGATGCATTTCCGGGAACGGTGGAGGCGTGACGCACGGCCAGACTTATCTCAGCCAATGACAGCTCTGCATGCATCCCCTGGATATTATTTTAGTAACTGCTTTCATCGCGACGCAATGTTTACAGTGAGAACAGCTGTGAGGTCCGTGCAGAAAGCAGAGCAGTGTGCAAAATATATATCACTCAGTATAACAGGCCTACATTACTTTCTGTATTCTTATGCTGTAGTTTAGTAGATATCTACAAACAAAGAGTCAATATTTTTCTAAGACCATTTAGTGCTTCACATAATAAAATACACAACAGCTGTAGCCTGATTATGCTTTAGGAGCAGTAGATGTGTGTTGTACAGTGCGTAGATGCGGCGGACAGACGGGTCTTAGTTGGTTTGGTGTCCTCTGCTTACTTTTAATACTTGTACAACTTTTGGCCCGTAATTTCAATTCCCCATTTCAGCGACCAGAGAGAGGGAGGGGGGGGATATATCCAATCTCTGATTGTGTTACGTTATTATGAGAGTGCTCTCATACTTGTTTGATTCTGAAATTGTATATATAAATATATGTGTGTGTGTATATGTCCGCATCTGTAGCCTGTTATTGTCTCATTATACCGCACTGTCAATGTTATATTGTAAATATAAATAAGTCGTCATGAACACATCTGTCCATCAGAGTGCTGCTGTGCCTCCTGTCATCATTAATGGACGTCTCTTTAAAATGACCGCTCAGAGGAGAGGAGTTCTCATTTCTCTAACCGCCTGCTGCTTCCACTCCTCTCTCCTCGGTTCCCCTCCTCAGTCCTCTGCTCGCATCTCCTGTGGGCGGCACCAAGTCTCGAGGATAGGAGTTGAGGAGGGTAATTTGAGTATTGAGAAACCTCTTCTGTAAACATTGCGTCGCGATGAAAGCAGTTCATAAAATAATATCCAGGCGATGCATGCAGAGCTGTGATTGGCTGAGATCAGTCCGGCCGTGCGTCACGACTCTTTGAAACATCTCTGTTCCCGGAAATGCATCCACGAAGGAGCCGTGGAGGACCGTGGAGGACCCATCAGTGTATCCTCGGTTATAGCTCCTCCAGAGAGCCTCCTCGACGCTCGATCCTCGGTCCTCAAAGTGCATTTAGAGAAATGAGATGTCCTTCAACATGGCGCGCTGAAATTTATTTCCGGGTCACTACCGGAGGACCGAGGAGTCGAGGAGGGGGATTTGATGAAATGAGAAAGGGCCCAGGTGAAGACCATTTATTTTAGACAATCACAACAGCGGGAAAACAGACAAGGCAGGAAACGTAGTTTAAACACATGAGGGTAGACAAGACTATCAAAATAAAACAGGAACCTATCTAAACACAGAACATAAAACCTAAACTAGGGAAGAATCTTTAGCAGAGCCGTCTACGCACAACAGAAACCTTTGATTGTGCCTATCTTATACACTGTGCTCAACATCTTCTAAAATTACATGTTTTCATTGCATGTAAGATATTAAAATTATCAAAAATTCAAACTAATTGTTGATCATTTTGATTATAGTTTTGCGTACTGTCATTTGTGTGGGGTATTGAGGTTGAGAGACAAAGTGAGGAAGGAAAACATTATAATGATTTAAGAAGGACTAGATTTCTTACATAATATTATCATTATTTCTGCTTTTTAGATATTTTGCTTATTATCAAAACCTCTATATCTCGACACCCCTATAGCAAACAGCATTCACTGTGTCCTTGCCAATAAGCATTTTATCAATTGCAACAGTCATGGGTTAAATGCTTAAATATGAATAAAGGAAAAGAATAATCTGAGATAATCTGCCAGGAAATGCCTCAGGTACAGAAGAGAAAGAACTGATGTCGTGCCAAGTGGATTTCTGCATGGCTGCGTCTGCATCACACAGACCCTGCAGCCTCTGGAGCTGCGCTGAACTTTGGAAATAAAAACTGCTGTGGTGCACAGGCACTGCCGGATTTAACTGTCAATCTGTGGGTAGAAGTCGGCTAAACTTTAACATTTACTATCATCATAAAACAGAAAATACTCTACACTGTACAACTACCACATAAAGTGTTAGTAAAGACCAGTGGTTGAAAGTAACTAAGACATTTAAGTGCACAGTTCAGGTACTTGTACTTTACTTGAGTTGTATATTTTAGTGTCACCTAAAACTTTTACTCCACTACAATTCAAAGTGAAATTACACACATTTATGTTGGAGATTTAATTATTACACGTTTTGTTTAACTTTTTACTACACACAAAACTCAAAAAGAAAGTTTCAAATAAGATGTTTTTATGAAGATTAAACCAACCAAAATTACATTTAAGTAAGTCACAAACAATAAGTGAATTCACAAAAATGTAGGCAGCAATTGTATTAATAGTTAAATTATTTAGTCCAGCTTTTAAAGTGCGAAGATTTTACGCTTTTCATTTTAAATATTTATAGTTTTTGCAAAGAGTGATTTTACTTGTAATACTTAAAGAACATTATCCTGATCATGCTTAAATTGTTTCAATTAAGTAAAGTGCACCAAGCAGTACTTTAACTTTCAGTATTACATCTGTCATTGCTAGTTATAGGTTGATAACTAAAACTAAGGGATATTTGCACTGTAGAAATAAATATTTCACCAAACTGCCAAGACTAAAGTATGATTAAAGGATTAAAGACTGAATGTGTAGATTATATTCTTTCCTGTTGGAAGCTAAACCGAATCACTTTGTTAAACACACATTAAGGAACACCCAAGGAATGATGACTGCTTTTTCAAGGAAAGAGAATAATCAGTGAACACAAAAAGAGACATTGTCATCAGAAAATCTATGCTACAGCTCAAAAATATTTAAATCGTTAATTGGAAGAGTAATCAAACTGTGAACTACTGGGATCTACATGGTCAATACGGCTGTTATTATAGAAGCGATGCAATTGTTTAACCACCAGGCAGGTCCATTAAAGGAAGGAACTTCATAATTTCAAAATCCATTTAGCAAATGTGTTTTACATCACGCACCTATACCGCTGTGGCTGCAGCTGTGAGTGTCTGTGCTCATAAGGCCTGTTGAGTGCTGGGAGCGCTTGTTCTGCTGCCAAGGAAATGAACTAAACTCCATAAGAGCCTGACATAATATAAGAGCATCCTAACTATCCCATCAAGGACACATTCTAATTTACGGTTGGCAGCGAAAGGAGTCCAAGGGGTTCGGGATTCACCAACCAATGTTGTGCCAAGTAAACAAAATGATAAATAAATGGAAGCCTCCGGGGAAATATGAACGTGTTTCGTTTGCATAAAACACTTTTACAGCCATAAAGCAGCAGGATGGTGTCAGTGCTATATTATTGTTGTAATACTTTCACCACAAAGTCACTGTACATTAGACGTTTCACCTCCTCACTTTGTTTCCCGCAGCATTAAACCGATGACAGCAGTAATGTAAGCTCCATGAAGGGGTCGCCCCAGCGTCTAATGTCCTGATGAGCTCACTCTGCACAGAATCATTAGGGTTCAAATGTTAATGTCCGCATTAGAATGCTTTCACAAATCCAAGCGCCAGGCTAAAATGATGTGTCACAAGCGCAGTAATTTCCCCAAAGACTTAGGGAAACATATATCTGGATTAGGTTTGTTGCATTGTTAAACTTGATTTATCTTCATTAGACACTTTTAAAAAGAGAAGGCGCTGTGAAAATAAATGGTCTTTGGGAATTCTCAGTCCTCCAGGTCACCGGACTTGCAGTGGAGCTACTTAGTAAGTGGATTTCAATAGAGTAAAGGTCAGAGATGTAAAAGTGTCTGCAGACTGCACATCAGCTCTGCATGTATTATAATAATGACATATTACAATCGTACAATATCTCTGAAAAACGACAAAAAGAAAACAGTCTGCAACAAAATGGCAACATCACTCGCTTTGTGTTCCTGGTATCCATCAGTGTCAACTCAGACGGGGTTAAGATATAAAAAGTAAAGAAGTTAAAGAAAGCAACTTAATTCCTTTCAGAGAAATATAGTGTGCTGCTGCAGTTTGGAGAACTCGGTCCTCCCTCAGGCCACACAAAGCATGAATGACTGACCAAGCTCTCCACAAATACTGCAGCCTGGCAGCTGCAATCAGACAAACTGTTTCACCTCTGTGTGTGTGTGTGTGTGTGTGTGTGTGTGTGTGTGTGTGTGTGTGTGTGTGTGTGTGTGTGTGTGTGTGTGTGTGTGTGTGTGTGTGTGTGTGTGTGTGTGTGTGTGTGTGTGTGTGTGTGTGTGTGTGTGTGTGTGTGTGTGTGTGTGTGTGTGTGTGTGAAGACCGCAGGCCCTCTTGCTGGCAGTAGATATAGCTTCAGAAACAGGGCAATGTTGAAGTGCGTCGTCTGAGTTTAGGATCGGTGTCAAGGTTACGAAAAACAGATAGTTAAATGTACCCGTCAGTTGGTGCCGTGACTAATTAGCGGTAAAGCAGCTTATATAAACTGACACATACACAAGATGGCTTGTACAGTTTTATGTTGGAAAGCAGCACTGAGGATAAATAAAGCTGAGCCTAATGGACACATTAAATAAAGAAATTCAACAGCATGCAAAAACGATATTGCAGGAAAAGCAAGTCCTCCAACTTAACAATTCAAAACTTCTCTAAAAATACTTACTCTCTACAACACAGTCTGATGTGATCCAAAAAATTCTTTATATGTTTGAAGCAGCCAAATGTTCCCACCTACCTGTTTACCTGTTCTAAGCTTTGATGCAAATAAGAGTCAATGCATATTTGTCATAATATTTAACATATGTTGATATTTGTATTTAGTGCTTCTACTGTGAGATGTTTCCATGCTTTAATGTTCAAAGAGGCCTTTATTGTTAATTGTTGCTGCAGCACCTCTTTTCAACCTCTGTCTGAAACCAAAGCCCAGTCTGCTCTGATTGGTTAGCTAGTCAACTCTGTTGTGATTGGTCAACTGCTTAGTCATGTGTCGAAAATGTCCCAATCATGTACAATGTGTTGAAGCAGAAGCCAATAGAAGCACAAGTGTTAGTGATGTCAATATGTTACATAGGAACCAGTTTTAACACAACAGCTGGAATCATAAGCTCTAGGCCCTTTTTCAAAATGATTTATATTATAACAAAAAATGATATATATATAAATGTAAGTTTGATTATCATAATCTTCACTTGTTACCACTAATTAAACTGCTCACAAAGGGCAAGTATGCATACAAAAATGAACATCACTAAAATCATTCTTCCTCTTTTGTGCCGCCAGTTACCCAGAGAATGGATGGCTGAGCAGGAAAAGATTGATCAAAGCTCCGGATAGCTTTAAGGTTTATTCAAGTTCTGGGTCATATAAAAGACGAATAACAACCTATCCTCATCTGTTTCATGCATTTATTGCTCTTTGTTCGAGGTCAGTGAAGTGGGTCCATAGTGGATTAAAAGCCCCCCTCCTTTCTATCTTCCTCAAATTAAACAGGGATGCAGCCTTGCAACCACTTGTAAAAAAAATAATCAAAGAAAAAGCCTTGTATGTCACGGCTCCGGGGAGGAGGCCTTGTAATTATTTACCAACATGGTTACAGTTGTAATTGTTTTTTGACTTTGTGTCTTGTATTGTGTTTTAATATGAATAATATCTGAAAGTTCAGTTGACACAATGAGGGGAATACAACTTAAACTTAAGAGCAACTATTGGCATCCTTTTTCAAGAAAAATAAACAAGAAACAATATGTTATTCCTCTTAAAACGTATTTTCTTCCTAATCTTTTTTTAATCATGTCATTATCCATGGTGTGTGCCAACCATACTGCCAATTTTTTTTACACAAAACAAGTGACATGTATACATTACATGTTTGCTAACCATTAATTACGACTCTTTTTGTCAGAATGAGTTACTTCTGGGGGGGTGTGCTTAGATACAGTGTCACAGATACAGTACAATTAAACAGTGATATTGTGTTGTCAGATTTGGCTCAGCACCTTTGCCTCAGTCATAATATTTGTTCTAACAAGTTTTGAAAATGTATTCTGATCCATCATCTAAATAAACTCATTGTAGTATTAAGAGTGGTTCTGAATAACTAATTAACCATAAAAACCTTCTCACAATAGTCCAGTGTTTCTTGATCAGCCTGAGGTCAACTAGGCAGAAGTAATCGATCACTGTGTCGGCCGGTTACACCTTAGTTGTGAGGTTTAATGCCACAGGGTTCTTCTTTTTCATTAAACAATGAATTAAATATTAATGTGAAACTCACTTGTCATGCTTGAATTTTAATATTTTTATTAAAATTCCCAAAACACTGACTATTTCGACACTGTAATAATGCTGTTCTTACAAGAAGAGGAAAATAAAACAATCTGTTTAAATAATAAGAGTTGACTGCAACAATGGTATCTTTACACCAACTGACTACACTGATTACACTGACTCAAGAGAATCTTAAAACATCAAGGAAATTCAATTTGCCATCTTTCCTGTAATTACCCCTTGTGGCCACAGTGAATGCTTCACTCAAAAGAAAAAGATAAAAACCTTCTGCCAGAGATTTAGAAGAACTAAATATATATTTTCAATTACACAGTAAACCAGACATTTTTTATTTATTTATGAGGAACAACAATCCTCTGCATGCCGTTTATAATTTGTTTTTACCTAAGGAGTACTTTGAAATATTGTCAAATCAACAGTTCATCAAGTTATCTGTCAAAACAAACCCTGAACCAACAAGACAGCAAACTGACAGCTGATGTGGATGTGCAGCATTAAATAGTAACAGCATTGACGTTCTTTCAGAATGAGAAGTGAGGAGCCTGCGAGAATGCACATTTTTTTCCCCAAAACTGACATAGCATGTGAAGTATATTGTAACAGCCTTGGATAGTAATACTGTAAAGAGGAACATGTAATACAGTTAGACCTTTTATATTTACTGTTAAATAAAGACCACATTTTAAAGATATACCCACAATTCTTTATCATTTTCAAAACAATGTGTCGGAAAGGTAGTTCAGTAAATAATATCTTTCTATCAGCTTTGCACCGTTATGGTGTAAATATAACCTATCTACTAATTGGATCAAATATAAAAGTCAGCCGAATTAGTGTTGATACTGCTAGGAGACCTCTCTGGATAGACCTGCTAAGCCCAAACGTGTAGTTCGGGTGAACTGGGAACGTCTGGAGGAGGCCCAAGTTCAGGAGGCCTTCAACTCACACCTCCGACGGAGCTTTTCGGGCATTCCTGTGGAGGTTGGTGACATTGAACCAGAGTGGTCGGTGTTCAAAGCCTCTATTGCCGAAGCCGCGGCGGGGAGCTGTGGTCTCAAGGTATTAGGTGCCTCAAGGGGCGGTAACCCTCGAACCTCCTGGTGGACACCGGTGGTCAGGGAAGCCGTCCGACTGAAGAAGGAGGCCTTCAGGGATTTGTTATCCCGGGGGACTCCCGAGGCAGTTGCAAGGTACCGACAGGCCCGAAGGGCAGCAGCCTCAGCCATGGCCGAGGCAAAGCAGCGGGTGTGGGAGAAGTTCGGAGAAGACATGGAAAAGGACTTTCGGGAGGCACCAAAGTTGTTCTGAGAAACTGTCCGACACCTCAGGAGGGGGAAGCAGCTGTGTACAGTAAGGATGGACGTTGTTGACCTCAACTGATGGAGTGTTAAGGCGTTGGAAGGAACACTTTGAGGAACTCCTGAACCCGACAACTCCGCCCTCTATGTTAGATGCAGAGCTGGAGTATGACGGGGGATCAACACCAATCTCCCGGGGGGAGGTCACTGAGGTCGTCAAACAACTCCACAGTGGCTAAGCCCCGGCGGTGGATGAGATCCGCCCAGAAATGCTGAAGGCTCTGGGTGTTGAGGGACTGTCAGGGTTGACACGTCTCATCAACGTTGCGTGGAAGTCGGAAACAGTACCAAAGGAGTAGCAGACCGGGTTGGTGGTTCCCCTTTTCAAAAAGGGGGATCAGAGGGTGTGTGCCAATTACAGAGGCATCACACTACTCAGCCTCCCCGGGAAAGTTTACTCTAAGGCACTCGAAAGGAGGGTCAGGCCGATTGTCGAACCTCAGATTGAGGAGGAACAATGCAGATTCCGTCCTGGTCGTGGAACGACGGATCAGCTTTTTACTCTCGCAAGGATCCTGGAGGGGGCCTGGGAGTACGCTTATCCAGTCCACATGTGTTTTGTAGACTTGGAGAAGGCGTATGACCGAGTTCCCAGGGAGTTAGGGAAAGGAGGCGTGTGGTGCAGTGGATAGAGCG
Source organism: Notothenia rossii (assembly GCF_949606895.1). Taxonomy (NCBI): domain Eukaryota; kingdom Metazoa; phylum Chordata; class Actinopteri; order Perciformes; family Nototheniidae; genus Notothenia; species Notothenia rossii. Next base: position 24,726,726 of record NC_136906.1, read on the forward strand.
TGGATAGAGCGTTGGTGTTCAGATCAGGTGGTCACAGGTTCAAACCCCACTGCGGTCAGCATGTTGTTGTGTCCCTGGGCAAGACACTTCACCCACAGTATTGAGTATGTACGTCGCTTTGGATAAAAGAGTCTAACAAGTGTCATGTAATGTAATGTAAGTTACTGTGGGAGGTGCTGCGGGAGTAAGGGGTGAGGGGGTCTCTACTCAGGGCCATCCAATCTCTGTACTCCCAAAGCGAGAGCTGTGTCCGGGTCCTCGGCAGTAAGTCGGACCCATTTCCGGTGAGGGTTGGCCTCCGCCAGGGCTGCGTTTTGTCACCAATCCTGTTTGTAATATACATGGATCGGATTTGGAGGCGTAGGCGTGGGGGAGGGGGTCTGCAGTTCGGTGGACTAAGGATTGCACCACTGCTTTTTGCAGATGATGTGGTTCTGATGGCTTAATCGGTCTGCGACCTTCAGCACTCACTGGATCGGTTCGCAACCGAGTGTGAAGCGGCTGGGATGAGGATCAGCACCTCCAAATCTGAGGCCATGGTTCTCAGCAGGAAACCGATGGACTTTCCACTCCAAGTAGGGAATGAGTCCTTACCCCAAGTGAAGGAGTTCAAGTATCTCAGGGTCTTGTTCTCGAGTGAGGGAACAATGGAGCGTGAGATGGGCCGGAGAATCGGAGCAGCGGGAGTGGTACTGCAGTCGCTTTACCGCACCGTTGTGACAAAAAGGGAGCTGAGCCAGAAGGCAAAGCTCTCTGTCTTCCGGGCCATTTTCGTTCCTACCCTCACCTATGGTCATGAAGGATGGGTCATGACCGAAAGAACGAGATCGCGGATACAAAGATGATGGATGTAAGGAGACGTATTGTGTGAAGATAAATGGAAGATGTTGTTTAATTGCTAATATATTTATGATCCACGTCACGTATTCAGTTTTGGCGGCATTTCTTACAGTTTGTCAAAAGGTCTTCTGATCAGGGAACTGCAGAATGCAGCCGAACCGTGTATTACAATGCCGTTATGTGATGACTTTCAAAGAGAAAAGCAAGAACACTTGGAATAAAATATTATTTAAAAAAAGTTTTTCCGATTTCATATTGCATAAACACCATATCCCGACATACATTGCGGCTAAAACAATCAATGTTTTAGCCTATCAAAACCTCTGAAAAAAGAAAGGTGTCTCTCAGAATCGAAAGAGAAAAACCTATGGGAAAAACACAAAAGCATTGAACACAATTTAAACCAATACATGTCGTATAATTAACAAGGATAAACTGATATTTTTTAGTTGATGAGCACTCCAGATATCACTGTTAAATCATTTGATCATTTTATTATGAAAACCTCGAGACCGGAAATACTGTTTTCTAGGGGTGCACCGAATGGGAAATTCTTGGCCAAAACCGATACCGAAAATAGGAAACAGTTGGCCAAAAACCGAATTCCGAAAGGCCGAAAATGATTAATAGAAATATATATATAATGTATACATTTTTTACCAATGTTGTTCAGCTGCCTGATTATGGAAAAATACATGATTATGGCAAAACTCAACTTAAATAATAATCACTATTATGGGTCCATAAAACATTTATTCAGCACTTTTGAATGCATACAGTACATTAATTCCAAGTCAAGTGTATTTTATTTTTCTCTGTAGGATAACTATAACAAAGTGCATTCAGAACAAAGCCAAGGTGCTTTAAAACGGCATAAACATCTAGGCCAGTAGGCCTACAACAAAATAGTGTAAATAAAGACTGTAACAGCCAGGCCTTCAACAACAACAAATGCACCTACTGTATAAGTGCATGCATACAAATGTGCAAACTGGATAAATCCACATGAATGTAACTATTTACAAATGAAATTACAATTGAATTTCAAAAATCTGTAAATAAGGGTGTCTGTCCTCATAAGAAAAGTAGTAAACATTGTATAAAGATACATAAAGTGAAAACTGGATACAAAATCCACAATCAATTACAAATTAAATTACAATTTCAAGAATCTGCAAATAAGGTGGTCTGTCCTCATGAGCAATGTAAACAACATTGTATCATTTAGATACCGAAAGTACAATATATTGAACACTGTGCTGCTGTCATTTCCCCCTAATGATAACCTGAGATGTTGAATTATAACTCACAATGAAAATTGTTCAGGAAAGTAGGTATAGAGTAGACATGTAGAACTAGATAAACTTATGATAAGCCAGCCTTGTCTACTTATTAAGGAAAAGTGGGAGGTTCTTTTTAATGAACATTAGCTTCTCTGCTTTATCAGCCATAAGTCTGTTCCTCTTCTCATCAAGCACATGAGAGGCAGCGCTGAACAGTCTCCCGCTGTCAGTGCTTGTGATTTGATCTTACTCCGCACATTTGTCCGGGTGTTTTGATTTCAAGTGGTGGAGTAATCCCGAAGAGGTGAAAGTCTTTGCAGTTACACCCCCTCGAGAAATGTCAGCTGAACACGTTTTAAAAATCGCAATCCGCGCCTCTTTCTCTGATATTTTTAAATATCTCCAAGCGGCAGACATGTTGGCTGTGAGCCAGCCGCGAGCATGGTCGCGCGCCGTGCTTGTCGCCGCGTTTTGATTACGTCATCACAACAACACGTTAGCTTACCAACGTAACCCTGTTCTCTGACATTCGGTGATATTTTTTCGGTGCTCGAACCCTTTCGGCCGAAAGCTGAAAGTTCCTTTTTAACCATTTTCGGCCGATAATTTTCGGCCAATAATTTTCGGCGGCCGAATATTCGGTGCATCCCTACTGTTTTCAACCCGTAACTTTACATGGAGGCTGCCGCATACCTCAAATCATCTTCGTAATATCTATCAAACTATAGATCCTACATATCGACTGGACGTGGATTCTAAAAGTAAAATATACACTTTTCGCAGAAATCGAATCAAAAAGCGTTTAATGGCCAAACTATCCTACAATTTAGGATTTTACAGAGAGGGTTATTTGTGAATAAACGACCATCTGTAATGTTAGCATTCAACGGGAGCACTAGAGGGCGAAAACTTTAAAACGTAATTACAGGACGTATTAAGCGCTTGAACAAACGACATATTTGGTCGTAATAAGGGCCTGAACAATCGGCCCATTTGGTCGTATGAGTTGCAGGACTAGTTGTAAAATACTGAGGCTAAAAGGTAAGACCAAGTGGAAACAAACAAAGATGTTTCAATGCTGGCAAGCCAGTCAGTAGCTTGCTCGCTAGCAAAAATGGACTTCTCCCGAGCAGAACAACATTATGTTGAGGTGGTCTTCAGACACGTGAGAGACACACAGACAGACAGACACACATACAGACAAACAGACAGACAGACAGACACACATGTACAGACACACAGACAGACAGACAGACAGACAGACAGACAGACAGACAGACAGACAGACACACACACATGTACAGACAGACAGACATGTACAGACAGACAGACAGACAGACAGACAGACAGACAGACAGACAGACAGACACACACACATGTACAGACAGACAGACATGTACAGACAGACAGACAGACATGTACAGACAGACAGACAGACAGACAGACATGTACAGACAGACAGACACACATGTACTGACAGGCAGACAGATAGACAGATAGACATGTACAGACAGACAGACGGACCAACGGACAGACGGACAGAACTTCCATTTGAGATAAACCTGAATAACTGATAATGAATGATAGTGTGACAGTATATTTCTCAATGTTACATTAGCCAGTTTCCATTTCAGTATTTAACTCAGATTTGGGGTAGAAAAAAGACATCCTACTGCCAGCTGCATCTCCTTTTATTCATTTAAATGTATTCTCTTTCTCCAGCTGAGTTTGCTCCTCTCCACATTCCCCTCTCTTTCACTCCCCTCTCTTTCACCCACTGACCCTGCATTCCCTGAGACACTGCTTTCTCACACCTGGCTACCTGCTCCTATAAATGTGTGTGATCACCCTTTTTCTTCTCTTTGATGATGACACTGCCTCTTCCACAATGCTGTCCTATTTTAGACCTTAGCCTCCTCACCCTTGCACCTGCTATGCAATATTTGTCTTTTTGATGACAATGGCAAAAGTCTCCACTTCCTGCTTTCTCATGCCTTTTTTAAGTTAACCCATTTGTTCTAGTTTTGTCGTTCTCTAACCCTTTAGTTGAGCATTTTGTACATCTTGTGTCTAAATCTGAGGCTTTGCAATTCATGGGAACTACATACCCTGCTTAACATCAACTGGAAATGGATACTTATAAAACGGACAAGTCAAATCAAGCAATCTGATTGGTTCTTAGCCGTGATATACTGAGCGTATACCACGGGTAGAATTGTAAGTTACTTTTCACAACAAGTCAGTATCCCTTCGCGTCTGAGAAAAACAGTATACCGTTGGGCTGAAAAGCAAACTGCCTGCAGTTTGCTTTTCATACTGGAACAAGAAAGCAGCGGAGAAGTAACGGGGCAGAAGCTGGGCAGAAGCCCTCCTTTTTGACGCAGCGGTCCAGACATAGACATCAAACGGCAAAACATATTCAGTGTGCAGTTCCTTTGGCATTAGGGCAGGGATATCTAGATACTTTTGAAGGTTTAACATAATGAATTGTGCATCCATGAATGTAAGTTATTAGTCATAACTGTCAGTGTCTCAAATTAGGATGACCAAAACCTTTGAAGTCTTCAGTTGGATGCTTGCTAAGAATTGACAGTGAAGATCTATTGCAATAATCTTTTTTTTATTTAATGATACCTCACTGCTTTTTATCTTTCCCTGTGCCTTTATAAGATCCTTAGAGGTTGTTGAAAGTATATTAATCTCCTTTTTCTTGGTTTTAGCTCCAGATCAGACCAATGATGTCACGATCTGTCTGTGTTGTGTTTTGTCTTGTCTTTTTCTGTCTTTGGTTTCCTGTTTTATTTTGAAAAGTGTTCACCCCCTGTCTTGCCTGTTGCTTTCTGTCTGTTTTCCCTCCTACCTGATTACCCGATTGTGTTCACCTGGTGCCCCTGTGTTTTCTCCTCCCTCCTCACCTGTCTCTTGTTTGTTTGATTAGTCTTGTGTGCATTTAGGTTCTGTGTTTTCTGTTAGTCTTTGTGAGTTCCTTGTTGTTGTTGGACTGTGTTCACAGGGAAGAGTTCTGTCTTCAAGCCTTGAAATAAAGGTATTTTCTGTTAATCTGCATTTGGGTCCTGCTTGCCTCTCTCAACCCTGACAGAAGGAACTCACCAGATATGGGCCCAGCAGATCCTTTTGAGCAGGATTTATTGGATTTTTCCTTTTTTTTGGAAAAAAACTGCTCTCATCAATGGAGGGGAGCATCCGGGGTTCAGCAGCGAGAGGCTGCTCTGGCAGAGGCGCGCCAGATGACAATGGAGAAGCCAGGCTTGGTGAAATTCTTACCTGGCTGGATTTTGGATTTCCTCTCTGTGTGTTATCCCCTGCTTGCTAGCTCCCTGCCTCCCAATTCCCATTATGACACCACACGCATCGGTGTGTTCCGTTTAGAGTCAACCCTTGCTTCTGGCCCCAGCAGCCATGGTCCAGCCCCAGTTCTGGCACAAGCAGCCATGGTTCCGGCCCCAGTTCTGGCCCCAGCGGCCATGGTTCCGGCCCCGGTTCCGGCACCAGCAGCCTATGTCCTGTCCCGTTGGGGGTCTCGCCTTCTACTCTTCTGCCGGGGGTCCTGCCAACCCTATGTCCCGTGCCGTTGGAGGCCCCGCCGACGATTCTTCTGCCGGGGGTCATGCCAACCCTATGTCCTGTGCCGATGGAGGTTCCGCTGGGGGTCCTGCCAGCTCCATGTCCAGTCCCGTTGGAGGTCCCACCGACTACTCTCCGACCGGGGGTCCTGCCAACCCTATGTCCTGTGCCGTTGGAGGTTCCGCTGGGGGTCCTGCCAGCTCCATGTCCTGTCCAGTTGGGGGTCCCGCCGACTACTCTCCTGCCGGGGGTCCTGCCAACCCTATGTCCTGTGGCGTTGGAGGTTCCGCTGGGGGTCCTGCCAGCTCCATGTCCTGTCCCGTTGGAGGTCCCGCCGACTACTCTCCTGCCGGGGCTCCTGCCAATCCCATGTCCTGTCCCGCTGGGGGTCCCGCCGACTACCCTTCTGCCGGGGGTCCTGCCAACCCTATGTCCTGTGCCGATGGAGGTTCCGCTGGGGGTCCTGCCAGCTCCATGTCCAGTCCCGTTGGAGGTCCTGCCGACTACTCTTCTACCGGGGGGTCCTGCCAACCCTATGTCCTGTGCCGTTGGAGGTTCCGCTGGGGGTCCTGCCAGCTCCATGTCCAGTCCCGTTGGAGGTCCCGCCGATTACTCTCCTGCCGGGGGTCCTGCCAACCCTATGTCCTGTCCCGTTGGGGGTCCCGCCGACAACTCTAATGCCGAGGGTCCAACCAACCCTATGTCCTGTGCCAATGGAGGTTCCGCTGGGGGTCCTGCCAGCTCCATGTCCAGTCCCGTTGGAGGTCCCGCCGACTACTCTCCTACCGGGGGTCCTGCCAACCCTATGTCCTGTGCCGTTGGAGGTTCCGCTGGGGGTCCTGCCAGCTCCATGTCCTGTCCCGTTGGGGGTCCCGCCGACTACTCTTTTGCCGGGGGTCCTGCCAACCCTATGTTCTGTGCCGTTGGAGGTTCCACTGGGGGTCCTGCCAGCTCCATGTCCTGTCCCGTTGGAGGTCCTGCCGACTACTCTCCTGCCGGGGGTCCTGCCAATCCCATGTCCTGTCCCGTTGGGGGTCCCGCCGACTACTCTTCTGCCGGGGGTCCTGCCAACCCTGTGTCCTGTCCCGTTGGAGGTCCCGCCGACTACTCTCCTGCCGGGGGTCCTGCCAACCCTGTGTCCTGTCCCGTTGGAGGTCCCGCCAACGACTCTCCTGCCGGGGGTCCTGCCAATCCTATGTCCTGTTCCTCTGGGGGTCCCGCCGTCAACTCTTCTGACGGGGGTCCTGCCAACCCCTTGTCCTGTTCCGTTGTAGGCCCCGCCATCAACTGTCTCGCCGGGGGTCCTGCCAACTCCTGGTCCTCTTCCGTGGGGGATCCTGCCGAAGCCTGTCCCACCGGCTCCGGTTCCTGCTCAGCCGACACCGGGTCCTGCCCGGCCTCCCGAGCTGTCTGGTCTTCGCCCTCGAGCCCGGCCCCCTGAGAGCAGCGGTCTTCGCCCTCGAGCCCGGCCCCCTGAGTGCCGCGGTCTTCGCCCTCGGGCCCGGCCCCCTGACTCTTCCTGCCGCGGTCCTGGCCCTCGGGCCCGGCCCCCTGAGTTCGCCCGCTGTGGCCTTCGCCCCACCATGGACTCTGCCTTGCCCCCGGGCCGTCCGCCCGAGACCCCCACCTTGGACTCTGCCTTGCCCCTGGGCTGTCCGCTCGAGTCCCCCACCTTGGACTCTGACTTGCCCCCGGGCCGTCCGCCCGAGTCCCCCTTTTTGAACTCTGCCTTGCCCCCGGGCCATCCGCCTGAGACCCCATCCTTGATCTCTGCATTGCCCCCGGGCCGTCCGCCCGAGACCCCTTCCGGGTCCTCCGCTGTGCCCCTGGTCTGTCAGCCCAAACCCGTCCTCCAGACCCCCTCCACCCACCCTGTTGGCCCTAGTTTTGTGTTTTTTTCTGTTAGTCTTTGTGAGTTCCTTGTTGTTGTTGGACTGTGTTCACGGGGAAGAGTTCTGTCTTCAAGCCTTGAAATAAAGGTATTTTCTGTTAATCTGCATTTGGGTCCTGCTTGCCTCTCTCAACCCTGACAAATGATACATACATATATTGGACCACTGTTTGGTTGTTTGTGCTGAGCAATCTGGTCGCTTCATGCCAAGGTCATGCACTACATCAACTGCAACCACACCTGTAATCCCCGAATTAGTTCCTTGACATGCTAATGACTAACCCTAACCCTAATGATGTTTTATGTTCATCTTGTAGGATTAGGGTAAAGGGTCCGGGGGTGTTTTTGACCCCCCTTCATTCTTCTAATGAGCAGAATGGAGGCAGTAATAAACAGACTTGTTTTTAAGTGCCTAAATCACTTTATTTCTCTAAATGGGGACCCCTTGCAACTCTGCGAATAATGATGTCGGAATTTGCTATTTAACATATTCATATATTCAACATATTTACCAACCACAAAAAGTCTAATAGAAAAGCTAAATTGTTGGCCATACAAAATACAAATAATTTGAACAGTTCTTGCTATGGTTCATGTCCCATCAGTTAACATTGGTTTCTTTTGACTATGAAGGCCATGAACATTTTTAGATTAACCCTGCAAAAATTCAAAAAAAGATTTGGGCAATTGTGTGCTAGCAGAAACCAGTTTTCAAAACAAATTAGACATATCTCCATCGTCTAAGATGATATGGCAATTGTTTTTTTCTCATTTAAACATTGAGCAGTTACTGAGCAACATTATCATTTCATTGAATTTGTGATTTTATTTTTGTCTCCAAAAACCAACTTGTTATTTGCTTTACCCTCCACCATGTTCACCAGCTAGTCACTAACTTCGTCTGCAAGATGTAAGGTTTCAAAGCTTTTTATAAAACTAAAAACTGCTTCCTTCTGCGGCTAAATCAACGCTAATTTTACATTGCTAGTTGATTTCATTATTATGTAAATGTCAATTTCCACCTGGCAGTTCACATACACAGTAGCTTGCTTTGGTAGGCACAGATAAATGGTAATTTTAGGAGTGGAATAATTGTTGCTTTGCTTCACACCTTATATACTATACTTTACCTCATACACTTTGATGCACTCAACTTCCTTTTACCTTCTCCAAACTTGTCTTGCATATTCTCACCTCCTGTGATAAATATTTCATCTATAGAAATATCAGCTCAGACAGGTTAAACGGAAAGAAAATCTTCAAATATGCCTGGACAGGAAGGAAAAACACTCCCACTCATCCCATCGCTGTCTCGTAAAAGCTTTAAGCTAAATATAAGTGGGATGAAACGATGTCTACGAAAAGGGCAAAGTGGGTGAAGCGGAGCGTCACGTGGGTCCTTATGACAGCTATGAACATGTCAGGTACATTTTAAACATTTATCCCTGTTAGTGCTTGAGACATAAACGTGAAGTCACACATTACAGATTTAGCTTTCACTGTATATATTGTGTTGGCATGTAGTAGTTATATATTATTCATCCACCCCTCAGGGATTTCAGGGGGATCTCAATGCAGTTATTTCCGACAAAAACAGACTTACAGTCATTTACAATGATGCGACCAGTAAAAGTGTTTTGCTAATGTAATTTTGTTTTATAAAATGTACATTTGTTTTATAAAATGTCAATTTGTCTCAAGCTTTGTTAAAGTGTTTCACACGTAATTGTCGATTGCACCTCTCAGCCACCGTAATTTTGTGTGCCAACACTTTCTGGTGTTAGTCATGTGTTGTCAGCATAATTATACTCATGTGAGGCAGAGAAATGTGTGTTAAATCCCACCCAAAGCTGCAGAGATCAGACTGTCTCTGGTGGTGGAGAGGTTTTTAATTGCAACAATTATATTGTGGCCATGTGTAAGTAATAGTGTTTGAAAGAATGGATGATATGTGTGATTTTTGAAAAGCGTTTTCAAATTTTTAGACAATTAACTGATTTGAAATAGATTCAATTGACTGATGTGATGCATTGTGTTACCAGGTGATGTGATACTACATTAGAAATAACCTCAAATTGGCTCATTGTCTAAATGTCTAATAAATGTCAGAGGGTTTACACCACACATTCACAGATACGGAAATGCTGTAAACTTGTTAGTGAGCTAACAATATGAATTATGCATTCACAACGAAGTTTAGGGTTAAAATAAGGCTTAAAACTGGTTCATTTTTGACAGCTTCTGGCAAAAGAAACTAACACTGATTCAGGGGATACAACATTTAAAGCAAACCAAATTAAACAGACTTGAAATTACGGATTTCTTATTTATAATTTAGGAAATTGTAAGAAAACGCATATTCTGAACCCAAAAAACTACGTATGGCTAAAATAATAACCTTGACATTAAAGCTGGTCTACCAGCTGGTATAAAAGGAGATATTAAACACGTGATATGATCACTCAGTGTGGTGGTGAAATGCAGTTACATCAAGCTCATCACAAGCCTGCAACGAACCATGGAAGCATCAAATGAGGAGTGTTAAATGGTCCACGTCAACCACACCCTCCAGTTATTAACTGACTGTAAATATTTACTCGAAGAATTGCACCTTAAGTAAACGAAGGGAAATTCTCAGAGTAAATGGGATAGCTACCAGTATACGTTCTGCATGAAACTTGCAGAGGGAACCTGCAGAAACAGCCAGATGCATGCAGAATGTCCCTGCAAGCCGCCTCCGAGCATATGACTGAAACCAACACAAGCCAATACATTTTTCATGTTGATTCAGACTATTATGGCCAACAGACGCACACTTCTGGGCCCCAGAGTCATTACGTATTTCCTTTGGCATTTATTTAAAGCTCATCTAAGTCGTTAATGTATTTTTAGTTTAAATAATGCTTGAGTACATTTGGTACATTTTTACAACCTTGGCATTCTAGATTAGATGATGATTAAATCATGAAACATTCATTTGATTTGAGCCATGTATAAATTGTGTTCCTGCAGTAATTAGGAATATGATACACTAGCAAAATGCACTATACTCAATATACACACGATATACTGTAACAGCATCAGTATAAATGCATATAGAAAAAAAGGTGATACATGCATTGTTAATGTTAAGCCCCAAAGACCCCTTCGGCGGGTCTTTTTTTTCACACTGTTTCTCAGGGCTTTCTCATATTAAAAAAAACTATGAATGTGTCATACCCTCCTAACGGGAAGAAACTCAGCTAACTGATGACACAAACTATTTTTACCGAAACAAAAACACAAGTCCCACAAGAAGGGTCTAAATGAGCCCTTGGCGAAATATGCTAACGCAGAGCACAGAACTCTAGCTAAACCGATCAATATTGGATCAGCACAAACAAGCTTAGATAAAATCCTGAGATTCCACAGATTATAGAAATGTAAGCATCATCACAGAGCGATTAGAACTGGCGATAGGGGAAGCAAATACAGACAACACACGACGTAGCTTTAGGTAGCAAAACAGGGTGATATGCTCACCTTAGCTGAAAGTTGTGTTCAATGGCATTAAAACGAGAAAAAATGTGGCTGAAGGTTAATCCATAGGTTAATCCAATGTGTCTGTCACATCAAAATTATTCATAGTCCATAATAATTTTTTTATGCAAAAATCTGAGAATAAATATTGGCTGTTAATGGTAGCCACCAGAGGTTAGCACAGCTTCCGGTTGTGCTACGCGTCACTCTCACTCTTTATTTGGCAACGTGTGTGTGTGTGTGTGTGTATGTGGAACTTTCCCTCGACTCCATTGGCTCTAGCGGTTAAAAAGAGATGTCAATCATCAAAATCGACCAAGGGGGGCCAGAGATATGGAAAGTCCACCCAAATGACCCCAGAAGTGGGTTTTTTGTGTGCTAAATCTCTCTAAAAAGGTCAAATTTCACTTGTTTTGCATCAATCTTGATACAGTGTACTCATATGTTATAGTTTGGATTCATAAAGATTTTAGTCTACCATCCCATCATCCAAGGGTGGCTTTCACTATAAGTAATGTGTTTTTTTTGGACGGACACAATAATTTAGATTTTTTTACTATGTTCAATCTGAATTTACTTTAAAATAAATCTATATTGATTCTGACTCTTCTACATTCAACTCACAGGTTTATCATTGCTTTGAGAAAAAATATTATTAATTTTCCCCTTTTAGAAGTGGTTATAGTTAACCATAAGTAGACATAGTTATGGTCATTTGTTCTGGGAATGTCATTTTCGAGCCTGAGACCTGGAAAACAGGCTCATGGCTTAACAGGTTAATATTATACAGTAGAGAAATATAAACACACCATAGTGTTTGCACATGTATCATTCTCATTATCAGCTCTGTAGAAAGCCACACATATGAACAAAAGTGTTAAATGTCCCATGTCATGCTTTTCCAGTTATTACCCGTCCCCTTGTGTGTTATGAAGGTTTTTATGCATGTAAACGGTCTGCAGAGTCAAAAACCCTCAAAGTAAACCCTGTAGCGAGTAAAACTCTAACACAGAAAATACCTGTCTATGCTTCCCCAGAACGCCTTTTGGAGATTTCTCATTTTCCATTGTTTGCTTCCTGGGTTCTGTGACGTGTGAACACCCAAATCAACATCAAATGACCGGATTGGCCCAAATGGACCAATCCACGGAACACCTCACACACATGGATCCCTTGGCTAACTAACAGGGAGTCCCCATTGACTTGTATAGAGTGGTGAAGTCCCTCCCCTTCCAGTGGACCTCCATGGGACCTTATTTCGAAGAAATTATGTATGGAAGTCAATGGAGAGAGAAAGATTATATTTCGATCCCGTTTGAATTTTGCCATGAATTACACATGATGTTTGTCAATTTAAAAGATAATTTTGCAAGTAAAAAAAAAAAAATGTGTCGTAAAACTTTGAAGTAACACATTTGTTTGTGTGAAACGCTCAATGAACTACAACTCTGGTCTCGCAGAACAACACACGTCACCAAGATGGCCGTCACTACTGTCTTGTCAACAAAACGATTGACTACCCTCACTATCACCACAATGAAACACGTCCAGAAGCATGTCATGCAAAGCTGCCTGCCTGCCTTCCTTTGATTCTCTCTGAACTGCCAGGGGCCTCATTTATAAAGGGATATACGCTCAAAAAATGGCATACGCCAGTTTCTACGCAATGTTTGCGATTTATAAAACACTAACTTGACGGGAAAACGTGCGGTACAAAAAATACAAAAACATAATTCAGATCCAGTCGTCATGACTCCATTCCGGAGGGATTCCCCGCTTATTTCTAAGTTTCTTATCAAGGGGGTGTCTCCTGTCCCCGGTAAAAACACACTGCCTAAGGAAGGCTATGTGTATTTATTTTGTCATTAGATTTTTTCGGACCACATATTTATTTATTTTGGTGACGATCCGACCTCCATGCTGCTACTCTTGTTCAAACTACATCCACCCAACAATGTGATTTGTCTCGACCTCCCCAAAATAACCAAAATCTGACATGGTGTGAGATGTCTTTTTTAGCTGTTCTGTCGTCATTTCCAGCGATCTTCTTCATGCAGTCAGTCAAAATGAATGAATGAATGGGCGTTTCTTTGACTATTTATCGGCAAATATGGGCGTTACGTGAAACCCGCAAAAGCTGCACCGCATTTCGAGTCGATTGTGATTTATAAAGGGAAACCGGCGTAGGAAGTGCCGTACGCACTTTCCTCGCCGGTACGCAATGTTCGGTGAATCGGCAAATGTCGGAACATTTATGTACCTATTTTTCGGATTTCTACTAAGTAAGCAACCTTCCCACATCAATCCTACGCACGGCATTATACATGAGGCCCCTGAGCATAAAGACAACATGATAGTCATGATGCATCCTTCTGCACTCCCCCCCCCTCCCCCCCCCCCCACTCGGCTGTCTGAGGCCGGGGCCAGTGGGGCAGGAAGCTCTGTACAGTCTGAAGTCTGATGGCTGTCGGCACAAAGGAGAGTCTGAAGTGCTCTGTGCAGCAGGCGGGGGGAAGGTGCTTTGTAGCTGGATCACACACACCAGGGGGTGGCAGGTGTGAAACAAGTGGTTCTGGACTCAGCGGTGATGACACACACTTCCCCCTGTGTACCTCTTGGCAGACTTTAAGTACAAGAGAAAAAAGCTCTGGCATATCTGACATCAACATATTGGTCTGACCAGGGGTTTACTGCAGGAGAGACAAAGGATTTAGACTGCACACTACAACAAACTGTGTTCAGGATTTGTGAAGTAAAATGGGCTCAGTGACTCTCTGGATCAAGCTTTTCCTCTCACACACATGCAGGCAGTTCTATTTTTCAGTTGGCTTCGGTTGTCTGCAGTTAAAATACTTCTTCTAGCACTTGTGTAAATAAGAGACAACTGACTAGCCTCTTAATACTATGTTACTTTTCAGTATAGGCTTGTTGGTTTGTGTTTCTAGCTTTTTGTAAATGCAATTTTTGGTGAATTTTGAGGGTTCACACGTATTTTGATTCCTCAGAATTCAGATTGACTTGTCAGTCAGTGCCAAATGTTTATATTTTGTAATCTGGATCACTTTCCACCCAGATGAGTGGCCAAATCAATAACTTGATTGATACCTGTTATATCAACAAATAGGTTAATAAGCCTATTAAATCAGAGATTGGCCTGGGATGGAGTCAAACTGGCCTGAATTATTGACCCAGTCCGCCATTGGGTGTAGATGTGCTCCAAAATTATTATTATTGTTGTGTTTCTTGTTTGTCACCAATGCATTTACAAAACAAGCATAACATGTATTTTTACACACACATATTTGACAGTGGATGGAGTATGGTAGTAGTTGCAGGGAGTAAAGGAAGCGTCATTAATGAGCAGTGCAGAAGAAATTAGTAATTTGAAATTACTTTCATTTAACACGCTAAAGTCATCAGGTTAACAGGAAAAAAGAAAAACACTTACAATCAGTAAACACCTTTTCCAATGTACACATTGTAACCATCATAAGACATTAAACACAAGGACTCAATTATTATTTTCCAGCATAAATGAAAATATATTTTTCAGATGATCAATGTAAGAGTTGAAGTGTTTTCCTACCCTCATTAAATTGAATGTGTTTTCAGTTTCAGTGAATGCGATAAGTGCGTGCATGTGTAAGGAGCCCTGTGCCCCTCGCCTCTTTTAAAGCGCTGTGATGATACAAAGGAATGATTCTGCAACTGCATTCAAATAACATGGAGCCTTTCAATCACAGCTACAAATGGAAAACTGTTATTGTTATAGTGTTGTTTAATGCAAAAGTACTTGTGCTTGTTATTTTTTACCGATTCAATGCCTACCCTGACCTAGGATTTTCTTTTTAAATAGGGAATTATTTCTGCATAATGTGTCGTAAATACTGAGAAATATCAACCTGTTATGAACTAAAATGAGCTTTGGTTTTGAAAGGGATGGGAAAGAAAAAAATCCTAATCAGTCGGCTTGAGTAAAGCACTTAATGATGCAGACACATGTGTCCATTCTATTCATGGTCACACAAATGAGGATCAGGGATAGATGCAGTGGTGTAAAACAACATTAATTAAAGTACATTTACTAAAGTACTATTTTGAAGGACTTGTACTTTCAACTTTGTACTCCTCCCCCACTACAGTTCAGAGGTAAATGGTGTACTTTTACTCCACTACATAAATAGTACCTTTAGTTACTTTGGAGATTTCAATTAACAATTGACAACTATTGTATTTGTTCTATGTCCTATATATATATTAATGTTGCATTGTTGAAGGAGCCTTGCCTACACTGTAGCTAATGTGCACATGACAATATAAGCCTTGAATCCTTGAAAAAGCTACCCTGCACTACACTACAATTGAAACTAGCTGCACCTTTACAAGCTTGAATAAACACATTAATACATCAATGACAATAATCAAAACATGCAATATTATTCTTAAATGTTACTTTCCCCTTGTGTGGGCTTCCTTTTGTCCTCCCGGTTCGACTATTTACAAAGCATATACTGTAGTACATGGGTCGGCAACAGGCGGCCCGCGGGCCATTGTTGGCCCGCCAGCAATAATATTTGGCACGTAATTTTGAGAATAAAAAATAAAACGTTTTTCTTTTTTTTTCTTTTTTTACAACATCGGACCGACAGTCGCACATATAATAATAATATATATAATAATGTCCGAATAGAGAATCTACCTACACCTGAAGAATGCCTATTGTACTTTATCCATGTTGAGAGTGAATGACACACAGCACAGGCACAATCAGGCTGCGGGGTGCACTGCATTTTTTTTTTTCCAAAGGTTTTCAACCTGAAAGAATCCTAATGTGTCCTTGAAAAGTTGAAATAAAGAAAAGGAAAAAAGAATTCGAGTTGTCCATGCGTCCTCTGTTGCCCCTCAAGCCTCTCAAATGTGGACAAACACTCAAATAAATGCCAAAAACCCAGAGAACTTTACAATACTTGACAATAAAAGTATGTCAAATAACACTGCTACCTAGTTAATAACTCTACTTTACTCAGTGGAGGCTCGTCCATTGAGGAAAGGGAGGACCATCCTGCCTAAAATTTCAGAGAAAAATAAACTTAGAAGAGAACAATAAATACACCAGAATTTAAAAGATAAGTCTGTTAAAATACAGATAATAGCCCTGGCTTTTAACATGGGACTGAAATGGGGCTAGAGAGGACGAGCCTCCCTTTGGGCGGGTCTAGCCAGAGGCTCTGGATTGGGCGCCTATATCATCAGTGAACCAATCAGCGGATCTGACTGCGCATCAGAGTGTTGATGGAGAGGGTTATCAGCGATATCAGAGTTTTTTCTGAACCGGGGAACAGGGGCGCTGCGCCCTCTTACCAAAATAAATTCCTTGAATTAGGCTTTGATTATGTTCTGGCCCGCCATCTTGTGGCTCAGAAAAAAATTGGCCCACCGCCAAACTTACTTGCCTACCCCTGCTGTAGTATAAATAATCTCCCATATGTTACACCTTTTAAGGCAACTTTATTCCTGCTTATTACCACAAGTTTTACTCTTCTTTTTTAAATGTCTGGTCAAAAGACCTAATTTATGCAAAATCAAACTGAATTATTGACTCACCAAAAGAAAAAGTTTTGAATGATTCAACACAATTGACCACAGAAGAGCACAAATGCTATATTATTGAATAAAACCCAAAACCTAATGAAAGATATCATAATTATTTTATTCTGGACAAACATGTTATTTTATGGCACTAACATAAAATAAAACTTTATACCGATATAAAAACATTTTGGAACGGGTCAAATTTGACCCAAGGACAACAGGAAGTATATTTTGATTCTAATAAGTTTGTACTTTTACCTGAGTAACATTTTGAATGTCGGATTAGTATTTTTACTATCGCTTTTACTTTTACGTACAATATCTGAGTTCTTCTTCCACCTCCGATCATATGTAAGGTCTATTGGAGGATGGAAGTGATCATGTTCTTCTCAAAAGGAGTTAAAGTTCCCATGACATGCTTTTCTGGTTACTAGCTTTTTATGCATGTAAACCAGGGGTGGAGAACCTTTTTCCTCTCAAGGGCCATTTCAATTTTTTCAAAATATCCTCCGAGGGCCGTACAAGTTATTGACATCTGCTTAAAAATACTAAAATCACAGCCCATTCATTTGGCCTTTCTTTCATGCTGTGCAAAGAAAAAGCAACCTCTTAATCCAGATGTCTTACCATGACTCGCGTATGCATTCACATGCACGGTTGTGGCATGACCACCAAAACAGAAAGATATGGACACAAGATGTGTGCAAATGTATTTAGTTTCCTATCCATGTGAACATGATTTGAGTGGTGGGGGAGCTAACCTCCTCTAGGGGGGGTCCGGGGGCATGCTCCCCCGGGAATATATTTTTTTAAATGTTGAAGTTAAAAGCATCAATTTGGTGCACTTTGAGAGCAACATTAAGAGATCTATGGATAAATCTCTCAACATCCATATGAAACAGAACTGTAAGCATATTTATTTTTTCTTTATGGATATTTTACAAATCACTCCTTTCAAACTGTATTCTTGTTTATTAATAACAACTTTTTTTACCGTCATATAGTATTTTATACCTGTTCACTTTATTCTCTTATTTTTTTATGACTATAATGATCATAAAAAGATGTGCCTTTACCTCACTGGTTGTAGAAAAAGCTTCTTATATTCGTTAGCATAGCTAGCTAACCAGATGCTAATAACAACAAAGTTATTGACTGTATGATCAGTATGACAGATGAACAGATCGCCACTGGGCTTACAACTAAAGACACAGCCACGCAAAAACTGCGGCATGAGTACGGCTCCTTATGGGTACTGACATTTCTGGAAGACCCGGAGCGACGACCTGGTGCTCTCCCTCAGAACTGCACCCCTATCAGACCAACACACTCTCACTCCATAATCATCCAGGAGCGACGTTTGGTCAGGGTCCCGTGGCGTGCAGTTGTGACGCTCCTAGGCTCCTTCAGCTTCATAAAGGGACGCAAATAGCTTTCAACTGATTGCAATGTATTCCCATCTGCTGTGGGATTTGACGCTCATGGAAGCACGGCATTCGTCTGTGTCGGCTGCCCTTAAAGGCAATGTGAGCGTCCATTCCCATTGGATAACGGAGAATTGTACACCCGGAAGTAAGTATTCCCCTTACTGTCGATTGATTTTACAGTAATATCTGCACTACTCATCGACTAAAAAACACCAGATTATCCTTGTTAATTACACAACATTGATTGGTTTAAATTGTGTGAAATGCTTTTGTATTTTTCGATTCGGAGGAACAAATATTTTTTCGGAGTAAAGGATGGCAGAACTACCCAGAATCCCCAGCTATTGTTTAGGACTACACCATGTGCTCTGTTTGACAAACCCCGTGATTAGTTCTCAAGCTCTGTGATTGGTTGACCTCCAACTGCATTCCATATGAAAAAAAACGGAAACTATTCTTTTACCGTTCAGTCTGAATTTCACAATAAAGTTAGTAGTAATATTTTGTTTTGATATTATTGTTTTTTATTAACTACTAGACCGCTGGGTCATGTTAAGACCATCTTTTCTGTGTTGCTGTGGGTTTTTTCCATCGCTTTTGTGTTACAAATATCAAAACAATAACTAAATATATCCGTCGTAAACTAAACCAGAAACAGCAGTATATTTGATTTTGTTAACACTGTAAACTTGACAGCTTTTTAACCCAAACCGCCTACTGGTTAAAGCACGTTATTACACGTTTAGAGTAATGCAATGCAGGTAGATTGTGTTGCTTTTTAATGACTGTTTAAAATGCCTTTTTCTTAATGTCTTTTATTATTAACTACTTGTTACTTGTTGCTAGGGACGCTGCTATCGATATTGTGTTTCGCAACATGTTCTCTATCTATGGCACGTCTCTGCTGGGAGTTGTAGTTTTAAAAGACGTTTTCGTATTTCCCATAATAAGAAGTTGCCAGTATACTGTGTACATCCCTGGAGGTTTAGGGGATAGGAAACACTCAAATTTAAAACATATAATTAATAAATAGGTGAAAATTGCTTGTGCCCATAATCGGCAGCATTAATATATATACCCACATGAGCCCAATATGATCAGTCGATCAGGATCAAAACTAAATATCGTTCCAGGGCAGGCTAACCAATGAGCACCTGCATGTGTTTGGCCTTGACACAATTTCGGCCCAGATTTACAAACTCCTGGCAGGACAAGCTCGAGCTCAATTCTTGCACTGAATAAAACAAAGTGAGTGAGGGACTGCAATATAAGAGGGAAAGAAAGAGAAACTTTAAAACTTTTCAATTGTTTTGTGTAAAGACCAGGGTTGGGAGGGTGACTTTGTAAATGTAATCAGTTACTGATTACTGATTATGGCTCTGAAAGTAATCTGAATACAGTTACAGTTACGTAATCAGATTGCTTTTAGATTACTTTTGGATTACTTTCTTTTTCCATCACAGATGGGTATGTTTTGGTGAACAGGAGACACAAAAAGCAAAAGGAAACTGAACGTGTTTTTACTGTTTTAATGGCTTACCAAGAGCACAACTGAAACATAACATCTGAAACGATGTAACAACATAATAAACTTTTTGGGGATGCAGCTTGGGATGTGAGGAGTGAGGGACACGGCTTAGAACGGGCGTGCCGTCTTCTGTCCTGCCAGTGTTGGCAGGACCTCCTTCACTTCATGAAATCTCTGCAGCACCAGGAGGCAGCGGGAGGGTTAACTCAGCCTCTGAGAAGACAAGCGCGCAGTGCCTTTCACGCACCGCCTTTCAAGCACCGCCTTCACTGTGTTTACCTTCAGAATCATCAGAAACGTTAAAGAGCGGTGTGGCTGTGTTTTAACCTATGGTTTTAACTTTCTCACACACACACACACACACACACACACACACACACACACACACACACACACACACACACACACACACACACACACACACACACACACACACACACACACACACACACACACACACACCTGTTCCTCCATGTTTCGTTGTTATTGTTTCACTGAGTGGACCCGCACATTTTTTTCAAACGCTCCCTTTTTTGGTCCATCTGCAGCGGTAATAGGTTTTGTGCGCTGTGATGATTCGCCTGTACCTTTGGTAATGAATATTAAATGTTGTGAGGAAATCTTTCCACCAATGATTCCAATAAGTAATCCAAAATTCTATAATCGGCTGAAACTGTTAAGTCATGATGTGAAACGGTTAACAAAGAAAAAGGGAAACTCAAGCTGCTGCTACACTTTATTTTATTTATCTAAAATTAAGCACTTTTGAGATGCACATATTTTCAAAAGCTATTTTATTTATTTTCTCTATTTTATTTTTAAATGCAGCCCGAGAGGAACATTAAACATATCCACAGTATTTTATTGTATATCTTTATAGTTCAATGTTAATTGACAATAAATATTGTTGTTTTTGAATTGCACTTTCTTTATTTGATTGGCAGTCAGTTGTTGATTACATGCAGACGTTGATACTGTTACGGTGGGTGAAGCAAGCAGGACCCAAATGCAGATTACACTGATATTGCCTTTATTTCAAGGATAAAATAATAACTTGGACAAAACAGAATACTCACCAGTGAACTCAGTCACAAACAAAAGACGAACCAACACTGAACACAGGAAAAGACAAGACTAAATATAGGGAGGAGTAATCACAAGACGAGAACGACAGGAGGAAAAACACAGGGAAAAGGACCAGACAATATACCAAGAGGAAAACCTGACAGGGAGAACATCAAAACAACCAAAACAAGACATACAAAACGTGACATAACACAATAATTGAAGGCTACTTCAATATCACACTAATTCATAAAGCAAGTTAGACATTTTGATGTTCCAGACCTTTGCACGGGGACATTTTCTCTAACTGGACCTCGTTGAATTTGAGTTGAATACCCCTGATGCTGTATGAGAAACCAATGTGATTTTGGAACATTGCACAACATAAATCTATTCTAGTTGACCTCAACAATGGAATTATGATCAGTAGGAATGGCCATGTCATGGGACCTTTAATATTTCCAGTAGCACTTAAAAAAATGCCCGACCAACAATAAACGGTGGATTATTATACGAATATAAGTGATGATAATATTGAGAGTTTCTGGGCACAGCAGCACAACATTAACATTTTTGGAATTGGTTTGACAAAGTTTCCTCTGCCTGATGCAGCTGCACATCACGTGAGTTTCCTTAATTATGAAATTATTCTCTCTTTTCCTCTGAGACCCGCTCACAACGGGGTCCCAAAGTACCAGCTCTGCTGCGAGTCACTCTGCAGAAAATGTTTTTATCTGTATTTCTCTGTTCGTTAAAAAAGGATTTCTCTTCAATTAGGAAACAGTCCTTCATATTGTTCTCTGTATATCAGCCTTTCTTTACTTCTCCATCTTGCACACATCTATAGTAGTAGTCCATTTTACATGTATAGAGTTATTTTATATGAAGTGTTGGAGCACCCGTGCTCTGGCTGGTGATTATTTGGTAATGCTCATAAGTTTTCAAGAGCTACTCTAGGATTCAATATCGAGTGTGTGGCTTTAAAAGTGAAATTGTAGTACTCATGTGAAGGCAAATGAATTCCTGGGGTCAGACAGACCTACAAATATATAATTTTTGCAACATTTTTCATCAGAAAACACATTGCATGTACAAGGATTGTGCATTACAGTTCCCTTTTGTAGCTTTATTTTTCCTATAATATCTAATTTCAAGGCTACATGGTGGTTGTTCACACCACCTATGCTGTTCAAGGTTTACTACCCCTGTAACCTCTTTTAAGGTGAAAGATAAATCAGCAATTAATGAATGACTTTGAATTGTACTGTAGCCTATAGTATATTATCTTTAGGGAAATTAACAACACAACTTTTAATCACCCTGTCATTCTCATTTATTCTTACGGGGAGCCAATTAATACATGTAATTGTACTTGTAAAGCTTCTTATTAAAACGCTTTTAAATGGCATCATTCCGTGGATGGTTTAATAAGAGAGCTCTTCATATCAGCTGTAATTATATTTCAAAATAAAAGACTGTTTGCAGGGAAACTCATATGGCCGGATAATAATAACATAATCCTTCATGTTCATACCATCTTATTATAGTTGTTTTTGTATTATTTATATGGTAATGAAATTAATAAATGTTTGTTTCATATGCAATGGTTGTCTTTTTGTATTTTTCCCATCTTTTATTGGTCCAACCTTTAATTGAGCAAAGAAGTCTGAAATAGGGATAAACCATGGATGTATAAAGAGAACTGAATACAGTATTGGGGGTAAAGGTAGTTTGTAGTTGATTTAGCTATAAAATAAACTGTAAATTGTTTTACAGACGTCTCTTTCCCAATGTAAGTCAATGGGGAAAATTCCTCCTGAGGGCATAGACATACAGTCAATGGGATATACAAGTAACTCATTTGTATTCTGTAAATTTAGGTATCAGAAAATGTGTAAAATGGTGTTTATTCCATTCTCTGTATATAATAATAATAATAATAATAATAATAATAATAGATTTAATTTGTTAGCGCTTTTACAGGTGCTCAAAGACGCTTTACAGATAATAGTGAAGAAAAAAAGAAAAGAGAAGAAAGGAACAACAAATAAATATATAGTTAAAGTTAAAGTCAAATAATACAAAAACAATCACACATGAAAAGCCAGAGTTTTTTGAAAGTGGTGAGGTCGGTGCAGTCTCTGATGGGTTGTGGGAGTGAGTTCCAGAGGGAGGGGGCAGCGACGGAGAAGGCTCTGTCCCCCCAGGTCCGGTGATTGGTGCGGGTGGGGATTGATAGGAGGTTGGCTTCTGATGAGCGGAGGCAGCGGGAAGGGGTGTGGTGGTGCAGCAGGTCTGTGAGGTAGGGGGGGGCCTGGTTGTTGAGGGCTTTGTAAGTTATGAGGAGGACTTTGAAGTGGATTCTTTGATGGACGGGGAGCCAGTGGAGGTTCTGGAGGATGGGAGTGATGTGGTCTCGGGAGCGGGTGTGGGTGAGGAGGCGGGCAGCAGAGTTCTGGATATGTTGGAGTTTATTGAGGAGGTTGGATGGTATGCCATAGAGGATGCTATTGCAGTAGTCGAGTCGTGAAGTGATGAATGCATGAATCAGGATTTCAGCAGCAGAGGAGGAGAGTGATGGGCGGAGACGGGCAATGTTTTTGAGGTGGAAAAAGGTGGTCCTGGTGATGTGATTTATGTGGTGGTTGAATTTGAGCTGACTGTCGAAAATGACTCCGAGGTTGCGGATGTGAGGGGGGGGAGATAGAGTGTGGCTGTCAATGGTGAAGTTGAAATTCTGGATGTCTTTGATACGGGATGGGGGGCCGATGATGATGATGTCTGATTTGGCACTGTTCAGTTGGAGATAGTTTGTTTGCATCCATGCTTTGATTTCTGAGAGACAGTTGGTGAGAGTGGAGTGTGTTGTGGGGGTGATGGTTTTTGTTGAGATATAAAGTTGGATGTCATCGGCGTAGCAGTGAAATTGAAGGTTGTGGCGACAAATTATTTTGCCAAGGGGGAGCATGTAAAGGATGAAGAGGAGGGGGCCAAGCACCGAACCCTGGGGGACGCCTTGGGACAGAGGAGCAGTGGAGGAGGTGCAGTTGTTGATGTTGATAAACTGATGTCTGTCGGTGAGGTAGGATTTCAGCCAGGAGAGTGCAGTGTCAGTGATGTTGAGTGATGATTCGAGGAGGGACAGCAGGATGGTGTGGTTGATGGTGTCGAATGCTGCGGTGAGGTCGAGGAGGATGAGGATGTTCAGGTTGCCGGAGTCAGAGGAGAGGAGGAGGTCGTTTGTGATTTTCAGAAGAGCTGTTTCTGTGCTGTGTTTTGATCGGAAACCGGATTGAAATGGCTCAAAGAGGTCATTGGAGCTGAGGTGGGATTTTAGTTGTGAGGCAATGACACGTTCAAGTATTTTTGACAGAAAGGGGAGATTTGAGATGGGCCGGAAGTTGGACATGATGTCAGGTGTGAGTCCAGGTCTTTTGAGAATGGGTGTGACAGCAGCCAGTTTGAGAGAGGGGGGAACTGATCCAGATCTGAGGGAGGAGTTAATGATGGTGGCGATGAGCTGGGACATGGCAGGGAGGCTCTCTTTAACAAATTTGGAGGGCATTGGGTCAAGTGTGCAGGTGGAGTTAATTCCAGTCATGAAGTTGGACAGTTGCATGGGGGTCACAGGGGAGAAGTGGGACAGGGGCTGTGAGGTGAAGGGGGGGGAGCCAGGAGAGGAGGTGGGGGGTGCTGATGAGGGTGTCAGATTGCTGTAAATGTTGCTGATTTTGGTTTGGAAAAACGAAAGGAAGGAGATGCACTGTTCGGTGGTGAAGGACGAGGTGGCGTTGTCACAGGGTTTGAGAAGTTTGCTGATGGTGGAGAAGAGACGCTTGGGGTTGCTGGAGCCAGACTGAATGAGTTGTGAGTAGTAATTAGACCGGGCTGCTTTGAGTGCATTACTGTACTGCTGGAGATAGTCTTTGTAGATTTGAAGATGGACTGTTAGTGTGGTTTTCTTGTGTTGGCGTTCAAGTTGACGTTTCCTTGATTTCATTTGGCGGAGTTCGGGGGTATACCAGGGGGCGGAATGTATGAAAGAGACATTTTTAGTTTTTGTGGGGGCCAGTTCATTGAGACAGAAGGAGAGGGTGCTGTTATAATAGTCCACAAGTTCAGATGGGTTTTCAGAAAGTGGGGGGGGGGAGGCAGACATCTTGCAGGTAATGGAGGCAGTGATTGCTGAAGGTGAGATGGATTTGAGGTTTCTGTAGGTTATTGTGCGTTTTTGCTTTTGGGCGGGGATGGGGATGTTGATATCCATGATGATGGCCAGGTGATCAGAGATGTGGAGATTGAGGCTGGACAGATGATGGATGGTGAGACCAGTGGAGCAGACCAAGTCCAGGATGTGACCACGGCTGTGTGTTGGGAAGTTGATGTGTTGAGAGAAGTTGCAGCAATGAAGGGTTTCCTTAAATTCAGAGGCATATTTGCAGGTCGGGTCATCAATATGAATGTTAAAATCCCCTAAGAGGAGAACAGATGGGGATATGGCAGAAAGCTGAGTGAGAATGTCAGAGAGGTCAGAGAGAAAGGAGGGGTTTGGCTTCGGGGGACGGTAGATGATGGCTGTGACCAGGGGAGTGGGACCAGAGAGTTTAAAGATCAGGTGTTCAAATGAAGAAGCATCAGGGATGGGGATTATGGTAGCTTTTATTTCCTTTTTGATAATAGCAGCTATACCACCACCCCGCCCTTGTGGGCGAGGTTTGTCAATGTATGTGAATCCTGCTGGGGTGATTTGATTTAAAGAAAAATAGTCCAGGGGCTTTTGCCATGTTTCGGTCAGATACAGAAAGTCCAGGTTATTGTCTTTAATAAATTCATTCAGAATGTGGCTTTTATTGTGGATGGAGCGTGTGTTGAGCAGGGCTGCTCTGAGGTGACGTTGCATTGGGGGGGGTTGTGTGGACCGGGGAAGTGGAAGGAGATTGGTCAGATTCACGTGTTTTTTTGTTGTGATGGCGTAGTGTGGGCGCGTGACAGGACCGAATGGACGGGATGGAGTGTGGAGACGTGGAATGAAATAAAAACTTACGGCCAGAGCCTCTGTGTGGAGGACGGCGTTTGCTGAGTATTTCGTTATCTGCGAGGATGTCCATGCAGTCCGGAGGCAGGCGGTTATTAAAGGAGTGGAGATCTGACAGGGAGTAGAGCGGCGGCATGATCCCGTGAAGTGGCGCTAGCACGGAGCTAGCTAATGCTGGGGACCCGGACAGCAGAGACCAGGAGCCGGATGACCGTTGAAGAAGGAGCGGTGTGAGTCCAGATAAAATGAGAGTGATAATCCACAGCATATCAGGAGAATGATTCCAGTGGTTTCCGGAGGAGAATCGTAGGAGGGGCTGACAGCCTGGTGCAGAGTGGGAGCCGGGTGACCAGCCTACTAGCTTGTTAGCTAGCTTGTTAGCCACCGGCTGTAGGCGGCAGGGAGAGACGATGTCAGCGGGGAAGCCGGTTGATCCCAGCGGGATGGGAAGATCCCTACACAATACATATATCTCACTTATGCCCAGCGCTACATACGCTGCATTATATGTGATTTGGTTATATGTCACATCTTTCGTCTTTCCTCACAGAAATACATTTATTAGATATATTATTATTTACAATAAAACATTTTTGTTGATCTGCTGCTTCATGCTTGATGTAAGTACATTTTTCAACAATCCCAGGGCCCAGTGTACATTTTGTTTTCATGCCTATTCAGCTGAATTCCCTGATTATATGGTACGATGTAGAAACCTGCAGAGTTTGGATGACCAGGAGTGGATCCTAAAACTTTATTTCACTCCTCCTTCAGGAAGTAATTTGGAGCAGAAACATGGAGGAATAAAACAGACAGAGAGAACGGAACAAGGACAAGTACTGTGGCAATTTGCCACAGTACATTTTCCACTCCATCATTAAACATGGATGTCAGTTATTTATGAAGCGGCCCTATTGTAACTGTTGCAGCCCAAATCCACAATATGCCTCAGAGCCCCTCAAAACGATGTCCATTCGATGGGTAAATAAATAGTTGTACTGTGCCGCTCTGTGTACAGCAGCAGTCTCTGGTCGGATGATGCAGAATAAACATTGTTGTTGCTCTGATAAAAAGAGACAATAGAAAATGTAAACAGACAAGTATTGTAGATTTTGAAACAAAACAGTAAATCATTAACTCCAAGAAGCATTAATGATATTATAAAAAATGAATGATGAAATATACTTCATAATAATGTTTTTTATTCAAAGCTTTCTTCAATGTATGAGGTTATTAGTTCATATTATCTTCACCATGAAGGGTTGTTTTTTTTGAATGGGTATGTGCATTTTGCTTCTGTTAACATTGCAAGATGGGGCATTCTTGCTGGCAAAAATATAATGTGAAATCCGCTTTCAAGTGGAAACAACAACTCAGAATCAGTTATAACGTTGATGTTTTTATACACACTATAAAACACAGCCTCTTCTGCTTGCTAAAGCCTGTAATATCCACATTAGGGCATAAGGCTCATGAGGTCTGAGCAAAGGTCGTCGTTCTTCAAGTGCAATTGTATTTATTCATACTAAAATGAGCACTTTGCACACTGTATTTGAAATGATGACATTGAAACAGTTGTGGAACTAGTAGAAAAATATAACTGTTGCACTATACATCACCTTCTTTTTTAGCCTTCTTCAGTTGCAGCCGAAATGCACTTATTGGTCTTTATATAATTACTCTCCAAAGCTCCTTATCTTGACAAAGTCATGGCTTTTATATCCTAAGTAATCTGAAAAAACACACAAAGTCTGAATACAAAAACGATTACACAGTGCCGAAGCCAAGGTGCCATAACCAAAAATGTCCTTGTGAAAGTACGTACACTTAAAATAAAAGAACACTGGCAGCCATTAGGCGCAGGGCAAAATACAAAACATAAAAAGTCCTGCCAACTCTTTCAAAAAATAATGGAGCTATCAGCTGTAATGACATGGTCTCTGCAGCGGGAGACTCTGGGAATATTCAATCTGAAGGCTATAAAAGAGCATTGTCAACCCTGTTAACAGCCGACCCCTAAAAGCAATGTCTGGTTACATGTTAGGACTTACCGGTGGAAGCACTTCCTCTGTGCACTCCATCTACCCCAAGGAGATAGAGTGTGAAGATAATGCACCAAGAAAGATGTCATAGTCACAGCTTAGCCTCCCCTCATACCAATGTAGTCGTTCTCTTGAGGCATCAACAAGGTGTAGGGACACGAAAGTGATAAATCTAATACACGCTGACTGAAAGCTCACAAAGTCAGATGCTGTTAGGGGATCTTTTTCCCCTGTTTTCTTCTCTTTTTTACATCAGTTGAATAAGTGGTGCGTGGTTCAGTCAGACTCAAGCAAAAACAGATTTTTATATTCCATGTTTTTCCACCTTGAGCGTGATAAAATGTTGCCTGGAAACTGTACTCACTGTCAATGATTATTGAGGCTGTCAAAATTGCACCAAAGGCTCCCCGTCGTAGACCGCGCTTGTATCCTCACCTCCGACGACCTTGTGTGACCGAAGAGAGCAAAAATATTATAATTGTGGATTGTAATATGTTTTTGACAGGGTTATTTCACACGGTCACATGGGAAATGGAGATGTCATTGCACTGTTGTCAGGCTATGAAGCAAACAGATATTTTACATGTCAGACTGGGGCGGACGTCAGCAGGATCACATCTTTGATACGAGTTTTCCAACAAATACATCAGTGTTTTATACGAAAAAGCACCTAGGAAATACAATTTACAAAAAATGCGTAAGTCAGGAAGAATGACATCAGTCAATGACAAAGTATTGTATCATAATTTAAATCAGCCATTTACTCCTCCATTGTTGAGCATGGGTGAGGCAGGGTGTTGCTTGCATGGTGATTGTGTCCCTCACATTAGCAGGGCTATGTACTTTAAGGGTGACAGTAATGAATGACTTGCTCTTTATGGACAGCAGGGCACCCAGATAAGTGATGTTGTTCCCAACAAATGATTCTGTTTAAGATGTGCACTCTCACATCACCGGGGCACCAACAACCTCCTGCTGATTAACAACAGCCATCACTTACAGCTAACACTTCTGTTTGTAACTTAAGATAATGAGTTGAATGTTCTTTTTTTTTGTATAAATCACTTGGATGGTCTTTTGTTGTGACATTAAAACCGCTCTGAGAGTGACTGCTTGGCATCTCAGATAACTAATCTTATGAAGCATTTGTGCACCAGTCATTCACCACCTGCCCTTTTTAATGTTAAATGAAGACGGGTGAATTCACAAAAAAAGGGATTCCAGCGGCTGATGGCACCATCATTTGCACATGCAATTTGCCCTGTCTCAAGGTCACAAGAAATATTGATAATAATTGCAGTTATGATATAACAGCCCAAGCTAGTGTGGTAGCTATGTGCAATTAGATTGCAATAATTCATGTGGCAAGAGAGACACCTTTTTCAGGAGTATAACCCAGTCTGCATAAATGTGCTTCAGTCACCACAAACTCTCTCTGAAGGCGCTAATAAATCCAGTCTAACTTTCTTTGGCTATTAGCACTGATCCTTTTGAATATGATTAATTTATTCATCTATTTGTAAAGGGTTTAGCCGCACAATACTTATTTGTATTTCTCTTTTTGTGTATTGAATATAAACATTCTGTCTACCATATTATTGGTATTTTATGTAATACAACAATTAGTTGAAGACTCTCAGTCCGATAATTGTCAAAAGAAAATTCTGAGTTCCTCCGTATGATGAAAATGTTGTTGCACTTTAAAAAAACCTCCCCTTATTTATTACATCTCGAGTGCTAAAGGGTGTTGTCAGTTAAACACATTTGGGGCTTTGCTGAAATGGCAGATGCTGTCCTTTTTGGCAAGACTTTAAAAAAGTATTAATTATATCTGTTAGCGACATCCGATAAAGCTAACGTGTTAGCAAACATTCGCCTATATACAAATAGTATTGCAGGCTATTATTCATTTAAAATCAAGAGTCTGACTTCTCTGTGATCGTAAGTTCAATATTCACTTTTCTTTTGGCTCTGAGAGCTATAAAGCTTTTACAGCCAACAGCGACTAAAACAACACCCTCAACACTTTCCTCACCTCCGGAACTACACTTAAGAGCCAGTATGAGTACACACCCCACTGCACTGATTCCAGCCTCAGAGGCACACACACAGGAATATGCAGCCTCCTTCAAAATACACACGGAGGTCATGAATATGGAAATACTGGCCACCTTGGAGTTTTAATATGAAGAATCAGACCTCGATCACCCAAGATCGGAATTTCCCACATGATGTTTTCCAACTGAAATGTGCATGCTAATAAATGCTGTGGACAACATGTACAATATGATTTCTCTTGAAAAATGTGCCATCCTTCAGCTTTAAAATGACTTTTTCATGCTTTTCATTTCCACTTTTCTAAGCACTATGTTTATCACATTGTGATGGACAATAAAGTTTCCTGAATTTGAATCCACACAGCTTTGTCATACACAGAGTTTGGAGGAATTTGAATGTATCATCAAAAGAAACAGCACTATCAAGGCACACTGAGGGAGCCAAGAAGTGATTTTAATGTGCTGGGTTTAACATTCATTGCACCCACAGTGTACATGGATAGGGCTCGGCTCAGTGATGTGTGCTGCCATGTTTCCTCTAAGCCACTGGTGTCCAGTCCTGTGCCCCGGAAGATATGCGGGTTTAAATTCCAGCCAAATTCAACACCAGCTGATTTGTTTCTCTCTGTCTGGTTGAAGGCCTGTTGATTGTTAACATTAGTGGGGGAGGTTTGATTAAAACCTGCACATTGCACCACTGGCAGAATAGTGTGAATCATGTCCTGCACAGCAAACACCCTCCCATCAGCCAGACATGGTGTCGGGAATGTTGATACATTACACTCATGTCCATCATTCTCAAGGGCTATGAACACATGCAACACAAAACATGTGTGTTGATCATAAATTGACCAATCAAGACAGTGTTACAAAAACACAGATCTTTTTGTCAGAGCTTTTACACTAGGAGTGCTAGTATTCTGCAGACTAACAGACTGCCATGGGAAATTAATAATGCATTTGTTTGAAGTTATTTGAAATTATGGGATATAAAAAGAAACCAATATGTATTTAATACAATCTGCAATTGTTTTTGAAATCCCTTGACAATTTACAATGTTTATATTTTTGCATGATTTGCCATTCTGTGTTTTCGGCTGCTGCAAGGTAGGTGTCAGGTCACGGTGCTGGTCAGGTATAAATATTCATAAATCTTGTGTTCATTTTTTGCATTATTTAAATTCTAAATGTCATGGCGCTCTTACTGTTCACCAGTTACATTACACAAAAGTAACAGGTACTGTACTAAAACTGGGCTGAGCTCTGTGTGAACACACCAGGCTGAATGATTGAGTGTGATTTGCACTGATGGCCTTTTTTACTCAGAAAAAGTCAGACTCTGTAAAGTAATAGTGTTTAAGGACTGATAGGATGTGATGGATGCTATCTTTAATTGAGAGTGTATCTGTGTCCTTCTTTGCTCCGCAGAATGACCCAGAAATGACAACTCCGTTCAACTCATTCAGCCCGTGTGAATCTCAGAAAACTCAAAAGGACATTTCTTTAAAATGTTGTTTGGTCGAGCTTTCTATAAATATTTTAGGCAAAGTTCCATTCCTGTTGATTCACTCAATTTCACAACACTGTTAGATTACATAGACATATACCTTATGTTTGATCAGTTTGATCAGTAAAAAAGATTTCTAATATAAAACTTAAAATTAATTGTTCTTAGTTTGCGAGATGTATTCCATCCTGTGTTGTGACAACAAATTTGCGTTTAAAGAACTATCATCATTATGATATTTTTTTCAGTGCTTTTCATTAAACATAAAACCAAAAGAGAACATAGTGTGCTCATTTTCAGGTCCATATTTGTATTTTGTGATTCAACTCTGACATGTCTCCATGCTTTAATATTCAAAAAGGTCTTTCTTTTTCTCATACTGCCACCTCTGTTCACCCTCTGTCGGAAATCAGAGCCCAGTCTGCTCTGATTGGTTAGCAGGCCGGCTCTGTTGTGATTGGTCAGCTGCTTAGAGATGTCCCGCCTCTTCGCATATCATGTACAATGTGTTGGATAGAAATGTGATGTCAGTGATGTCACTTTGTTACGGAAATAAACAAAGGAGTCCAATGGAGGCATTTCAGGCAGGGGGGTAGTGTGTGGGAAATACATTTCCTCTGCAGGCAACTTGGAAATGTCAGTCTTTGCACACTATTTACATGCACAAAAACATATATAACACACTACAGGACAGTGAAAAGCCCCTAAGCATTATAGGGAATATTTGAGAGCATACAAGAGGCTGATGAGTGATGACACATGTAATTATTACATAAAGCCCCCAAGTATACCCTTTTTGATTTCTATTCTTCACACACTAAAGACTGATTTCATTGAGAACAACAGATATGAAGATGTTCTCTGAAAAAAAGATTTCTTGAAGAATAAATCTATTGGCAAAAGGAGGCTTGTAAAGTAATTTAATATCTTCCTTAATATTACACAAAAAACACTTTAAATATCCACACACAGTATGCATTGATGGAAAAGGCTTTTGTCAGAATAATTAATAAACCGCTTATAATTCTGGTTGCAGGATATTGTTTTTCTGCTGATATGAAAACCATGTCTTATTAATTGTGGCTTTTCATTTTGTATTAGGTCATTTGAATTCACAGGGTATTGTTGCTGGGATGCTAAGAGTTAAAGATAATGAAAAACTTGACGTGTATAGCTCTGCCCAGATCCTTGGAGTTCTGATTTCAATTGCTATGCACAACTTGATTTTCAAGGTCTGGAGTCTTTCTTGAATGAATGCTTGGAATCTGGCTCTGGGGGTTAACAAGGATGCTCCATATACTGTTTAACAATTCAGCCCATGCTCACCCCACGTGACGGCGCAAGCAATAGGGCCTGCACTTGTTTATATCTCTGGATAAAGCATCCCACTGGCCGCAAATTAAGCATTCAGGCTCAGCAGCCTTGTTGTGCACCAGTATGACGTGTTTAGAGTACTAAATCCGACTCTGCGCCCTAGGTACACTATACAATCTTGTTTGGGAGCCTCATAAGTTCTAAAGCTGTCATATCCTTTGAAATGACTTCAATACACATAATACAATCTAGATATAGAAACAAATTCTTCCCTGTCTTTAAATGGAAAGACTTTCTAGGGTTTTGTTCGAGAGTAATTACAATTTAAAGTTAGAGCTTTTGGCACACAATAAGATAGTTTTTAAAGTACGATAAAATTGTGTTCTTCTTGTCAATTTGTAGAAAAAGCCTAGGCCATTCAATTTGAGTGTTTTCCAAGGTTGAAACCACTTACAGTATATAACAAATATTCAAGAAAAGTAACATTTGCCACATCCCCAGACATGTGTAAAACCTAACTTTTACCAATAACCCTATTTCTGAGAAAAGTGACCGAAACACCTGAAACTAATTCATAGTGTTTATATTACACTTGCAGAATTACCACTTATCCACACTGGGCACTAACAGTCAGCTTGCCAGTGCAAAGTTGTCAGTGGTGTAAAGCAGATCAATAACATAAAAATATCCACATTTTGTATATTTCCTGCAATCATCTCAAAAGTAGCCAGAACTGAATTATTTGATATCAATCTAAAAAGCAAATATGGAAAGCTTTTGAGTCAGATGTATGAGCCAAACTACTTGAAGGTGCCCTATAACAGTATGCTCATTTTCAGGTTTCATAATTGCATGTTTTACCTCTACCGTAACATGCTTCACTATTTTTAGGCATAAATTATAGGTCTCAGATATATAAAAATAAATAAAAACATGTCTGATGTGTTTTACTCAAAATACCAAACAGATCATCCATTCTAGCCATGCCTCATATCCCTCTATTTCAGCCCTTTTAGAGAAGTGCTGATGCATACCTGCTCAGAATTATACCGAGAGTTTCTCAGCTAAATGCTGCCGTGATTAAACGCCATATCATGCTCAAACCACATCAAGGATTATTTCTGAAACAGTATGGAGCTCAAATGCTTTTTCTCTTGCGGGTTTACCACAAGGTGGGTATTTACCTTTTTATATCCTGCTTTCTTACACATATTCTCTCCAGTAGCTACAGGTTAGCTCTGAGTGTTAGCGATGCTTGCTAATGTAAACAAAGACCATATTACTTCCAAAACATGTTGCGCATTGTTTCTGATAGCGACATTTCTGATAAGGCCGTGGGTGTAAAGCCAGCCCACATTTCCGATATTATTTCATATCGGCAGCAAATCTGCATCAGCTC
The DNA here is from genome assembly GCF_949606895.1 of Notothenia rossii. Lineage (NCBI taxonomy): Eukaryota > Metazoa > Chordata > Actinopteri > Perciformes > Nototheniidae > Notothenia > Notothenia rossii. The sequence goes on from NC_136906.1 coordinate 24,760,810, forward strand.
CGTTGTAGCCCCGTTTTTAGAGATTTGTGTACGGAGCAATAGAGAGAGGTTTTTTGTTGGGAAAATATCACTCGTCACCGGCTTGAGCTTCAATGATCAGGATACATGTATTTATTATCCTTGCAAGAATGTTTCTGACACTTTGTGAGTTCCCTGACACACCGGGCACACATATTTATGTATAAAATACATTAAAAAGTGCATTTTGCATGATAGGAGACCTTTAATGTTCAGAAAGGTATTTCTTTTTCTCTTAATGCCTGTGCTGCAGAACCTCTTTTCACCCTTTGTCTGAAACCAGAGCCCAGTTTGCTCAAATTGGTTAGCTGGCCCGTGCTGTTGTGATTGGTCAACCTCTTATGGCGCATTTCCACTGCAGGGCCCCGCTCGGCTTAGTACGGTATAGTTAGGCCTTGGTAGGCCAGGCTCACTTTATGCTGTGTTTCCATTACAGTTTAGGAACTGGAGTAGTAACTATAGTAACGCAGTGTAGGCGGAGCCGTGACGTCATCTTCAATGCGAAACACAAAACCAACATCAGCCATTAGCAGTTAGCCCTCAGAGCTCACAGCTCCTCATATCTGTTCAGAAACTAGACAAAAGTTAAACCACAAACCACATACTGTCTGTGTCATGGCGAATACAGTCGCTGGTTTATTTATGTCTGTATAGGCCGTTGTTGTGAGTGTGGACGGTCGGAGCATATACTGCGTTAGCTTAGCCGATCTCCATTTAGAAAACATTTTAAAAGGTTTTTTGCCTGCTGTCTGTCTGCAGACTTGTCAAAGCATTAATTCAAGGTTTTTACTAACCGGTATCAGTATGTTGTTAATTCGGCTTCATTTTGTAACATGTATTACAATTAAATTAGGGTAACATATGTTCATTTTGTTGTAGTTGCCAGCGATTCTCTCACTAGTTTAGCATACTCAGCCCGGTTGTTGACCCGGTAAGAACCTCGATTTTGGAGAGCCAGAAAATTGTGAAAAAGTAGCCGCTAGCCGGAACTACGCCTAGTGGAAATGCAACCAAAAACGGTCCGGGCATGGCACGCTTAAACCGCGCTGTAGTGGAAATGCGCCATTAGAGATGTCCCTCACCTTAGCCTATCACGTACAATGTGTTGGAGCTCTATCCAATAGAAGCGCAAATGTTATGTACGTATAGAGATGTCATTATATGGTAGAAGTAAACAAAGGAATCCATTGGAGGCATTTCAGGCAGGGTGTGGGAGAGAAACCCCCATTGAGTCCACTGGAACTATGAGTTCAATGTGCCCATGTATTAGATGAAATGACTCTGCACATATGTCGGAGATCAGAGAGATGGTTCTTATTAGAGCAATTAATAGATGTTATCTCGTAGTGACGGCAGGGGAAAAGCCGGATCACACAACTTCTAGACAATTCCTCTGACAACATATTACATGCATAATTTATCACAAGATCTCACTGAGGTGAGTCTCTGAGGATGACATGCAAGAAAAGACACATGTCCTTATTTCATATTTTTAGCTCTCCCTTATAAGCTATTTGGCACTGCAGGACGACGTGGATGGCGATCGACCAAAGTGTGAACTACCTTTCCTTTTTATAATGACTCCTTACTTCAATTAAACTCCCTACATTTTACACAAATCAATACAGAGGAGTCTATATAAATGTCAATACCTGCTGCTTAGACTGCAGCTGCAGAGAAGCTGAAGATAGTACAGCATCCCCCATGTGTGTCTGGCTAACAAGTTCCCCCCTTTGAACTCAATGCAGGCTTTCTTTTGTGAAATACCAAAGCATTGATTAATCCATCTTTACTGATCTGAATTTTCTCTGAGATGTAATGCATCCCTTTGAAATATTCAAAGTGGAGCTCTTGGAATAACTATTATATGGACCTTTGCTCTCCTAGGGGCACGCAATAAAAGTGGCTGCATACAAATGAAGTATCAGCAAGACGAAGTGAGCACAGATTGATTGAAACCACAATTCAATCATGCATTAAGATCAAAAATAGCCGAGTCATTCACTATAGAGTAGTTGCAGGCAGGGTTGATTGATATTTATTTATTTAACCTTTATTTCACCATGAGAAGTCTCATTGAGAATGAAAATCAGAAGAGAATCCTGGCCAGCAGCACAGTTACAGACATAACATGTGAAACAAGATCCTATCATAGTCACAATCAGGAAGGTCATCACACAAATAATCTACAGACAGAGTTGCCTGCTTCTGGTCATTAAGAAGCACTTTAAATCTGTTACGAGAGACCAGCTCCATGAGTTTCAGCTCATATTGCATCTGGTTCAAGGCAAATGGAGCAACACAACTAAATGCTGTTTTCCCCAGCGCAGTAAGGACATTTGGGACAGTTACTCAAGTCCTTGTAGCAAAGCCAATGTCTTCCTGTATATTTCCGAAAGGATATGAATCTGTAAATAAACACCAAGAATAGCCTTATGAATAAGGATGTGCCAATGGTTTACTCTGATGGTCAGGGCAGACCATTCAACCCACAACACAATAAGGAGCTGCACAGATGGGAGGATTGTGTTTGATAGACATTTCCTCTGGAGAGAATTTGGGGATTTTAGCCATTACTGACCTTTTACATTCACAAAAGAATCCAATACAACCCAAAAAATCATACTAGGGCCCCTTTAACTAAAGGACTACATTTAACTACATTACCTTGAATAGCAAAACACTGCAGATGGTCTGTGTTTTAATCTCCATATTTGTTTTAATTATATGCCAGTCATGGTCACTCATACATATACATATCATTGCTGTAATCAAGACAATATTGTGTGCTAAGTTATACCCAACAGCAAGCAATGTTCTGTTTACATTCATACAACAATATCATATCAGGTGACTCATGCTGGGGAAATGTAATAATTATTCTAATAGGTCTGTTGCTTGAATTAATTATATCGGAAAATATGTTAAATTAGGAGGTATGGGTGTTTAATGAGCAAACATACTTTCTTTTTTCGTCTCACGGCTGTCACACTGGAAAGTAGAATGATATTTTAAGTTGAACGCATATCCATTGGAATATTCAGGATTAAGGGTGTTGTGTTTGTATCAAAAAGCATTATGTAAGCCTGCAGGGTGAAGAAATATTCAGAAAATATGTTTTAGAGGTAACAGGCAGCTGGTGCTTGACAAGGAAAATGTCATGACTCTGTTAAGGTACCAAAAACACACCCTGGAGATTAAGAAGATAAAGATAAAAACTTGTATCTGCTAAGGCAAAAAGAAGGGCAGGGAAACAAACAAACTGTCAGATTTTACCAGGCAGGGATTAGGCAAACTAAGTCCACCACAAATGTAATTGGCCAAAGGGCTCCTCAGTGGAAATGGACAACCAATCTGCATCATGTCATGTCTATACGTTTCAGTATCTGAAAGAAAATGCTGCAGGTCAGAAATATCTCAGTGTCCGTGCTGCTAACTGGATCATCTGCAGCCCTCGAGGGCGAAGCTACCTGCAGCTCCTCAGACCCCAGGCGTCCACATCCTCCGCTGCTTCATTCTCTGATTTTGCTTTAAAATATGCAACAGTGTTAAAACCCTCAGCTTTTATCAGTCGTGCTGTGCAGAAATGTAGGGTGTGTTTGACTTTTCTGGAGAGATTCTGCAGCAGGGGTGAGCATCTCAGCTGGCCTCAAAGTGTTATCTCTGGCACACTGCCAGCATGATACAGTGTTCTGCACTCGGCTGGTTTCATCACATTAGAGGCCGACACACTCGTGGCACGATAGGAGAAATTAGTGGTTCCAGCCAACACCCGACTGTCAGACTGAAGACTACTCTCCTGTTAGCAGTGGACACAATTCTGCTCACTGAATTCAGGTAAACTCCTCACTATGAATTAAACCTCTGATTTCTCTGCATTCATTTGTCCTCTTCAACAAACCGCCTGCTGTGAATAAGTCAGCATTCTGTCTCCAGTTTGAATTCTTGCAGACTGGAGCATGTTGACCTCGCTGATACGCTTCACTACTTATCCATGGTTTCTGTTATTCCTCTGCTTTAGGCATGGATTACAATGGGTCATTCTGACACTGTCACTGCCTGATAAAAGAGGAAGAAAATGAAAAATAAACACAATTCACTGAATAGGATGTCGTTGACAAAGAGTTATAAAAAATCGACAGGATTAATGCACAAAACCTCTCATTATAATAATAAATAGCATCTCTTTGTGTTTCTTTTACTTACATTTGTACAAAACATTACATTTTTTGTTTACCTTGTTTTTTAAGGATTTGGAAAGCCCATTTAGTTTAACCACAGATAGCCAGTCCACTAAATACCCAGAAATAAGCATAAATAATAAGCTAAATAAACATTTTAACATCAACATTTCTTGCAAAAATAAATAAAATTGAAAATGTTTAGGGGGCATTCAGATTATTGCCATCAATCAATGCCATGGCCAAATATTGTTTTAAGTTATAAGATCATTTTATGCTTCATTTATATAACCACATAACAAACACAACATATGAATAAGCATAATAGCTTATTTTGGTTTTCTCTCTCAATGGAGACAAACTCATGGAGTCATGTTTCTGTATGATTTTAAATGTCACCACTCTGATGATAAGTTAACTCAGAGGGTTATAAGTGGATGTGATTGTTATATTGATAATGTAAAACTATAATCCAAGGATTCTAATTAAAATCTCTAATTAGATTTTTTAATGAAGTCTCCGTTGACAAAGAGCAAATAATGAGTCTGTGTACTGCAGCACCTTAAGAGCCTCAAGGGGCAGCATTGGTTGTAGTATGAAATGCTAATGAACAGACTCTTTCAAAGCTTTATACATGAGAGAAAGAATTGGGAAACAAATCAAGAGCATTTTGAGTACAGCAAGACCAATGCCAAAAATAGACCTACAAATTATCCTCTGTAGTCCCACATTTGATCCGGGGATAATAAATGACAAAAATGATATCAGTCTTTTGTATGTGAGAAAGTTATTACAAGACAAGACAGTTGATTCAGTATTACCTCAATCAAAAATCTGGTGCCGCAAAATATATAAATGGTCTTAGAAGAATCCATACAATACAATATAAACGGTCAACAAATAGAAATGAAATATATTCTTCCATTTAGTTCAGCAGTCTTTCCAGCAGCAGTAAAAATGTTCATACCAAGACTTTTATAGTGTAATTTATTTAACAATGTAATTTTCATTTCTACTGACCCAACAATAATCATTATCTAAACAGTAAAATGTGACAATCCCACCAAATCTGTTTCTTTTCTCTCCCCCAAATAGCATATTAAAGTTAAGCTTTCCAATTCCAGCCCAATCCCTACATTTTTTCTCATTATATTGTAGTCATTACTCTCTCAGACGACTTCTGCTATGAGACATGGTAGCACATCTCACATAAAGATGACAAAACCCACCACAAAGGCTCATCGGATACATCTTCATATGAACGATATTTTATGACTCAGACTTTAATTCATGTATCTGCTGTTGCAGATAATGTACATAAAAACACAGTTTCCATAACACTATACTATGCAGGATAAATTCAACATTGCAAGTAATACAGTAGTATAATTGTGAGCAATGTTGAGACATGTATGAAAATAACACTGCCTTTAATCTCAAATTCGTGTTTATCAGAATGTCATCTGTAGAAACAAGAGAAACAAAGATAAAAAAAGAGAAATGTAGTTCCCTTTGGGCCAAACAATTCCAATATGGTATGCTCCACATCTGTTTCTCAGATACCAGATGTAAACAGCAGATATATGAAACTATGTCCGTCAATAGTAACACAACACAATAATAATCAATACAGAAGGTGTCTGAAATCTCAACTTCTGCTCATCAACATCCTGTTAAGGATTTACTTGTGGCGACATCTGGGCTGCTAACGACAGAAGCTCTCTCATTATGGCAGATCGCTGGGTGAACAATGGAAGCAATATAATACAGGAAGCAATGTGAGACACTTCCTTTGATAGAGGCATGTGTGATGTTATTGATGGTTAGATTGTTTCCTTTTGTTTTGTGGGTTTTTTAAAACACTGAAAACTTGTCAAATGTATAAAGTTAGCTTTCAGTTGGACCAGTTTGTTGAATGTAATGGATAAGTGCACGAGACAGAAAGCATAAGATATTTGGCTGACAGGGGCAAACACATTACACAGCCCAACACACTTGAGAAATGCACAAATGATGCAAATAAAAATACACAAGTCTGCCAAAACAAATGAAGAAACATCATCACCATCTTGATCACACATGGGCAGCATTTAGAAAAACATTCACCAACTTGACACAACGTGCACAACATTGTGCTGCATGAACAAAACACTCCAAATTAAAAACACTACAAGAAATTCAAACAACTTCAACCACAAAACAATGCGGACACAAAAAAGTGAGGCACGCTGTTTGTTTTGGCGATATAATTGGGGTTCTTCTGTAAGCGAGTTAGCTAACGTAGCTAAACCATACCTGCCAACCCTACCGATTTGGACGGTAGTCTACCGCTTTGGACATGTTTCTACCGCCTACCGACTTAGCTGGCTTTCCCTACTGATTTTCAATCTTCCCAAACTATAACAAATAAAAATGACACTCCATAGACACTGGACTCGACTTTTGGTGGACACCGTTTGCAGCGTGTCTGTGATCGCATCATACAAACAGTCCTCTGTGTTTCTGAAAGAGAAACAACGTGCAGACCGGGGGTAACGCTGCGGGAAAGGCAGCGGTTTGATGTGTGAAGTTTTCCATGACAGAGGGATGGTGTGCGCTTCCATTGACACGCACACCATCCCTCTGTCATGGAAAACTTCATACATCAAACCGCTGCCCAAAATTCCATGCCCAAAAGAACATAAGGACTACAGACCAATAGACCTCACCTCAGTGATTATGAAATCACTAGAAATAATTCTGCTCCGATTTCTTATCAGTACAACACAAGACAAACTTGATCCATACCAATTTGCCTATAAGCAAGGGTGCGGTACGGAAGATGCTGTGGCCACTCTGGGTCAAATCATCACTAAACATTTAGATAAACGCAACACCTATGCAAGAGCCCTCTTCCTAAACTTCTCATCAGCATTCAACACAATATAAGCAGACATCTTGGTGTCAAAAATGGCCAAAATGGAAGTAAATCCATACCTGATTTACTGGTATGCTGCTTTCCTCACTAGTAGAGAGCAACTTGTGAAGGGGAACAAAACCCTGTCATCTTCCATCACAACCCATGTAGGGGCCCCCCAGGGCTGCGTGAGTTCAGCTGTGCTCTTTACTCTCTACACTGATGATTGTCGTACCAACACACCAAATCAAGTCATCATAAAGTACTCTGATGATACTGCAATAATATCTCTGCTCAGTAACACAGACGACCCTGAGCTGCACCAACAGGCTGTAAATCAGGTGGTGGAGTGGACTGATAGCAATGCTCTTGAGATCAACACCAAGAAAACTGAGGAAATCTTTTTTTGGCTCACCATCTGACTCCCATAAAGTCCCCATTGTCATCCATTCAGATGAAATCAAGCAGGGAGTTTCATACAAATACTTGGGTGTAATGATCGACCATCTGCTGTCATGGAAGGATCACATTGAATATCTGTGCAAAAGGACAAAACAAAGAATTTATTTTCTCCGCCGTCTTAGGTCTTTTGGAGCGAGCAGAGAAATTCTTCTGTTGTTCTTTACATCTGTGATCATGTCTATTCTGCAGTACTGCAATACTACCTGCTACAAATGTTTGTCAGCAGCTTTAAAATCAAAACTGCTCCACCTGTTAAAAATCTGCTCAAAGATTATTGGTCAACCCTGTCAGAGACTCTATGACTCAGCCTATCATAACAACCTAGTGAGGCTGTCCAACAACATCATCTCTGACCCAAACCATGTTCTGAACAGTGAATATGAACTGCTACCATCTAATCGGAGATACATGGTCCCACGATTCAATAAAGTCAGACTGAAGCACTCTTTTGTGCATCAGTCAATCCTCACAGTAAACACAGAACTAAATCCCAGATCAAATGCACGCTGAAGGCTCTTTGAGCATGTTTTCTCTCACTGATTGTGCTGTTATGTTAAATGTTTGTTGTTTGTGTTTCATGTATAGTGTCTGGATATTTGTCTGTTGATGTTGGACATGGAGCTGCTGTGACGCAAGTCAAATTTCAGACTTGATCTGAACAATAAAGTATTATCGTATCGTATCGTACCCCCGACGAGGCATTTGAGTCCTGCAGGATTCCCCCGTTAATATCAGTGTCTCGAAAACACATGTTGGCGACTGAAAGACATCCAGTGTTTGGTCTTTTCTGGAACCATCCTACAGTGTCTCAACAGAAAGAGGACCACAAACACACACACAATATAATACAATTTTGAGATTTGGGGATATTTATTTTTTTGTTTAGTAAACTACAGCAATCTGAAAGCCTTTACATTATTTATATCACACTTTATCAGTAAAAAAATGCAGGATATTACTTTTTTAATGCAGTATTTTCTGATATATCACGCAACACAAAGATATTTCGCTCTGTGTAAACCTTTGACTCTAATATGTCAACAACATGAAACAAGAATATGAACCTGGCTTTATCCAATGTTCACACAAGAGTTCTACATCCTGACACATCCTTCATCTACACTGTCTCAACTGAAAGAGGACCAGAAACACATTACAAATATAATAAAATGTGGAGACTTTGGGATATTTATCTCCCATTCTTTTACTTTTCGGGCCTTTTACAGACCAGACATGTCGTTGATGTCACTGTTTACCAAACTACCACTTTTTCTGAAAAATACATAAAATGATGCAATATATGTTAAATACATGGTTTATACATGTAATTACTGGGGTTCCATTTCTTCTGATTACCTAATTTGGGCGTGCACATTTGCCGCGTGCAAACCTACCTCTTTTGGATTTGGAAAGGTTGGCATGTATGCTAACGTAGTCATTTTTAAATATACTGACAGAAAACGTACAATTATGAAACAGACTAACTCTGCGAGAGTGACGGTTGGCCAACTTTGTAAGCTGTGTGCATTACGTTTTAGTGTCCCTGTTTCCTTTGTCCATTTAGCTTCTTGCAGCGTTCTTTTATTTGTTTTGTTTATGCAACGCTTTAACCACACATTGCACATGTTCCATCAAGTTGCTGAATGTTTTCTAAATGCTGCACATGTGTTGGCAAGTTAATGAAGATGTGTCTTCATTTGTGTTTTTATATTTACATCATTTTTTCAAGTGCAGTGCGTTTCTCATAAAAAATATATTTTAGGTCAGGTGGCATTTCACAGAGAAGCTCACCTTCCAACAGTTCAGTCACGTGGCTACAGGAGGACTTTGTGGAGGTAAAGCGTTGGTGAGTGCATTCATTGACTTTATGCTGAGTTTTCTTGTATCACTGCTTCTTTTCATTGTTTGCTGCTCGTGCTAACTTCTGAGTGTTAGGCCTGCTGATTGTTTGTTTGCTTAGCATCATGCTAACTATACAACAAGGCTGTTGGTCAGTGGCGGCTGGTGGAAAATATTTTTGGTGGGGCTGTTGATATAGTGAGTAAACATTTTTTTTTGGGGAGAAATGACCCCTTAAATTGGGACTTCTGGTAATGTAATGGCCCCATAAAATCGTGGTTCTAGGGACAGGAACAACCAGGCTGAGTCGGGCTGAGTATGCTAAACTAACTGCGGTCAAGCCAGCCTCCACTCGGGAAAATCTAGTCAAGCCAGCCCTCACGTGATATTGCGGTGCGCGACTATCCTATGCATTACGGTAGAGTAAAAAATAAATCATCCCTCTGTGTTTAGATGAGAATAAAACAAAAACTGTCCAGTATCAAAGACTCATTTCACTTCAGGGTGATAGCAGGACATCCCATCTAGTCACTCAGAAAAAATCAGGACATTCTGATGTAGAGTTTCAAAATAAAAGACCTTTGAAATCTCTATTGTATGAGCTATCATCCCTGTTTTTAGATGAGAATAAAACAAAAACTGTCCAGTATCATAGATCCATCTCACTCCAGGGTGATAGCAGGACAACCCATGTAGTCACTCAGAAAAAATCAGGAAATTCTGATGTACAGTTTCAAAATAAAAGACCTTTGAAGTCTCATCTATGAGCTATCATCCCTATAGGTCTTTTATTTTGAAACTGTACATCAGAATGTCCTGATTTTTTCGGAGTGACTAGATGGGATGTCCTGCTATCACCCTGAAGTGAAATGAGTCTTTGATACTGGACAGGTTTTGTTTTATTCTCATCTAAACACAGAGGGATGATTTTTTTTTACTCTACCGTAATGCATAGGATATTCGCGCACCGCAATATCACGTGAGGGCTGGCTTGACTAGTTGTTTTCGAGTGGAGGCTGGCTTGACCGCAGTCTAAACTAGAGAGAGAATCTCTGTCAAGGGGGCTACAACTACAACAAGATGAACATATTTGACCGTGATTTAATTTTAATACACGTTTCAAAATGATGCCGAAGTAACAACATACTGATACCGGATAGTAAAAACCATGAATTAAGGCTTTGACAAGTCTGCAGACAGACGGCAGGCGAAAAACCTTTTAAAATGCGTGTTTTCTAATGGAGATTTGGCTAAGCTAACGTTGTAAATGTTCCGACCGTCCACACTCACAACAACGGCCTATACAGACATAAATAAACCAGTGACTGTATTCGCCATGACACAGACAGTATGTGGTTTGTACTTGTTTAACTTTTTTCTAGTTTCTGAACAGATATGAAGAGCTGTGAGCTCTGAGTGCTAAGAGCTAACGGCTGTGTTGTTTTTCTGGGGAGCTCATTGAAGATGACGTCACGGCTCCTCCTAGACTGCGTTACTATAGATACTACCCCAGTTCCTGTCTAAAAAACAACTCACGTCAACGCACGTAAGCAACGTGGGCGCCAACGTGAGCGCTCTCGTGACCAAAATATTTGAAGGCGCTGATTGGCTGAAATTATGTTTCGGCGGCACAGTTTACTATTGAGACTTTTGCAACGTGCTGGTTGCTGTTGTTTGGCTCGGGGGCAGCGCCCCGTAATGATAAACTAATGCCAAGGGCAAGGCCAGGCAGGAAACATGTGACTTATCAGTAACTTTAGACATCGTAACAGAATTTTAAACAAGATTTTATTGTAGATTATACATTTTACTGATACCAATTGTATGATATTTACCTTGTTCATTAAAAATATAAAATATATATATTTTTTAAATATCTATTTAAAAATTTTTTTTTTTTTAATTTAATATTTTTTTAAATATTTTTTTTTGTATGTGGGAAGAGGTGGGGCGGCGCCCCTATGGGCCGGCCGCCACTGCTGTTGGCGCTGCTTGCTGTTTTATTCCTTGCCTGCAGATGCTTGCAGGTAACATCTTTGTTGTCTGCCTGCTGGTAATATCCGCCCATGCTACTTCTATCCACCCATGTGCCCGCTTTGCACTGTTATTGCTTTATTGTGCTGTTCTTATTTTCCTTCTGATTGTTGTTTGGCATACATTGTGCTGCTTTCATGCTTTTTATTGTCATAGTGGTGACAATGCATTCTCATGTTTCAATGTTATGAGTGTTCTGAGCTGGTTCTGTTTTGCAGCATATTGTTTTCTTGGTTGTTTTTGTTTTATTGGGTTCATTCCTATAGAGACTGCAAGGTCTCTATTAATATTGTATGTTTGCTGAAGGGATGTGATCCTCGCTGTGTTGTTTTCCACACATCCCTTTCACACATTTTAATATGAAACTCAACGTTGCTTTTGTCATACATATATACATTGACATTCAGCTATTCAATTATCCCCTCTTTCAAAAGAGGTCATTGTAAAACTTACACGAGAAATTATCAATAATTTGCTCATGTATTGCTTTGAAGTTTGGCTTTCTCTTCTCCAGTGAATGATCTGGTACTTTATTTGGGTAAAATCAAAGAACCGCCACCACCATTTATTTCCGAGGAAAAGTATGTTATTGTTATAAAAACAAGCTAATGCGAGCACCAGTATCCAGAATGCTTCTTTAGAGGAAGTTATTTTGTTAGTGTATCTTCTTTCTAGCATCTAATTACAAACAGAATGTGGGGAGAATATGAATGGAGTACAAAAATAGAAAATAAATTGCTTTTGAATGATCATTAATTCTGAAACCGTTCGATAGGTTTTAATATTGCTGTCATGTAGGACTCAAACGGTAAAAGATCTTAAGCCATCTGGCAATGTATTTGCATAACAAAGTCTTATTTTAAATGGTGGTATAGTGATTAAAGGCAGTGTGGCTGGTTTTGCATGCGCACCCGAAAATATGGGACTATCAGCTCATGGCCAACCCTAGTGATTTAATAGGTCATCTCAATCTGTACTGGTTGGAGACGGCAATAAATAACTCCCTTTTGTGTTGAAACAAGAAGTAAGACAGAACATTCAGCTGTCATATGAAGCATGGCTGCAATAAGAAAAAATGTCTTTCTTCTCATGAGATTCTCTCCTGCAGAGACATTTAGTGGATGCCAGCCTACCACTCTGGGACATAAAGTCAGAGTAAAATATTTAATTGAAGACACCCTCCTGCTTCACTGATCACAGCAATGAGTCATCTTTAACTTGTCCTGATCACGCTATTTCTAAAGGAAATCTGAGACTGGGATTTAAAAGCTGTCTCTCTTAGACCTTTATGTGTGGTAGAATGGGAGTAAAATAGTTTTTTCGGGTCGCTGGCAATTTACCTATTGAAAGTGCTACTGACTTGACTATTGCACAGCTTCTTAGATGGAAATCACACAATTGTTCTTAACCCTTGGGGTCATCAGAGGTGAGCATCCACTTATTCTTTGTTAATACATGGAACGTTTTTTATTTTTTATATTGAAAACGTCTGAAATTCACATTATTAGCAAAGATAAATCAGAATCAATGTGCCTCCCGCTTATGTTTAACATAATAGTACATGTTAGGCTGCACTATACGTCAATTAATGCTCAGTTATGCAACTTAATTTATAGGCCTACACATACAGTAGGAGGCTGTTTTTCCTTGGACTGAAAACACAAAATGTTTTTCTTGATGTCAATGAACAAATGATATGTTGACTTTACTATAGTCAAACTGTTTGGCTTGTACCTTGGCCATTATCAGGTTTTAAAGTATTGAATAAAAGTCATATTTAACATTTCAAGTTTGTCCGTGAAAGGTGATCTTTAAAAACCTAAAGGAAGTGACTAAATAACTTGCATGTCCGTCTAGAGGATTGAGCACAATAATCAACCAATCTTCATAACCAGCTATTTAAAATTGTTACGAAAAAGAACAAGATTATAAAGATTAATAATGAGATTACTCAATACTGCTTTAAGTGACCCCTTCCAGCTGTTATATTTCAGTTGTCCCTAAATGTTAGTGACCTACAAAATAAATAAATAAAATAAAACCTTTTTAATAAATTTATCCATAATGAGTCCTTATAGAGAACAACATTTAGCCTGTTTTCAAATGTAAGCCTTCATAAAAGGCTGTATTCCTTTTGACGTGAGTAGTTAAATTGTGTTTAACTTATTTAAATTCCTCCAAATTTAATTCAAATTAATCCAAAGCGGAAGTGTGGGCTCCATGACAATGCCGCCATGAATAGTAAAATAGTTTTAAAACTACTAAATTATGTAAAACCTATACCTACGTCTTGTGATTGAGTTCCCAACATCTCTATGAATAGGCTTTAGAAAAGAAACCTTCCCATCCCTGTACCAGGATCTGCCCTGAGGCTGTCAGAGGAGCTGTCGACGCAACAAACAGGACGGCTGACACCATTTATCTGAAAGACAAAATCAAAAGGGGAGAAAGAAATGATGGGAACAGTAAGGGATGGGAACCTCTCCAACCTGCCATTTGTGCATACTGATAATTCCTATCTTACTGAAAATATTGCCTTAATTATTCCAACATTTGGCAGAAAAACCCAGCCGTTGGTTACTTTCATTAAAACAACACAAACATTATGATTGAATTTGTTTTATTTATCAGCTCTAAATGTGCCCATTAACATCAAGTGACTTTTAACTGGGCGTCCCTCCTATAATGAATTCATTTTAAATATTTTTTGAGATTAATGGTTTAGAGCAGTGTTTTTCAAAGTGGGGGGCCCCGACCCCCCGGGGGTGCCAGGGGGATCACTCAAAGTTTGAGGGAAACAGGATTTTTTTCTTTTTATGTTATTAATAACTGCATATCTATCAATCTATGTGTCCTTTGATGCCAATCTTTTCATATTTTTTGTTTTTGAATCACACGACCGCCCTTCAAGCCAATCAGAATTGAGCTGCCACTACTGCGAGTGAAAATCGGCTCAGCTTTTGGATCAAGTGAGAGCTAGTGAATGTTTCGCTCTGCAGCTGGATGAGATCGCGGATGTAGCAAATGTCGCAGAATTGCTTGCATACATCAGATTTATTTCAGAAGACAACTTTGTTGAGGAAATATGATTTTGCAAAGCACTGGAAGGTAGGACCACATGAAGAGACATTGTCCAAGTTTGAGATGAGTACATCATCTCAAACGGACTTGACTGGTCTCGTTGTGTGGGTGTGTGTTCAGATGGGGCAGTGGGGCTATGACAGGCAAAGAAAGTGGAGTGACAGCTTCAATCAGGCAGAAGGCCCCAAATGTAGTGGCAACGCACTGCATGTTACATCGGGAGGCACTTGTACACATCATTTAAAAAAGAAAATTCCAACAAGGGGGTCCCCGCCAGAGGATAATGCTATATGGGGGTCCTTGGCATGGCAAAGTTTGGGAACCCCTGGTTTAGAGAACACATATCACAAAGCAAATGGGAAACTCGTCTCAGGGAATAGAAAATAGTCAGCAATAGATGGAAAAAATACAAGATAGCATAAAATATGATTACAGTGTTTACTATAAATAACTAAATATAGAATGCAAGCATATATTTATGAAATAAACTGAGAATTATAATTGAATGCTGCTTTTATTGTGTAGGGCGTCTTATTTGTGTATTTAACATTAAGTTCAACTCAAACATGCTGTTCGACACATGGTTTGTGAGGATAACTAAATGCAGAGATGAGCTTAAATTCAGTGCAGGTTCTACACAGTGAAGCTACTGCATGCATTTCTGAGTTTCTGACCTATAAAAATGTGAAATCCTTTTGGTCTTCTCACTTGGGTCTGGTTGTCCTGAAGACAAGGTTATAACTCAAAGGGGATTACACATTTGCCATCTGTGCTCCAGAACAACCTCTCCCTTGAGTTGCTATGAAGGCTAAAGCATTTGTTTAAAAGGGCTAATGCACTATAATTGTGGGGTAGTTGAACATAGTACAATAACATTTGGTCACAGCAAGTTAACAAAAGATGGTTCAGATACAAATGGACAACGAAGGAAAGACTCTACATATTAAAGATGTGTTGAGCTTAAATTGAGTTGCATAGGACAACAGCACTGTAGATTAAACCAGTCTAGAAAAGGACATTGTAAAGTTCTTATTTAAATGTGTCTCTACTTTGCTCACTACAGGTCCTTCTCACGGTAATATGGCAATATGCAAACATGCACACACCACAATGAGTCTCTAAAAGCCTATACAAAATATGGGAGATTCTTCAGCTAAATTATACAATTAGAATAGCATATTCAAAATGTTTACTGGATTGCATAGGTGAAAAGCATCCATTTCCACAAAACATCATCCTTTTGTATCTGTTGTTTGGAAATTGAGTGAGCATTAATATCTTTAACCGATCATATATTTTTGATATGCCTTTTCAAGGAAAAAACAAACAAATAAGAAACTTAAAGACAAAACTACTGTAAATGATATTACAAATAGAAAAGTGTAATTTACAAAATGTATACAGTACATATTGGTTATATATATATATATATATATATATATAAATATGCTGTAATGTAATATACCACCCTCCAAATGTTTTTCCAAAGGTAAAAATAGCGTGAAAATGTGCGGCTGCGTGTCAGGTTTCCCTTTCACTGCCAAAGATCCCACAGCATTTGATTTGCCTTGTGGCAAAGTGTTAATTTTCCACTGCATGCGCTAACATGAAATGCGGCTCTTCAAGTCAGG
The DNA here is from genome assembly GCF_949606895.1 of Notothenia rossii. Classification (NCBI taxonomy): domain Eukaryota; kingdom Metazoa; phylum Chordata; class Actinopteri; order Perciformes; family Nototheniidae; genus Notothenia; species Notothenia rossii. The sequence continues at coordinate 24,776,952 of NC_136906.1, forward strand.
GAAAGGATTTAATTGCAACGGTCTTCTGAATTTGGAGAACAGGGCAGACTGATTTGTGAGGACTGATGGACAAAAACGCTAATGAAAAGTGTCATAAAATCAAGACGACATGTTATTTAAATAAATCTTACTGTAAAACACAGAAATCTACAAACTGCTTTTTGAGGGTGAAGTTGTTTGACGGAAATCATACAGTTTTTTAAAACATATTTCTTATTTTATTGCATTTCTTTGTATTAGCAGAACGTTTGAGAATTGACTGTTCTTTTGCTCCAACATAAAGAAAAACAGCAAACGTTTCCTAATGAGTAGTTTGTGAAATAACAGAGCCATCCTTTTTACAAGTTGGAATCATTTTAAAGAAATGTGATATATTTAAGCTTACATTCTTCTATCTCCATCTTATCTTTGTAAAGAAATACAGTTTGTTCTTGGACAAAACTCTATAATTAGTCATTAATTCCAGGCTCTGGGGGCAACAGCCAATATTTTTCGGACTTCCATGACTTCCTATGAACTGGCCATTGTTTACAATCTGAATAGCAATTCTGATTAGCAATTTGAGACTCAAGAATGTAGGCCAAATTGAGAGATGGTGTCTAAATCCAGATTATTGTAGGTCGCAACTAGCCAAATAGCCTCGCTAGTAAAAAGATAATTTGTCATCAGACTAAAAGCTAACCAGTACAGAGATATCGGACAATGCCTTACGCCGCTTTTATGCACATAGACTGTTAACCTGCAAAGCCCACTCAAATATATCTGATTGGTCAATACTACTTGTACTACAAACGTTAAAGAACCCCACCGATACAGAAATCTTCTTCCGCTGTCTACGGTTTCTGCATTCATATCCTGCTATCTGTTTTATATTGATGAACACGGACTCTCAGTGACCAGCTACGGGGGGAACGCTTCAACTCTTCTCAGAACTAACTTCGATTTGATTTCAACGTCAGCATAACACAAGACTGTTACCTTGAGTATGCCTTTGTTTGCCAATCACAATGACTGTATCTTTCTTTTTGTGTTCAAGTTTTCACTTGCCATCTCAGTTTGCCTGGTTTGGGATTGCAAACCACTGGAAATGCATTTTGAACAGAAAAGTACATGCATAAGCCTTTTTTTTTTTTTTTGGATGGATGTGTCAGTGTACAAAAAGTGTCAAAAGTGTCTCAGAGTTATGTTTATATTGGGAATAAGAGCTTTGTCCAATACTTTCTTTTTCTTAAATTCGGTTTTATCACAAACACATCCTGGCAAGAACTCTCTTTGGTGCATCTTAATTGGCCTCATGGATTTACAGTGGATTTCACATTTCCGCCTCTGCAGAGCAGAGTTTAGGCTCAGTATCGACACAAGCAGCTGAACATATTCTCTCAATTTAACGTAACAATCCATCACAGTGCTGCATACGGGAAAGGATTTTGACAGCACTGTCTTGTACTATGGGCCTGATGTTGCATTGCCTTAAGCTGTGACATGCCTGACAAACTTCATAGAAGATAATATAAATACATATTTAAAAAGTATTGCGTGGTCTCTTCCGATGGAAAAAACTAATGTTTGATTTGCAAAGCTGATCTCAAATCAACCATAATTCTTTCTGCGAATTGATATGACTGCACATAGTCCCTTGATGCTCCCTGGCAACAGTCTTTTCTCTTTAGCAGCGGTCTGTTAGCGAGAATTAACAACCCTGGGTACCCAAATTGACCAGAGTATTCAACTAAGTCATGTAATAATAATTTGATATGGCACAGTACACTTATAATTATTTACGTAACAATTAGTAAGTATCAATTCGGTATGTTTTTAATTTGTTGGCACATGGTTAACAGTGTTTGAAAGTATGTCTTATACTTTAATAAAGTATTTCTTCTTCTTTTTCTTCTAAACATTCTCTGTTAGCAGAGAAAGATAATTGGTTATTGGGGAAATAAGTACAGTACAGAAATCTGAACCGGTGAACCATCTTTGTGCATACTTTCTCTTAATGTAATGGTAAATGTTATACAAATATATAAATGAGATCTCTGATCTAGGAAATTCAATGTCCAATGCCGTGCAAATGCTGCGTACCTGAGCAAATCCTTATTTAGGAAACGTATCCTTATTATGGACTCTATAAAGTTTGAACTGCTAAGCATCTGTTGGGAAACGACAATCCTAGTTAAAACATAGCCATTCAATATTTTATTTTGCATTTTCTGGGGTTTTGTATAAACCATTTTGGCAAAGTCCCTTTTCGTTTAACCTCCATTTTTTTTAAATTCATTTGCATGTTCTTGTTTAAAGAAGTAATCTTCCTTGTCCTTGCTGGAATGAATGGCTTTTATCTCTGAATAGTATGCCTTTGTCCAATGTCTTCAAGTAGTATTTAATAGAGATCAGTAGTGCAGAGCAATGTGAGAAACAACACCCCAGCAGTGTGGAGTCAGAACAGAACTCTTCCCCATCAGCAGGGCAGTGGAGCGGAGCCACAGGGCGCAAGGAAAAGGAAAACTGGCCTCAGATATAATAAATTAGTGATCAACATAGAATATTCAAAATGAAGCACAGGAGCAAGAAACTCTTCTTTTGTCCCATTTATTTTGAAGCACGGTCTGAAAGCATGCAGGCAAACAATCATATTATTTTTATTTTATTTTTAGTCTTGAAAATGTTTCTTCCTTAATCACTGGTGCACTAATGAAAGATCAAAATGATGCTGAATAAATCTTTAAAATAATAATGCTTCAACATGCTGTTATTTCTTTTCCTTGCAACATTTCATTAGTGTCACCAAATGATACCCGACTGAAAGAATTATACCGACATCCTCATTTCCTACACCATTTACACTTGGTTTCTTGTGTAGTTGCCACGCTTTACATTATGGCACATTTGTTTCTTTATCTGCAGTACAGAGAACATTGCAAGGATTTGCAATCAAATATGATTACTGTAGTTAAGCTTTTCCAATGACTCTATCTTTATGCCCCATTTACACGGAAACGCAAACAAACCGAATTCGATATCAAAAAAGTATTCACACGGATACGGCTCAATAAACGTGTCCCTTCACATGAGACCGCTCGACCTGCTGGAGACACTGGAGACGCTGTAGTACATATGCAGGGCCTGTAAGTGGCGCTGTACTTCAGCCACAAAATACACCAAAAGCAGCGAAGAAGACCCCCGAGCATGGTTGCCATGGTTGCCTGGTTGCTGTTCATTCTCCGGTGGATTTAGCAACATGTAGTTCATGTAGTTCTCCATGTCCACTTGTTGCTGTCAGTAGCTACTGTCAGTAGCTACCAGAGGTGGGAGTAAGTCCTACATGTGCAAATCATGAGCAAGTCTCAAGTCTTGACGAACAAGTATCAAGCAAGTCCCAAGTCACTGTGGTGAGAGTCAAGCAAGTCAAGTCAAGTCATACGAAATTCTGATGAATAGGCCCAGTTTCCGCATTTAAATCAGTTAAAAGACATTGGTTATGAAAATGAATTCAACCCACACTGTGATCTTCATTACATACACAGTTAATCATTTGAAATCTAATTTAGACCGTTGACAATCATATTAGATTCATATTAACCCTAAAACTGCAGACAATATAGCTAGGACTCAATCAGAAAGTCTGTTAAAAAAAGGCAGAATTCCAGGTAAGAAAATCATATATGGCATTTGCCATTACACATATTTAATTTAAATTTCTGTTAACCCTAGACCCGCCAACAGCGTCAGCACCTACATATATATCATTTTCAAATCATTTAATTTGTTCCTCTTCATAATTTCCTTATAAACTAAGCAGGACGATTTAAAACTCACTTAATTGCGTTAATTTAGAAATTACCTCAGTTTATCATCATAACAGATCAAAAAGTTCAGATTCATTTTACAATAAATCAATGAATGATGCACTTCTACAAACAAAAACAACATAATTAAAACATTTAAACAAACTACTAAAAGTAGATGAACTACATTATTCAAAAGTTTCCAGTAACTTCTGATAATAACACAGGGGAAATAAACGAGGCATCTCTTTTCCTCTCTCTCTCCTCTGACAGCCCGTCAGTATCAGGGTTAGTCAAAATGAATCCCTTGGCGGTTCTAGTGTTAGTTTACCGTTTTGTCTTCACTTTGCAATGGTTAATCGATTTGAAACCAAGTCTAACATAGCTTAAACTTAATCTTAGCTTTCTAGCTAACACAACACATGCACACACCTTTCTCTGTGGGTTTTTTTGTAGTGATGAATGAAGTTGGATGTTGTGGTGGTCGTGTCACTGATCTTTATGCTGCAGATCCTGCATACCGCTGTTCTCTTCTTATTACCGTCATCGACAAAATAATCCTTTAATCCAAACTTCACTATTTTTGGAGTAAAGCTAGCCACTGCCATGTTAACTGAGACTCCTGCCTTCTAGTGGGTTGCCAGGTTTGCGCGCATGGCGCTATAATCACGTTTTTCGAAAAAACTAAACGTAATTTCTCAATACAAAAACAAACTCAAATATTTAATTTTAAACAGTCAAGTCCTTTCAAGTCATCTATCTCAAGCTTAAGTCAAGTCTCAAGTCATGAATACCAAGTCAAAGTCAAGTCAAGTCTTTTATCAATGTTAGTCAAGCAAGTCAAAAAATATGCAACTCGAGTTAAGTCATGTGACTCGAGTCCCCACCTCTGGTAGCTACTGACCATGCTACAGCAGTTAGCAGCAGAGGTGGGGAGAGGCGGGGCTATGGCTTCATCGTTATCAGGAAAATGATCGTATAGGACGTACACACGGCTATACGAAAGAGAAAAGTAGCGGATACAACCCGTTTCGTTCCTGTGTAAACAGCACCTTAGAAAAAAGTTAACAAGACTTTAAATACAAATACTTTTGTCCTTCACTGTTCACCCTGAAAGCAAATATAGTTTGCACCTGTTTCATATCAAATACAATAGATTAAGATAAGATCAAATGGAAGTTTTTATTAATCCCCGTCGGGAAATTCAGGAGTTTAAGCAGCAACAGAGTGAGAGCGAAAAGCAGGACAGTACAGAATCACACAAGAATAATAATATTAAAGATACAACATGTATACATATTTGAGTCCGATAACATTGTACGATACCATTACAGTCGTGTCCAAAAGCATGTGTGTTTGGAATTGTTTATGTGTCTGTATTCTGTGCTACAATGGCCCATAATACTACCATTAGGAGACACAAAGTTGGCCAACTGTCACTGAAAATATAATTTAACAATTCCTTCCGATATTTGTAGAGACCTGCCATCTTTCTAACCTAGCTAACCTAGTCATTTCAAATACTGACAAAACACTTCTAATTATGAAACAGGTGAATGTTTTCTAAATGCTGCACATTTTGGAAATGTTTTGGATCGCACGTGTCGGCCACCGTACTGATACAGCATCACAGTTGTCTCTTCGGCGTGACTAGGCAATCAGATATACTTCATAAATACTTTTATACTCACACTGTTTGCCGCTAACTTTTAGCCAGGGTCATACTGTACTCCTGTGGGGTACTGGGTGGGGAGCAGTGCTGTGAGCGTTCAATATGGTGCTACAGTTATTTTTGTTTAGCAGGTGAAGGCTCATGATGCATTGCAAACTGGAAAGAAACACGGCACAGGCTCCTTCCTCTTGCCTTCACCCACATAAAAATACCATGGTGTTGACACCACACCTCTCACAAAGGGAATTCATCAGAGGCATAAAAACAATGAACATCAAAGGCCAACACGCTGCCAACTGATGACAAGCCGTTATTTCCTTGTATAAACTCTGCAATCACTAAAAAAGGATGGGGAAAACACTTCAGGTTCAGATGTTCTCACAACATAGACAAACCTCATTTTTTGTGCAACACCATAATACAAGACTCTTATTTCACTATTTCACTTTTTTAAACTATTTTTCTTTTTCTATTTACTTTTTAGTATTTACTTGCACTACATGCTTCTGTTTTTCTGTATTATTGTGTTGCACTGTTGGAGAAGCCTGTGACCTAAGATTTTCATCGACATAACTACTCTGTAGCTATGTTCATATGACAAATAAAGAACCTTGAACCTTGATGAGACTATTTGGTAACCTAATTTAAGTTTTCCATCATTGTAATGTTGCTAGGGTGACTCAGAATCATCAAAATACTGAATGTAGAGTTGCATACAGCAACACACACACACTGGCTGTTTCTGGGTGTTCTCTTATCCCTCTCTAGTTATTAGAATATCCGCCCCTACACTGCAGGGAATGAGTTCATTCTTTTCAAGGAGGTCAATATGAAGACAATTTTAGCCAGTGATATATCCTCTGTGGCTCAGCCCAGCATTTCTCAACTGTCATCGCCACCCCGGCTCAATAACTTTGAAAGATTGTCCGGGACAAGGTCAGTCCTCAGTCACCGTGTCCCACTCGTTTCCAGGCGATCTTCCTGCAATCACAGGGAGCTGTAAGGAGGTAGAAACAATCAAACACATGCTCGACATGTTGTTGTGGCAGGCAAACTAGATTTGGATGAACAGAGTAGTTCCCTGCAGCGTGTGGAGCGACAAAGACATCACACTCATAGAGGGGGAAGGAGTATGTTGAGACTTGTGATATCTATATTTGATTATAGATTTATTTTTAACTGTCTTCATTTCAGAACCTTCATTAAAGACGCCCTATTATGCTTTTTGGGGTTTTCTCTTTCCTGTAGTGTGTGGTATAGGCTTTTGTGCATGTAAATGGTCTGCAAAGGCAAAAGGTTTCACTCCCACCCCACCTAGTGACATCACTAAGTAACACTCACGCTTCTACTGGCTAGCGCTCAAACACATTGTTCGTGATAGGCTAAGGGGCGGGACACATATCCAAGCGGTTGACCAATCACAACAGAGGCAGGCAGTATGAGAAAAATAAAGCAATGTCACAATAGAGGCACGTAATAGAAATATGAACTTGAGCATTAGCATAATATGTCCTCTTTAAGTCTACATTCATTTTCTCTTAGAATGTATGACATTGGGATCTGTGTGAAAAAAAAAAAGGAAACTATATCTATATTTCCCCTCTTCTAGCTCTGTTTGTGTGACCTGACAGGAGAAGTGACTTTGAATACCTATCTGTTATATTGCAACTCAAAAGAGTGATTCATGCAGAGTTTACATTCAGGAAACACCACTGAGTTTCTGCTCACAGGTAACACTATGCTGTGTTTCATTACTTTGCTGCATACACTATCGTCTGATTCAATAAACATTCGGCTCTGTCTCCCTTTAGCAGGGACTCAGAAAGCACTGTCAAAAGTGTGACAGTGCAAACTTCCGTTTTGTCATTTACTGAATGCACTCTTCTACAAAGCAGTGAAGTGTATCAGTGCATCATACAGTACAAGACTCCAGAGAGTTTATTAAAGTTCTGCAGATCTCAACCATGCTGTGCGAGTTTTATCTGTGTGTGTGTGTGTGTGTGTGTCTTTGCTGACACGAATAAAAAAAACTGACATTAGGAAGTATTCACAATATTTTCCCAATTTAACGCCCCTACAGTATTGACTTTGGCAACTTACTTTCTGACCATGGTGTTTACCACTGTACTTCAATGTATTAGTATATGTTTTAGTATGCTCATATTCGATGAGCTAAACACTATGCACAGATGAGGCTCATAGGAATGTCATCCGTTGCACAATACGTTTATATTTGTTTTGATGTGTATTTTTAACTTTAAATGTATCATAGTATCCTTTTTATTGAACTGTTTTTCACAATTTAATTAGTTTTTAATCACCTTACATTTGCAGTATTCCCTCATCACACAAACTCTATAATTGTGACAGCTCTTCGCAGAAGTACTGGTGGCTAGACCATCCTTTCACTGCTGTTGTTTAAATGTTCTTGTTTCTATTTCTTTTTTCTCGTGTGTGCCAGTCTTTGTTTTGGCATAATTGGGGTACTGAAGGAAAAATCTGGATATCACTGAAGACTAAGGGATTTGTTAACTGGTGCCCGGTAATATTTATATAAACTTCTATCGTTATCCAGAAAGTATTTCTCAAGATATTTCAGTCTGGACCAAAGTGACATTGACATTAATATTCCTCTTGTTGCCAGCATGGCTAAGAGGGGCAGTTAACTATTTTTGCATATCATCATATTTGTTTTCCTTTTGAATTGTTTGAGAACATGTTCTAAAAAATACACTCATACGCTTTTGATTTTGGTTTACAATGCAACAAAAGCAGATGGTGAACATGCCCTTCACACGGCTAAAAAACAATTTCCACCACCGAGCCACAAACACCTCATGAATGTCACCTCGGTAACACCGGTTTGGTTTTCAATTACCAACATTCTCTGTATCAATTTTTTTTCAAACCAACCATATTAAAATAATTTGCATTTTAAAAGATCATTGTGAAATGGTAGAATAGAAATACAATTTTACAGCATGAAATACTGGCAAGGATATGAGCAATTGTGAACCCATTAACTGGGGAATTTATTTTGATCCTACAGCGAGACACAACACAGGCCCGTCAGTCCACTCTGGTTTTCAAAAACATGGATTAGCCACAATATAAAAGGAAATAAAAGGGGTTAGATTGAAAGAAAAAACGGCTTAGATTGAAAGAAAGCATGTCATTGATTAAGTCAATGGGACTGTGGACCCGAATAGCACAGTGTGCCTCCAGTACAAAGCAAAACATCCAATTTCTCAGCGGTGGCTTGATGTTGCCAGTGTGTAGTGGGGACTGTACTCGGGGATAATGATGCTGCCTTTCACTCTATTAGACTGATCCATAGGAGCATAGCTTGCATATAGTGATTTTCTTCAGCATGATATATGTGTTTGTTCCAAATTATATTGCAAAATGTTCACAGCAGGACTTTAAACGTCAATAATGAATCTTGCTATCACGTAATAATAGCGGATATGTCTAGAAATATATAGAAATACCCATTGATTTAACAAAGCAGTGATTTGGCTCTTCAGTTCATGTGCTGGTGGTTGAATACTTGCTATTGGATCGTTAACAGCTTTCTCGCTGCGACGTCAAGAATAGTGTACACACAGTAGGTGGTAATTGTAAAGATTTGGAGTTTGTGGTGTGGTATTACATTATAAATCATATGAAGTGTGTTCTTTTTATGAAGGCAAATTGACAAGAAATAAAATATAAACGCATACACACACACTCTTTATATCCCTGTCTAAAAACTGCCGCTGAGCCTCATTCTTGTGATAAGGAATGGCAGGCCTGTGATATTAGACAGCTGTTTGATGTATTATTGGAAAATACTTGTGAAGATTCCTGAGCACACACTATAAAGGACTTTTTTTATCTTTAATGTTCATCCTGGGTTCATGGTGTCGTCATCCCTTTTCTTGAAGTGATTTGAATAAATTAGAAATATATAAAAATATTTGATATTAAAATAATATGTGTTTTTAAAATGAATACTTTAGGTGGAACAGAGCCATATTATGATTAAAGGGGCCTTATGATGCTCATTTTCAGGTTCATATTTGTATTTAGTGTTTCTACTGTGACATGTCTCCAGTCTTTAATTTTAAGGGAACTTTGGGATTTTAGCCTTTGTAGACCATTTACATGCACATAAAACCTGTATAACACACTACAGGAAAGGGATAATCCAAAAGCATAGGGCCCCTTTTTAAAATAAATATTGGTAAATTAACCATTTTATATTAAATGCGTACCTGATGCCTTTATTTCTCATGATATTTAATGTTCTATAATAAATAAACCAAGGTACGTGCTCTCTGGCTGTATTTCTACTAATGTATTTATGTGACATGGGTTGAATTTATTCTTGTTTTTTATTAGATGAGTAAAACCTGGGAGTATGTTTATGTTGCAGTGATGTATGGATTTAGGACGTCTGTTAAATCCAGTGACCCGCACACCCAGAGGACTCTGCGCTTAAATAAAACCAAATACCTTTGTCGATATGGATTTATTGTTCCTGTTTATATTGTAAAGGGTCCCTGTTGCACATTTTCTGATCACCCTTTTGCAATCAAAAGTAAAACAAAAAGCTAATTGTTACATATAACATGGTTTTGGCAAAACGGTAAAAACACAGTTTTGACAGACAACTGCCCAGCTGAGTAAAACGCAACCTAAAGCATAAGCCTTCCTCCAACATAATGGCAATCTGGGGGTTTTTTCTTGACATTGTGGGCAAAATGCAGGTGCATTCATTATCCTGTAATTACCCTGCTGTTAGTCTTCTGGTATATTATTCATTACATGCATTCCCCACACAGCGCTGTGACAGGAAAGGTAAAAAGAATGAGCTCCATAGATCGGATCAAGTACACCAACCTGCACTGCCATCATTAATGATACAGCCAGGAAGTAACCTGCTCTCAAGGCCACTGCTAAGTGACACACACAAACACACACACACACACACACACACACACACACACACACACACACACACACACACACACACACACACACACTGAAACTTGGCAAACTAATCCTCATGAGGGCGTGTCTAATATTAGGATGTGACCAAAAAAAAACGATCTCTAAAATCTTTTGCTCCCATCACCCTGAGAATATACAATTCCAGTCCATTATCGTGGGTACAGGTGGCACTTAATCCTTGGACGTTTCTCATTTTGGTGCGGGAAAGTGCTAACAGCTGGAAAATGTAATGTTTCCGTAAATGATGTTTCCCGCTTGATGGTGAATCTGACGCTTGTTGACTGATAATGTTTCAGGGAGGTTGAAAGCAGACCAGGAGGATGTAGGGGAGAGACGGGACAGTGAATCACTCTGCAGGGATCACTGCACAAGAGGAGCAGCTTCACCTGAATGCAAGCAAAGCTGGGGGGGCTGGATCCCCGGGAATAAGGCAAGAATACAGCGACGTTGCATTGATCCACCAGTCATCCTCACAGAGAGAAAAGCACACATCACCCAGAAGAAGTCTCATGGCGATATGACACATCATTACATTGAATGGAAGAAAATTAGATTAAGGGTCCAATTGGAAAATGTGAAGAGCCATCGAGCGAGATATGATATATATGCAATGTGTAAGGATTTACGTAACATGTATGTATAATGCAGACTGGTCTCTCCTTTCATGTAGGCAGATGGAAGGTAAAGCTGTTGAGGTTGGGGTGGGGAATGTGGTAACTGGAGCCTACGTTTTTCATGGATGTAACTTTTTTTATTTTATTATCCAAATATTGAGAAATTGTTGCCTATTTACACATCCAGCAGCACAAAACAACATTAATTCGGAATCATGTTTGTGTCCATCTGATTAATGTAAGTACATTTTTTGTATCTAGCTCTGTCTTTTGCGTCCATCATCTCCAGTGGGAAATGTCTTGTTTGCGATTACATTTTTTGAATTTTCACAAAACACAACATTTGGGCAGTGAGATACAATACAAAGAATGAAGTAGCTCAGAAAAAACATGACAGTAAAAACATCCTAATAACATTTCAGCAAGTCATGGCAGGCATAAAACCCAAGGAGAAAAACAAAGTAACAATAATACTAGCAAAAACGAATTCAAAATGAAGGAAAAAAATAAGGTGTGTGTGTGGAAAAAGAAACAGGGTTCATCAACGTCATACAGAGAGTTTGCAGGATCTCAGTATGTCTATAAAATGATACCACTCTTTTTTTTTATTTGGCGATGGAGGCATGTAGTCTCACTTTCTTCATCTCGATCAACTTCCCATCTTGACTGTTGGGGGATGGCAAGTTACCAATAACGTTGATATAGTCACCTGACTAAAAGTGTTACAAAGGCGTGCAAGTTGTCTTAAGAGGCAGGCAGGTATCTGGTGTTGGAAGAAAGACTAAATCTGCAATACATGAGGGCTTCAAAAGCTTGCTTAAAATACAGAAAGGGGCAGGACAAGAACATGTGTGAGAACATCACAGACGCCATATATGGTAAATGTTCTTCTCTGTTCCCTAATGGTTGCTTACATAATGTATATCAGAGTTTTTTTTTTTTTAAACTCCGTTCTATATCTGGATTGATGCTGAAGAGAGAGGAAAGACCAAAACAGTTAGGGCGCAAGCCATAAAACCAAAATAATGAGCTTAAAGCTAGAATAGCCTTGAAGATTTGGCAAAGTTGGATGATATTTATTTGTGAAATCGTCATTAAGACATGTTTCACTTCAACCCATTGTCCACATAATAATAGTGCATTTTTTATACTTCTTTACTTTCCATAGCCTGGATTTATCCCTTCCCTTAACCACATAGTTGCGTGTGAATCATTTTCCAATATACGATACAAGACATGTTCATTGAAGGCAATCGTCCAATATCGATATTATGGGTATCTTACATGTGTCAAAAGCTTTAGTTATTCTCTAAATGCAGTCTCTCCAATAGGGGTAAGGCATTATTCTTAAACCAGAGAGAAATGGTGATTTCTTTGAGATTTTAGCATTTTTATACCGTCTGTTCTTTTCGTCATATCACTGTTAAACTGGACAAGTTTCACCATTTTGTTCACTGCTTTGTCCACGGCACGTCTTTGGTCTGACAAAATAATTCAGACTGCTCATCAGAAAACATCCCAGTATTGAAAAGATTAATACAACACATTCCACTTTAATGCATTTTGTATGAAGCACTGCTGTGGGTTTAATATCTTAGCCGTTCTTGGTGTTTTCACTTACTTGAGATCTTTTTCCAAGCATAATCCGAATAAAAAGAATGTCCCACGTAATGACCAATTAAATGGCCATCATGCTTGTCTCGGGATTACATTCACAATTGATTTTGCTGCAGGCGATCCTGAGCTGTCCAAAGCAGTCCTCGCTGTACCTTTCCCCTTCAACCTGAGGTCCCACTTGGGGTTTGATTCTGGCCCTCATCTTGTGCCTCGCTCTTGCAGAATTTCTGCAATACAGCAACATTTATATTTCAACGGCTGAATATGAATTATGCACAATAAGCAGTGAGAAGGAATTTAATGATGCCTCGCTGCTACAGGCTTCCTCGACAAACGAAGAGTGATTCCCCCTGTCTTAGGTGTGGGGATGGAGGTGCTGATTTGAACAAATCTTTGACCTCATCCTTCTTGTTGCTCTAGGTTTGCAGTCAGAGCACAGGTTTGGAGGAGGGAGAGATGGGAATGAGGGTACCTCACCCTGTCAGAATATTGATCCGCTCTGACGTCTAATGTAATGATTCTTTGTCAGTAAAGAAATGATGGGACAGGCTGAATTTCGGACGTATCGCCAGCGACTTTTAATTAAGACTCCTCTGCCATCTCCTTTTGACCTCGTCATCTAGCAGGCTGCAGCCAATGAGAGTTTTTTTCTTCTGTCCTCCAAAGAGCAAAACCCTTCTTCCACAGAAAATGGATGACTTATCCTCTGTCGCTCGGTATAACCTTGATTTGTTAGGCAGATAAAACGTCTGCTTTGAAATCAAATATTATTCTGGACAGCAACAGGATAAACAAGTTATCGTATGCACAAATGATTGCCCGAGTCTTGAAAAGCTCTGCACTTTCATCTGTAAGACTTGTAAACAACAGGCAGACGGTTTGGGCTGCCTGCACAAACATTTGATTTAAGCTTCGGGACAAATTTACACTTTAAAAGATTCATATGAAACTCCCTTCCATTGGAAACGGTAGGGTTTATCACAACACAGGGATGTTGTGCCTCAACATAAGTAATTATATGCCAGATCAATCTTTTGCAAAAAAAAAGTCTAGTTTAATTTGTAGTCACAATTTAGAATACTATTGTGGAATGTATCAATATCTCTGAATGTGTATCTTAGGGACATTTCAATCTACCTACTGTATGCCATTTAGCAATAGCTTGCTGGTGGTTCATCTGCATTGAAATTTGCATAGTTATTCAAGTAGTTACATAGTTTATTGGCCCTTTTTGTGTTGTTCACTTTTGAAATTACAAATGTTTTTTTGGATATGAATGGAAATACATTTTATTTATTAATTGCCTCTAATGTAAGTGGCTTTTTCTCTCACAAGTAAAACGATAGGCCCATTGCTTGGACCATGAGTTGTATTTTACAAAATTCGCAAGAAGGACTAAGTAGTTTTAGTTCTGTTCTTGGACTGTAAAATAATATGTATTTTGCTATAGGTTTGCTTTCAAAGTAGCTTAAATTATATTTTCTCCATATTATGTAATGAAAGCTCAATCTCTATGTAGATTGACCCTTTATCCCTTTTCAAAACATTTGTACTTCTACTTTTTTTAATTTGAATTTAATAACATTTAAAATACATTAATCCGCCGGGGGCCGGGGCAAAACACAACAATATTCAAGAAACTGTCTCAGGTAGGGATGGGTATCGTTTGAAATGTATCGATTCCGATTCCGGTTCTGCTTATCGATTCCGGTTCTTACCGATTCCCCGTTTCGATTCCAAAATTGTAAAAGAAAGAGGTCAAACGTTTAAATAACAAAAATATCTTTATTCTTTTAAGCTTTAACTGACATTTTTACAAATAAAAAATATACATGCAATACAAATGTATTGCAAAATAGCTGTGCTTTATTTTAACTGAGCTATGCCTGTGGCAAGCTATTAACAGGCATTACACTGTGCCTTGACTTTCTTAGTGTAGTGGAGCCTCACTTTAGAGCGTTTACCACGATCCATCTTTGGTGTTATGAAGTGACTGAGCTTGTGAACTGTCTACGGGAGGGCGGGGGGAGCCTCGCTGCGGGGCAACTGTGGACCTCTGTCGCCTGTCAGCGCAACTTACATTATGCCGTTTAAAAAAATTAAGGGCCGTTCTGTTATTCTCCAGAACACACAGAGGGCCAGTCCGCCCTTGGAATACAGGGTCTACCGCGTTTAAGAACCGTTAAGCAGAACCAAAATTGTGTATTTTGTATGGATGACCGGTACCCGGCATTTTCTTATCGGTTCTCATCTGGAACCGAGTTTCGGTTCCCAACCCTAGTCTCAGGGCTTCTTAAAATGTAACAACCTATTTACGTGTCATACCCACTTAACGGGAAGAAACTCAGCTAACTGACGATATTCATAATTTTTACCTAAACAAAACAAAACTCTAACGCAGAGCGTCTGAATTAGCAATAAGCGAAAGAGTGCTAACGCACTTAGCACATACAGTAACTCACGGAAGCAATCTTTTGTACTTCATGCAATCTGCACAAACTAGATCATATGAAAGCTGAGATTCCACAGATTCCAATGGTAATCGTATCATCACTGTGCGACCAGAACTCACCGAAGCGAAAGCCAGCAAAGACAACACACAACTTAACTTTACGGGGCCAAAACAGCAAATACGTTTTACCTTTGCTGTTTTCTGATCAAAAGTTGTGTTCAATGCAGTGCATGACATTAAGGATTTTGGGAGATGGCCCTGTGGGCCATCTAAGCTAATTTACAGATGGCCCTGAGCCCAATAGAGATTGCCCTGAAAAATGCGCGCGGACGAAATGACGCACGAAGGGTTTGGGGGGCCTCCCCTAGAACATTTAGATTTGTGCAGGTCTTAGATGCTGTCTGGTGCATTCTATAGACTGAATTATAAGATGAACCACCACAATATTACAATTTCAATTGTATTCTTCATTTCACTTGTTTGTGTTTGCTCGCTTGCATGCCCTGCATACCTATAATAAATACTTAAGTTGTTGGTCAAGACACTTTCCATCTGATGAAGGCAAATGCCTTCCCAGATGTAAAAAAGTAGAAAATATTACATGCTGTTATAACTGCCAAAACAAACATTATTTACGCTATTATGGCCCCTGTTAAAAATGTTTGTAATGTTATCAACTGTAAGTTGGTCGAAGGAATGCCTCCTCATCCAGAAGCTGACAGAGCAGACCCGAGCAGCCGAGTGCACCCGCGAAGCACACACAATGGCGACGTCAGAGTTCCCGTTAGCAAGCAAATCTAAATCTCTTCGGTCAAAATGTCCGGTCAAAATAATTTCCCTTTAGCGCAATACCGCTTCAGTTGCGCCACTTATGTGACAGACAAGAAGAGTATGTGACAGACAAGAGTAGTCAATTCTAATGTGTAACACTTAATGTGGAGAAAGAGATGTGCTGTATGGGTTGATTGTGCGTTGATCTGTTGCTAATGCCTCGGGGTTCCGGTGGGCATGTAAACAAATGCATAATGCTGCGCTATACTTTGTGGCCTCACCCAGTTGCATAGTGACACTTATTGTTTAGGTCACGGTGTCTTTTAATAAGCAGGTATTCATATCATTAGCTAAAACTAGCTGGATCTGATCGATATGGACATAAACGCGAGTGAAGTCTAATCTGACGGGAGAGAGAGATCAGCTGCTGCTGACGAGTCGACACGCAGCTCTGCATGATCACATGCAGCTGTGAGCAGAACAAAACACACACTTCAGGTTAGAATATCACACGTAGCTATTTTAATTACCTCTCAAACTACCTAAACTAGTTATAGATATGTTTAGTTTTACTGTCGGGTCACTCATTACTAGATCCGCGAGCTGCATGATACTGGTATAATAGATTGCCCGATCGGGCAACCAGCAGGTGAGGCTTCATGGCCCGAGCTAAATACTAGATGGCCCCGGGCCATCGGGCAGTCGTTAATGTCGAGCCCTGTCAATGGCATCAAAACGCAGATAAACGCTGCTGAAGGTTAATCCAATGTCTCTGTGTCACTTTGAAATGATTACTGATAATCCATCATAACATTTATGTCAATAACAGTAGTTTTCATAGGCCCTTTCTCATTTCACTAATTTCCCCTCCTCGACTCCTCGGTCCTCCGGTAGTGACCCGGAAATGGATTTCACCGCGCCATGTTGAAGGACATCTAATTTCTCTAAATGCACTTCGAGGACCGAGGATCGAGCATCGAGGAGGCTCTCTGGAGGAGCTATAATCAAGGATACACTGATTGGTCCTCCACGGCTTCTCCGCGGATGCATTTCCGGGAACGGTGATGTTTCAAAGAGTTGTGACGCACGGTCGGACTGATCTCAGCCAATGACAGCTCTGCATGCATCCCCTGGACATTATTTTATTAACTGCTTTCATCGCGACGCAATGTTTACAGTGAGAACAGCTGTGAGGTCCGTGCAGAAAGCAGAGCAGTGTGTATAATACACCCAGTCTCACGCCATTTCGTGTTCACCAACACGATTTTTAATCTATTGATTCGTGTTCACCAACACGATTTTCCCCTTTTTTTTCGTGTTGCACAGCACGATTTTAAAAGCAATGTATTTCTATTGGTAGTCTCACAACATTACGTGTTATAGGAAGACCGGAAGCTGTGTGGTTCATAAAAGCATATTTTTACTCGATATCAAGCCACAATTATTGCTTTTATTTTAAATCGTATAATTTCGGACTTTTGTTGCCGTCTGTGAGGAAAATAAATGAGGCTGAGAGCCTCAGGATACTGAAATATATATATATGTAAATCTTTTTTTCCTTCTAATTTGTTATTCTTTACAAAATAACACACTGTTATTTACTCACCAATAACACACAATTATCCTTGTTTTTATTTATTTGTTTAATTCCATAATCTCAGTTTTTTTTGGCGTCCGTCAGGAACTGAATTTCAAAATAAAAATAACCGGAAACAGATGTACGCATTTCGAGTTCAGGATGGCCGAATACACTACACTACCCATAATCCCAAGCTATCGTTAAGGACTACAGTCCCCGTGATTAATCTTCAAGCTCTGGGATTGGATGCTGGAATGGCAGTGCGCCAAGGTTACGCCGAGCGTCAAACAGCTGTTTGAAATGGAACGAAACCACGCCAGACTATCCAAAACTGGAATCGAACGCCCCCCCCAGGACTACACATGCTATGGGACGTCTCTACTGAACGTTTTCGTTTTTCCCACAATTAGAAGTTGCCAGTATTAAACACATTGGTGTTATCAAATGTAAAACATATCATTAATAAATGGGTGAAAATCGCTTGTGTCCATAATGCGCAGCATTAATATATACCCACATGACAGCTCATTGTTACTTTGTAATGTACTCCACTACAATACAGAGCTTAACCTGGTATTTTTACTCCACTACACTTATTTGAGTTACTTTGCAGATTCTGATTAATGATGTGAAATATAAACAACCCTTAAAGCAGACTTTAGTTACACCTGAGTAAAATTCAGGGAAGGTGATTGTCAAGTGCCAACAATCAGGAGAGATATTTGATAGTTGGTGCTTGAGAAGACTAAACATTTATCTGCAATTGACATGAATGGAAACGAGTAATAAGGTATATTCATTACTCGTTATTCTCTACTAATAGTTAATTAAAGATTGTATAATGGCTATTTTGCACATCCCTTTCAAGGTTTCAAGATTTTCAAAGGTTTATTGACATATCATAATACACAACTGTGTATGCAATGAATGAAAATCTTGGGTCACAGGTTCCTCAACAGCGCATTACAAGACATCTATCAATATGTGTGTACCACCGTGGTACCACCACCATTAAACTGTCATATTCTGCACATTTCTTATACTATCTACATACATAAGAGTATAATTCATATGTATGATATCAGTTAAAATAAGTGCTTCAACATAGTCAACATTGCAGGAAAGCAATACATTAGACGTTAAGTACTTTGTCAGGCTTAATATTTATCTGTAGATACCCCCAAAGCTTTTTTCTTATTTAAGAGAAGACCTTAATCTAAAGTATTATTTAATGTCTAAATAAAGGTTAATTCGTTTTTCTGTTTCGCACATCCTCATATTAATATCTTTGTACATCCAGCACTAAACTGTTTTATTGTAGAGATCACTTAGTATCTTCTTGATTTTTTATATTCTATATTTCTATCACAGACCTTCTACTTTCCCCCTATGAAAGTATGTACTCTTAATATTTTTTTAATAAAATATAACGTAAAAACAATAATTCAATAAAATGCTTTAACCACTAGGCGGTGCACACAAGGTGCACACAGCCATAATAACTTTGTATTATTAGTGTAGGACACTTATATATGTACAACATCTGAAGATGTGTAGTTTTATTCATGCTTTCACATAATTTTACAGCATATTGCTATATTATTTCAGACTCAGTATTTACATTCTTATATTCAAAGAAAATCAGTAATATCTTTAAAAACTACAAGTCCTTTTATATCAGCTGTGCACCGTTATGGTGTAAATATAACCTATCTACAAATTGGATCAAATGTAAAAGTCAGCCGAATTAGTGTTGATACTGCCAGGAGACGAATTGTGTGAAGAAAAATTTAAGATGTTGTTTAATTGTTGATATATTTATGATCCACGTCAAGTCTTCAGTTTCGGCAGTATTTCTTGCAGTTTTTCCAAAGGTCTTCTCATCAGGGCTCTATAAATAAAGAACTACGGCAGATCTGTAATATTTAATGCAGCCGAACCGTGTTTTACAATGCCGTTATGTGATGACTTTCAAAGAGAAAAGCAAGAACACACGGAATTAAGTATTCTTTTATTCTTTTAAAAAGAATTCCGGATTTCATATCATATAAACACCAAATCCCAGCATGCATTGCGGCTAAAACATCCAATCGGCGAGCTTAGCTGCGTACATCTGTTTCCGGTTATTTTTATTTTGAAATTCAGTTCCTGACGGACGCCAAAAAAGCCAGAGATTATGGAATTAAACAAATAAATAAAAACAAGGATAATTGTGTGTTATTGGTGAGTAAATAACAGTGTGTTATTTTGAAAAGAATAACAACTTAGAAGGAAAAAAAGATTTACAAATATACAGATTTCAGTATCCTGAGGCCCTCAGCCCCATTTATTTTCCTCACAGACGGCAACCAAAGTCCGAAATTATACGATTTAAAATAAAAACAATAATTGTGGCTTGCTATTGAGTAAGAACATGCTTTTATGAACCACACAGCTTCCGGTCTTCCTATAACACGTAATGTCGTGAGACTACCAATAGAAATACATTGCTTTTAAAATCGTGCTGTGCAACACGAAAAAAAGGGGAAAATCGTGTTGGTGAACACGAATCAATAGATTAAAAATCGTGTTGGTGAACACGAAATACCATGAGACTGGGTTGGTATAATATATATCACTCAGTATAACAGGCCTACATTACTCTCTTTATTTGCTTTAGTTTAGTAGATATCTACAAACAAAGAGTCAATATTTTTCAAAAACCATTTTGTGCTTCACATAATAAAATACATAACAGCTGTATCCTGATATATAATATATACTTTAGGAAAGGGGTAGCCAACGCGGTGCCCGCGGGCACTAAGTCGCCCGCAGGGGGGAAATTGGTCGCCCAATTTTTAAAATGACAATATTGAATATAACATTTTAAAAGCACACATTTTGTATGTACATATGTAAGTGAAATGGAGATTTGGTGCGTGAAATTGAACTCTGACCTGCCCCCAGGCCGTCCGCCAGAATTCCCCTTTTGGAACTCTGCCTTGCCCCCGGGCCGTCTGCCCGAATTCCCCTTTTTGAACTCTGCCTTGCCCCCGGGCCGTCCGCCCGAGACCCCATCCATGGTCTTTGCCTTGCCCCCGGGCCGTCCGCCCAAGTTCCCCTTTTTGGACTCTGTCTTGCCCCCGGGCCGTCCGCCCGAATCCCCCTTCTCGGCTTCTGCCTTGCCCCAGGGCTGTCCGCCCGAGATCCCTTCCTGGTCCTCTGCTGTGCCCCTGGGCGGTCAGCTCAGTCCCGTCCTCCTGACCCCCCTCCACCCACCCTGGTGGCCTTAGTCTTTTGTGTATTTAAGTTTTGGGTTTTCTGTCTGTCTTTGTCGGTTCGTCTTGTTCCATGACTAGTTCTGCGTGAGTGTTCTGTTTTGTCATTGTGTGTGTGTATATATATATATGTATATATTGTAGTGCCGAGAGACGGGAGTCGGAGGCGGGGTATCGAAGGTACAAGCTAGACTTTTATTTAACATCAGAACAACATGTAAACAGCTTTCAGCCCGGGAAGATAAGACCGGGGGAAACAGGAAGTCCGGTCAACTCACTAATGTCCGTGCGGAACAATACCCCAACCCATAGTTCCGTGGGTGAATAATGTCAATCACCACACAAGCCCCCCCAGAATTCACCCATAGTCAAAACCCTCGCGCCTGGGAGGAAGTACCGCCCGACCCCGGCGCGTACGGACCACAGGGGCTGAGGAGGGCGGGGCCGCAGGCGAGGGCAGGGGCAGGGGCGCCAACGAGGGCGAGGGCATCCCCACAGGGGGTGGGGGGCGGGACATGGGAGGGCGGCCCCGACGTGGGGGCAGAGCCAACTCCAACGGCCTGGAAACGTCCACGTGAGCAGGCTTAATCCGATCAACGGACACAGTCTCAGGCCTGCCACCAACGTCCACCACCAGGCTCTTGTCCCCGTGACGTATGACCCTGAACGGACCGTCGTAAGGGGGGGGCAGGGGACCGCGGTGAGCGTCGTGGCGAATAAAAACGAAATCCGCCGACCGTAATCCGGGGGACACCCGGAAAGCTGGGTTGCTGTGCTGCGATGTGGGGACGGGCGTGAATGTCCCGGCGGTCTCCAGCAGGGAGGAGCGCTGCCCGGCTGCAGACCAGGGCACAGTGGCGGTGGGAATGAATTCCCCGGGGACCCGTAGCGTCTGGCCATAGACGAGCTCCGCCGACGAGGACTGCAGGTCTTCCTTGGGGGCACACCTGAGGCCGAGCATAACCCACGGGAGCTTATCCACCCAGTTGCCGTCTGTCAATCCGGCACGCAGTGACGCCTTCATGGATCGGTGAAACCGCTCACACAATCCGTTAGCCTGGGGGTGATATGCGGTGGTGCGGTGCAGCTTGACCCCCAAACCCACAGCAACAGCGTTCCACAGCTCCGAGGTGAACTGAGAACCGCGGTCAGAGGAGAGGTCAGACGGGGTCCCGAAGCGCGCCACCCACGTGCCGATGAAAGAGCGGGCGACGTCGGAAGCTGACGTCAAGGTGAGGGGAACGGCCTCGGGCCAGCGGGTCGTCCTGTCCACCATCGTAAACAAGTAGGTGAAACCGTGAGAGGGGGGAAGCGGACCTACGAGGTCGACATTGACATGGTCAAACCTCCTCTCAGGAACCGCAAACAGTTCAAAAGGGGCCCTAGTATGGCGGTGGACTTTAGCCCGTTGACAAGCCACGCATGCGTCGACCCAGGACTTCACGTCCTTCTTAAGCCCCTGCCACACCAACTTCTGCGACACCAACTTCACGGACGGTTTCCTACCGGGGTGGGAAAGATTGTGAACCGCCTCAAAAACGGGTCGGCGCCAGTCCGTAGGGACTAGCGGTCGAGGCTGGCCCGTGGAGATGTCACACCACAGCTTCGCGCCCGAGTCACCGACCGTGACCTCCTCCAGTCGCAATCCCGTGACCGAGGCCTTGAGGGTCTGGACCCCGTGGTCAGAGGCCTGGTCAGCGCCCATGCGGAGGTAATCGAGGCCCAGCTGCACAGCTCCGATGACCGCTCTGGAGAGGCAGTCCGCGACCACGTTAGCCTTGCCAGCAATGTGTCGTATGTCCGTGGTGTACTCGGAGATGTACGAAAGCTGGCGTTGCTGTCGGGCGGACCACGGCTCGGCCACCTTGGACATGCAGAAAGTAAGTGGCTTGTGATCCACGAACGCCGCAAACTCCCGGCCTTCCAGCAGGAAACGGAAGTGGCGAACAGCCAAATAGAGACCAAGGAGTTCCCTGTCGAAAGCGCTGTACTTGCGCTCCCTGGGAGTCAACTGGCGGCTGAAAAAGGCAAGCGGTTGCCAGGCGCCGTCGACCCATTGTTCATGCACCGCGCCCACAGCGTAGTCAGACGCGTCGGTGGTGATAGCGATGGGGGCCCTGTGTGACGGGTGAGCCAACATGGCGGCTTCGCTCAGGGCGGCTTTGGTGGCATCGAAAGCGGCTTCCCTTTCAGCCGTCCAGTCTATGGCCTGGCCGGGGGACTTGTCCTTGAGGGCCTCGTACAGCGGGCGCATGGTGTGGGCCGCCCGGCGGATGAACCGGTGATAAAACGTCACCATCCCGAGGAACTCTCGGAGCGCCCGAGCTGTAGACGGTCGTGGAAAGGCGGACACGGCCTCCACTTTCGATGGGAGGGGGGCGGCTCCATCTTTGCTGATGAGATGCCCGAGGAAGTGGATGGAGGACAACCCGAACTGACACTTTGCCGGGTTGATAATCAGGCCGTGTTGGCTGAGCCTCGCAAAAAGGACACGGAGATGTGCCTGGTGCTCTTCAGAGGAGGAGCTGGCGACAAGGATGTCGTCTAAATAGACAAAAATGAATGGCATGTCTCTGAGCGCCGAATCCATCAGCCGCTGAAAGGACTGAGCTGCGTTCTTAAGTCCAAACGGCATACGCAGGAACTCGAAAAGCCCGAACGGCGTAATCACCGCAGTTTTGGGGACGTCTGAGGGGTGCACCGGAACCTGATGGTAGCCCCGCACCAGATCCACCTTGGAGAAAACCAGCTTGCCCGCCAGGTGTGAAGAGAAGTCCTGGATGTGAGGGACCGGGTAGCGGTCTGGCGTAGTGGCGTCGTTAAGGCGGCGGTAGTCACCACACGGTCGCCAGCCACCGGCTGATTTAGGGACCATGTGGAGCGGCGAAGTCCAAGGGCTGTCCGAGCGGCGGATGATGCCCAGACGCTCCATGCTGTCGAACTCCGACTTGGCGACCGACAGCATGTCAGGGTTGAGCCGCCGGGCCCTAGCATAGACTGGGGGGCCTTCAGTGTCAATGTGGTGCTCTACCCTGTGTTTGGTAGTGGCAGCGGAAAAGGTGGGCTGCGTCAAGTCGGGAAACTCACTGAGAAGGTGCTGGAACTTGTCACCCTGTGAGAGTGAGCTGGAGAGCCCGCTGAATGACGCCTCGCCGCGGGTACATGCGAACGAGGCAAACGTCAGTGCGTCCACCAGGCGGCTGTTCTTGACGTCCACCAGCAGTCCGTGAGCGCACAGGAAGTCTGCGCCAAGGAGGGCGAAGGAGATGTCAGCCGTGATGAAATCCCACTTAAACCGCTGACCCTCGAAACACAGGTCCACTGTCTTTGTGCCATAGGTGCGGATAGGGGTGTCGTTAGCGGACGTCAAAGGTGGGCCGTGGCCCCCACCGGCGGCGTCCTCCACCGTAGCCGGCAGGACGCTCCGCTGGGCTCCTGTGTCACAAAGGAGTCTGCGACCAGAGAGGGTGTCCCTGATGAACAGGAGCCGGTTGGATGTGCCCACGCTCGCGGCCACTACCGAGCGCAGGCCTTGGCGTTTCCCGTTTCCTTGTAGGTGCAGGGGGGACGGCACATCCTCGCTTTCGCCCCATAGCGTGCATGGTACTGACACAGGCCAGGGCTGGAGTCGCTGACGTCGGCCCTGGAGCTTCTGCTAGGTGGCATGCCTCTACCAGGGAAGGAGCCGCTGCGTGTCGGGGCCAGCACCTCAGGGGTAAAACGCTGGGTGGCCAGGAAGAACCGGTCAGCTTCTTCGGCTAAAGCGCGTGGCTCAGTAATAGCCGTGTTAGCGAGCGCTGTCTGAACATGCGGCGGCATGTGCCGAAGAAACAGTTCTATGAACAAAAAATTGGGTTCTTCCGTACCTAGCAGGTTGAGCATCATTTCCATGTGGTCAGAAGGCTTGCTGTCTCCCAGGCTATGAATAGCGAGCAGGCGTCGGGCCCGTTCCGACCGAGACAGCTCGAAAGTCTTTAGCAGGAAAGCCTTGAACGCTGCATATTTATCCTGGGCAGGGGGAGATGTAATAAAGCCCACCGTCCGGGTCGCAGTGGAGCTTCCCAGTGCCGAAACGACGTGGAAATAGCGTGATGCGTCATCAGTTACTCCGCGGAGGGCGAACTGAGCCTCCGCCTGTGCGAACCATGCAGCCGCAGATGTATCCCAAAACTCCGGCAGTTTGAAAAAAACGGCGTTATTTGCCATGCTCGGTTCAGTCTCGGATCCTTCTACGAGACTTATGTCGGGGTCACCAATGTAGTGCCGAGAGACGGGAGTCGGAGGCGGGGTATCGAAGGTACAAGCTAGACTTTTATTTAACATCAGAACAACATGTAAACAGCTTTCAGCCCGGGAAGATAAGACCGGGGGAAACAGGAAGTCCGGTCAACTCACTAATGTCCGTGCGGAACAATACCCCAACCCATAGTTCCATGGGTGAATAATGTCAATCACCACAATATATACATATATATATATATATATATATATATATATATATATTAGGGGTTTCACCAACTAGTCGGCGCTGTAGGCCCTAGTCAACTAGTCGTGAAAAAAATTGAGGTAAACGAGGTGCTGCAAAATGCTACAAAACACGTCCGACATTCTTATGTATGGCAGTACTTCAACGAAGATGTAACCAACTCCACAGTGAAGTGTCAGTTGTGTACAGCTGTACTGAAGTACAATACAAATGCATCTGCTATGCGCAACCATCTGAAGATGAAACACCCGCTGCCGACAGCTAGCACTAGCAGTAATGCTAGCACCAGTGAGCAACGGACCGGCGTCAACACTGAACAGAGGCAGACGAGCAGCAAGAAAACACGGGTCATTAGTGATGCGGATGATGAGCTACGGGATTACTGCCAGCGGACACCGCATATCCCCACAATGGATAATCCACTGGAGTGGTGGGCAGAAAACGTGCACCGCTTCCCCCGCTTTCGAGGAGCTGCCTGGCTATTCCAGCCACAAGCACCCCGAGTGAGAGGGTTTTTTCCCTGGCAGGCAACACTGTCACCCGAAAGCGGTCAAGCCTCCTTCCCTCACATGTCGATGCGTTGGTGTTCAAACCAAAAATATGGAAAGGTGGACGTTATCGTGGAGGACAGCGAATAAAGTGTTGAACAATGCGCTGTTGCGCACTGGATTTACGTGGCATTTATGTAAACAAGAGTTTTTTGCTGTCGATTTTGGTGAGTCCAGTTACTGTTTGTTATTTACTCAGCCATGTAACACAAATTAAAATGCAGTGTTTAATGTTACTCTGAGTTCCAATATAAAATACAGTTGTAAACCTCTCTTTGTGTGTCTTTATTATGACGTAACGACTAGTCGACTAGTCGACTGCTATTTTGAAAAACGTGTCGACTAGTAAATATTGGTAGTTGTGAACCCCCTAATATATATATATATCTCTATCTCTATCATAGCCTTGAAATAAAGGAATTTTCAGTTTAAATCTGCATTTGGGTCCTGCCTGTTTCACACACCGTGACACATTGTCACATAAGACTGATCCAGATAGCTCCTGAATGTTTTCCTATCTTACCAAGGCTGTCCTCTGTCTCCTGCTATCTGTATTTTGTGCAGTATATCTCTGAAAGATGGTTATTCCACTGTGCAAATGGGCAACATTCCTCTACTATGAAGGATGCTACAAGCCTGTCCATCTCTGCTTTGGTTACCGGTCCTCCAAATTCTAATGTTTGCTGCTTCGGAGTCGGCGGTGGCGCACTCACAACATCCTCACTCTGGGTTAGGGGGTCCTTAGCTATTAGCTTCACCTTAGCATGTGTGATTTGCAGGTGTTTGTTGAGGTTTGACGTGGTGTTTACAGCAGTGGATAACAGCTTCTGGCCTGGACACAGTTTGTACCTCACCGTCACATTCCTGTCTATTCTTCGGACAAACTCAAAATAATGGGCATACCTGATACCTCAACTCCTCGAAAGTTATATCGCTGACTCAGCCATGTTTATGCAGCACTGCACGTGGAGATGTGGACGCGCAGATTACGTAGCCTACAAATAAACCTGCGGCGGAAACCCCTCTTGTCTGTCAGTGTGATTATGACTGATTTTATAAAAGTAACGAAGTAACGCGTGTCGGTGCAATGTTAGTAACTGTAGTGTGATTACTGAATTATAAAATTAACGCGTTACACTACTCTGTTACCGACAAAAGTAATATTATTACAGAAACGCATTACTTTGTAACGCGTCACACCCAACTCTGGTGTATATATGTCTGCATCTGTAGCCTGTTATTGTCTCATTATACCGCGCTGTGAATGAATTAAAAGTCAATATATGAGTCATCATGAATGCAGTTCTGTCCATCAGACAGAGGGCTGCTGTGCCTCCTGTCATCATTAATGGACGTCTCTTTAAAATGACCGCTCAGAGGAGAGGAGTTCTCATTTCTCTAACCGCCTGCTGCTTCCCCTCCTCTCTCCTCAGTTCCCCTCCTCGACTCCTCCGCTCACATCTCCTGTGGGCGTGACTAAGACACAAGGATAGGAGTCGAGGAGGGGAGTCGTTTTTTCTAAACCTCTCTTAAAAAGGTCAAATGTCACTTGTTTTCAGGGATGGGTGGGGCAGTGGTCTGTATATCTGATCATCAGATCAAGGGGGCGTTTGGGAACTCCAGTTCCCGCTCCCGCCGCCACTGTGTCAGGCCGTTGTGTCCTTGGGCGAGACACTTCACCTGAACTTGCTCCTGTGGGTATTGTCCACAGTAGACCATTACATGTATGTATGATCTGTATGTGTATTTGTAAAGCGCTTTAAGTCATTGATAAAGCGCTATAATAAATATAAGGATTGTTGTTATTATTATTATTATTATTATTGTTTTGCATCAATCTTGATACATGGTACTTATTATATGCTATACTTTGGATTCCTAAAGCTTTTTGTCTTCTATCCCATCATTCAAGGGTGGTTTCACTATAAGTAATGGTTTCTTTTTGGACGGACACTATCATTTACATTTTTTTACTATGTTTAATCTGAATTGACTTTAAAATAAAAATATCTATATTGATTCTGACTCTTCTACATCCAACTCACAGGTTTATCATTGCTTTGAGAAAAAGATTATTCATTTACTCCTTTTTAGAAGTGTAGTTATGGTCATTTGTTCTGGGCGTGTCCTTTTCGAGCCTGAGACCTGAAAAACAGACTTGGGGTTTAACAGGTTAAGATAAAGAAGTTAATAAAAAATCCACATAAATAATTCCCATACATGCATACAAATACAGAAGGGACTGTTAGAAATAGTTGAAAAACACAAAGACCATTTCTGGTCGATAATATTTAGCACTATATACACAAAACATTTATTTCAACATGGCTTCTTTTTCTTCTTTATGAGTTAATCCTCATCTTTTATATCACGTTGGACCCTATGAGCAGTGAAGTGTTTCCTTCTGTGTTGAAGAAACATGTTAACCCCTTGAAAGACCTGGAAATCTTTTTATGCTGCTTTTTTAGCTCTCCTGCCAACACGATCATGTCATTGTTTCACAGTTAATCAGACAGTGACATGGTCCACGCAGATTAAAGCAGACCATATTACTCATCAATCTTCCATATTCCGAGGTTAACACGGCATGAGAGGGTGTCCTCGTTGTGAACCGTTGCTACACGCTAAGAGGTTAACATGGTATCATTCCTGCATGAGCCATTTTGAGATATATTATTAACTATGATGACACAAATATACAGGACCAAACAGCAGGAAATGGATATCTTTGGGAGGATTCATGGGGTTTGATTCTCTGCCAAATCAAAGACTTAAAATTAGAAGCCGCTGCCGGTGAGTCAGTGCTAAAATAGAAAGGTGAAATGTTGGCCTTGTGTCCTGCTTGGGGTGTGTTGGTTCAACTGTGGTGCCACATGGATGGATATTCATTTCTGGTCATGATATTGGAGTGCTATTATTTATAATTATATATCCCTCCATCCAGGGTGAATACATGCATACTAAAGGAATTTCTTCTCTGACTATACCATTGTCCTTCCCCAGACGTCAAGTTTTGCTATTTTCAAAAAGTAGCTCAGAAAATAAATCACATTTGAAAGTGTGATGTTGAAGGGTGCTTTATTTTTCAGGAGCTGAAATGGTTTTCAAAATGTTTTAGTTTGTATGTGCATGGCCTCCGGCATTTAAGGCTTCCATTGGATTCAAGTCACAACAGTGTAAATGCCTTTGGACACCCGCTCAGTGGTGAGCTGTATTCAGTCCACTGCAGACTGGCTTCCTCCCATTGAATCTGGTCTAAATCAAGGGACAGATTCTCTTCGTTGTATATCTTGTTTGCATATCTCTCAAACAACTGCAGATTATTTAGCCTGCTAGACTATGCATGATGTATTCCATATATTTCTATATCAAATGTAGTGGAGTTTTTGATCATAACATCTCATTCCCCACAGTGAATCCCCAGCTGCTCTGTCTTTCTTTTCAAGGCATGCAGTTATTTTGTCTTTTCTGCACAGCGTCCTCATCTTCCTATCTGCTGTGATGTCATATGCTGTCAATTTCCTATTCAATTAAATGATAAGCCTTTTTTTCACTATTCAAATTAAGGTAACGTGTCCAAACAATTTTCAGGAACAGAGGTTACTCTACCTCAACTTAAGGTCCTTTGTTCAAAAGGATTTAACTTTAAACCCCCTAAAAATTCTCAGTTGCTTTTACTTGTAAAAGGCTTTTTGCCTTTCTTTCAAGCTGTATTCCTGCACACTGTGTGGGACTCTACGGTAATATGGATCCACTTCTTCAGTCTTGATTGCAAACAAAGTCTTTGAGGGCTGGTTTCTGCCGTGTGAAACAGAAATTGGTGTTTCCAACAGACAAGAGATGGTCTGATTTGTTGAAGAAATTAACATATTGCTTGTTGTTTGACAGCGGGCTGAGAATACCTGCATACAGCAGTAATCCCAGGAAGGTTCATTACTCTAAACCAGCTCAAACTTTATTCCCAGTGGGACACGTCTTAGAAATGCACACGACTGCTCGATATTTTAAGCTGTACTGTCTTTTTTCACTGACTTTTCTCACTGTTCACATCTGCACTGCAACATATGAAGCTAAATAATGAAAACAATACTCTTAGTATGACCAAGCATGAGCCGTATGAGTCCTGCTTCTGTAAGCGACTAATGATGTTTTCATGCACTCACCGTAGTTTTCACATTTAGCATTGGTCCGCACTGTTTTGCTTAGCAGTTGGATTGCTCGGGGCGAAAACCTGACAGGACTTTGAGTCCTGCATCATTTATGTATTGTCAGCATCAGGATGCAATGTTTGCACCTGACTCAGTCCGGTGAACACACATATTGACATGTTGCCACACACTAAGAGATTAAATCAGAGCAATCGCCCGTTCCATGTTGTTTCAATGAAAACAAATCCGTTTTGTATTAAAGGTGCATTTCACATTGAAGTCTTACAATGTCAGCTGAGACTAAAAACAAAGATTGGGGGGCAGTAATGTTGTTAGAGTTGCATCTGTGCACATTCAATGAACATAGTGTGTTCTGTTGGCTGGGAGGATGCTTCAGTGTGCATCTTGTACATTTATGTTTGTGAAAGACAGTCTGAGCTGCAGGCCATGAGAGTCTAAACCTCCGTTTTTAAAATAAAATCATTGTTGACAGGTACTTGCTTCTTCGTAAAAGGGTGGAAGTCAGAATTGGATTTTGGGAAGGGATTAGGTCAACAGGAATGATATCAAGGAACTGTCCTGCATTTCATGTTAGTTTGCAGTATGTTTAATTTAAAATGAAACCTGATTTAAATATTTGAAGCGATTTATCTTTTTTTTATGGCTGCACCTTTACATCAAATGGAAATAGGTCATTCATAAAAATGTACTGTCTTTGCTGTACTGAACAATCTGTAAGAAAAATGGAAATAATTCTGGAAATACAATCCACTACATAGTTGTAGAATATTATTTTGTTATATTGTTCGTCCAATGTTCAAACTATAAAAAACTCAACAATTCCAAGTCAAAGATGGAGAAATCAAAATGTCAGACTGTCTGGTGAGAGAAATACTGTGTGTCAGATGTCGAGTATCTAAACCTCCCGCAGCCTGAAATCATGATTCTGATCTTATTTGCATTCAAGCCCGCAATACTTTTCATCACTCTTTGATTTATGCCTGCCACACACAGGGTCAAGTGTATTCCCTCAAATATTATCTCCAGGCTGACAGAGGCAGTGCTGCTGCAGAAGTGGATAGTTTATCATTTAGTAACATTTAGGCGGGGATTAATGTCAAAAGGAAATGTAAACGTTTTCCTGACGAAGAGAAAAAGAGTGCTATCCAACCTGATGAAATGATGCAGCTGTCAGCACTCTTGACCAGCTTTGACTCAGGATATATTTAATATGAGGTAATAACAATAATGATAATAATAATTTCAATAATAATAATAATTACAATAATAATTATTAGAATACAAATAATTACAGTAATGATTGTATTGATACAAATGATGATGATGATGATAATAATAATTTTATCAATAATAATAATAAATTATTCATAATAGTATTATTCAGTATTTCTTACAATATAAATATTTTACCCAATTCAAATGTTGTGACATCATTTTGTTTTGCACATTTTAAACTGATATTACTAATACATCAAGATTCAAACATACCTTCAAAGATACGTCTGACTTACAACATTGGCCAATGAAAACTGAAATCTACCATTTATAATGTACCAATACTTTGTGTACCGTACTGGACATTTTGGATGCCTTCATTTTGAAATTGCAAAGAAAGTCAACTTGGAAATGAAGGCATCCACTAATGACACCTTTCCCCACACACACTGCCCTCATTAGTGCCAGACAGTGGGCCACTGGGCGCTGATTCCCTCAAGTGTGAACGTTTCTGCCTCCCTTTGTAAAGCAACACACTCTTCTTTATTCTACCTACGCAGTAAGGGTTCTTCCTCCGCCCAAACACTTTCTTTTGATTTTTTTTAAGCTATAATATCTACACAGAGACATACAATATGTTCAATCTTTTCAAAACATAGCACTTTGTTTGAAGAATTCATCGTTCTCCCTCATGACATGACTTCTCTGTTCCACATACAACAGCTTGCTTTATTCACCACTATGTACTTTATTGACTGCACCATATCAAGCCTTACCATTCTGAGCACATACACTGTGTACACTTTTCTTCCAGGTGTCTTGTTTTTGTAAATCTCTCAGATTGGTGTAGGATTTACTGGACTCCTGTTGTAGGTGCTTTTCAGAGCAGTCAGTTAAAGTGAATGAGTGTGGAAGCCTGAAGTGAGTGAGGCTCATGTTAGGAGCCATGCTAGTTCAGTAAGCATATTATCCTATCCTAATGCTGGTAGGAGGAAAAGAGCACAGAACAAACCATTACAATAGGATCAATTAGGTTTATTTAAGAGCGAATGGAGTTGTCACAGAGACACACTTCAGTGACTGGCAGGCCACTTGCAAGCCATGCAGTGTACTTATGTACTAGTGACAGTAAGTGGACAGCACAGTTTGACAGAACTCAAAAGCAATTTTAAGGGCAAAGGTTTTTATATTGAATTACAGCGGGGAGCTAGATTGAGCTTTTTGATCAATTAATGAGGCCTCTAAGTCCTGCATCGCCCACATATTCATTTTTAGTTAACATAAGATTACAAGGATGTTTTCTCAGGTAGATTGGCCCTTAATAGGTGTTTTCTTTTTAAATAAGAAATTCATGTACGAAAAAACATCTGTGTAAAGAGAAATGTGGCCAGAGTGGGGCTGAAACTAAAGAGGATTCTCTTTATTGAATAATCTACAGATTACCTTCTTGGGTAATCATATGACAGAACAAATAGTGAAAATGTGATTTTTATTTTGGGGAAATTCTTGATTTTGTCAATCCAAAACCCAAAAATATTTAGTTTAATATGATATCATAATATAACATGTGTGAGGCTGTGTGTGTGTGTGTGTTTTGTCATTATTGCATAAAAAAAGTTAGGTTGATTATCAGAATATAGTCACTCCAAAAATCTAAAATATTTACTTAAATATGATGTAAAAAAGAGAATCACAGGAAATATGAGAGGCTTATTTCATCATTGATCAAAAAAGTTGGTTGGATTATTATAATATTTAGCATTAACTCTTTAGAGATGATATTCACATTAGCGTTTTGGCCGAAAAGTGTCAAACAAATACGAGCCATCACAACAATGCATAAGACAATTTTAACTCTCACCTTATTGCAGGGTCATTTCAAACGAGCCTAATAATAGTCCGCAAGCAATAATGATCGTTCTTTCTCATTGTCAATATCCATTGTTGCTCACTTCAGGTTTTTCCGTTTTTGATTATTTGTTGTATTTTCATTGAGGTTTTTGAAGTTGTTTCGCACTCCTCAGCCACCTTAATAAGAGGCCATTTTCAGAACCATAACAAGTTCATTAAAACCTTTAAACTTCTTAAATTATTAATAAAAGTGCCCTTAGTCTGAGGCTAACAGAAGCAGCAGGTGCTGTACAGTAATCCCTGATCGCCCGCTGCAGAGCTATGAGTATTCAGAGCATGATAATTGTCCTCAAAACACATGCATGACTTCACAAAACAACACAAACAAGCAGCGTCACTTCCGAGCACACAAGGTCCTTGTGAGGTGAGAGATTAGAGCAGTTGTGTCGGCGGCTTGGGAGGGGGGGAGGTCAATAAATTGATCATTTGAGTGTAAGGAGTCAGCTGGACATCGTGAAGGACCTCTAACTTCGGGAGCCTATTAATTGTTTTGTTTATGTAGCTCCAATCACAACATACCACACCTCTCCCACAGAAAATTAATGATTACTGGCAAAAGGTTAATATCCACTCAGCTGAAAATGAATCAACAGCAAATTAATGAGATCATTACCTGCATGGATTGATAACGAAATTAGTGTTCTTTCAATGCATGACTTTCTGGGATGTGGAGGTATTGACTTGAGGAATAATGCATGTGCTGGGGAAGACCTTGACCAGATGGCGGCTGCCGACTGCTGGAGGTCGCAGCCAATGAAAGACCTATTAGGGCTGGAATGAAATGTCCTTCATAGTCGTTAAAACCTACTGTCATTGTGTGGTCTTTTGTATGAAAGAGGCCCCATTATGCTTTTTGGGGTTTTCCCTTTCCTGTAGTGTGTTATATAGCTTTGTGTGCATGTAAATAGTCTGCAAAGGCTAAAATCACAGAATCTCTCCCACACCCCTCCCCCCCCCACTGGCTGAATCGCCTCCATTGGAAACACTAAGGCCCAATTCCAAATCACACCCTACCCACTCCCACTCCGTGGCGGAGTGACACTCGCAGCTAAACGAGGCTCCCTCCTGTCAGATGGAGGGTGTAAATACAGCGGCAAGCTTTGGAACAAACTCCCCTCTCTCCAGCAGAAACAGGAAATGCCGTAACTGTACAGTATGTAACAACGGTTTCAAATCAGCATCTCTTGGGCAAAAAATTAAATGAATAACTAAAATAAAACTCCAAACATCTTTAATTTTGTATTTGTAAAGCTATTTTAGTTTTAAACCTGATGTTTATAAGCTTCTTAGTTTTTGCAACAACTTTATAATAATATGCATAGGTATGACTAAACACAGGTAAGTTAAAAAAATATGAGGTTATCATGAGGTTGGGTAGACATATTATCCAGCTGAACAAAAAGTGCATTTATCAAACAGGTTTGTTTTCCACAGACCTTATTCGAGCTATTTTCCAAAATCCTATGGAGAAATCCCATTTGCTTTTTTGTCTTAGGGAACCCATGCGAAGCTTACTTCCGGGTCAGCCGTGTCATAAATACGTTATCCCTGCACCACTCTATAGACCTCCCTTTGTTACACTGGTGCTTCTATTCACTAGTGCTCCAGCACATTGTACATGATAGGCTAAGGGGCGGGACATCTCTAAGTGTTTGACCAATCACAACAGAGCCAGACAGCTAACCAATCAGACCAGACTGGGCTCTGGTTTCAGAAAGAGGGTGAAAAGAGGTGCTGCAGCACAGACAGTACTAGGAAAACAATTCAGCATTTCTTTAACATTGTCATCAAGTCAAAGCAGAGGCACAACATACAAATATTAAACTAAACCAAGCTCTAAATAACACGTTCGATTAGTATTGATGAAGAAAATCAATGTTTTGTTTTTTACAGCTTCCTGTTTTTGCTGTATTGAAGAGCTAAACTATCAGCAGGTCCCCACAGTAATTTCAGGAGTGATTCATACACATGAAATATGTCTCTGCTGAAAATTGTTGCTGGGTTATTAATTGGCAGGGAGTCCGACAGTGCTTAGAGAAGACTCCAGAGATGAGTTGATTCATCTTTCAATTCTTCATTTGAGCAGCACTTCAAAGTTAACCAGTCAAAGTGAGTCTGCAACAGAACTGCTAAAAAATCTATATAAGTTCCAGCCTTTAGCTGGAGGGAGCTTTACAGTTTTCACAAGATCATAAAGTGTTTTATATATATATATATATATATATATATTTTTTTTTTTTTGAGACACTGGAAGGTTTACATTCAATTTGATTACTTTTATCCCAGTAAAATAGGTACAAATAAAGCATTTATGTGTTGATTTTGGAAAATGCTCAATTTTACTTTAATTTCCTGTTAATTTTCCCATTATTTTCCTGGAAACAACTCGGTACTGATAAGTTCTGTTTACCATGTTTGAAAGTATCATAAAAAGACTACAGACTTTGGTGGGTTGGACTTTGAATCTATATTTTCTAAAGTGTTGATACAGCTGCACTGCATTGTTTAATTGATCATATTAGACAACCACATTTAGTGAACTACTTTGCTTTTTAACTGAAGTTATTGTACTCGGCCCGAAGAATCTACGAAACAAACTACCTAAAGATATATTAACTATGGATGGCATTAATTTGGCCTCCAGTGAGACTGTAAGGAATCTTGGCGTTATATTTGATCAGGATTTATCCTTTAACACCCACATAAAATCAATTTCAAGGACCGCCTACTTCCATCTACGTAACATTGCAAAAATCAGGCATATCTTGCCTCAAAACGATGCAGAGAAACTAGTCCATGAATTTGTTACTTCAAGGCTGGATTATTGTAACTCTTTATTATCAAGGTGTACCAAGAAGTCAGTCAAGTCGCTTCAGCTGATTCAAAATGCTGCAGCTCGTGTACTAACCAGAGTTAGGAAAAGGGACCAAATTACTCCTGTTCTGGCTGCCTTACACTGGCTCCCTATAGAACACAGGATAGAATTTAAAATTCTTCTTCTCGCCTACAAAGCCCTTAATGGGCAGGCGCCATCTTACCTTAAAGAACTCATTATACTCTACTGTCCTACTAGGGCATTGCGTTCCAAGAATGCAGGGTTGTTGGTTGTTCCTAGAGTCTCTAAAAGTACAATGGGAGCCAGAGCCTTTTCTTATCAAGCTCCACTTTTGTGGAATCAGCTTCCAGTTTGTGTTCGGACGGCAGACACCCTATCCGTTTTTAAGAGTGCGCTTAAGACCTTCCTTTTTGATAAAGCTTATAGTTAGGGCTGATTAGATTCAGCCCCTAGTTTTGCTGATGTAGGCTTAGTTTGTCGGGGGACATCTTACTTCTTCCTTCTCTCTGTCTATACCTGTGTACTCTCATGTTCCGATTAACCCAGCTTCCCCAAATGTCTTTCTTTTTGGTGTCTATATACACCAGGATACGGAGTCATGGATGATCCTGCGGTCCTGTGTCATGGATCGCGAGTCCTGGATCTTGAGTCGTGGCTGTGTTCCTGGATCATAAGTCCTGGATGGACATCCTCGTGGATTCATCTTCCTATTATACACACATGCATTTCCAAACATTTGGACTACCTATGTTGCAAATGTATTATCTTTTCAATTTACACACGGCATCTATTGCACGTCTGTCCGTCCTGGGAGAGGGATCCCTCCTCTGTTGCTCTCCCTGAGGTTTCTCCCATGTTCCCCTTTAAACTGTGGGTTTTTCTCTGGAAGTTTTTCCTTGTACGATGTGAGGACCTAAGGACAGAGGGTGTCGTATTGTCATACTGATATTCTGTACAAACTGTGAAGTCCACTGAGACAAATGTAACATTTGTGATATTGGGCTATATAAATTAAAATTGATTGATTGATTTTAGCAATGCACTCACCAAATTACAATAGTTGTACAAAATAATCCAAAGTTACAAAGTAGACAAACTGAGTTTTTATCATTTGAAAGATTTATGTGCATTAGTCGTGCACTTTGTTGAGTGCAAGCATTGGTCTCTAGGTAAAACTCAGTTATCATAGTAAACAGCTTTTAAAGAGAGACAAGCTTGTGTGTCCAATGTAATTCAGCTTAAATATAAAAAAAGGGGTTGAGAGCTTTTATTACCATCCATTATATAACCTTTTTCCTCCATTAGTTCAACTCTCTTTTGCAAAAGTATATTTTTATCTTCAAGGACCTCTACTGTCTTTGTAATAACTATATTTAATGAAACCTTGTTTTTAGAGAGAAACTGCTTCTATAACTTATTTTGATCTAGCCTTTTCATAATAACTACATCTGCTCCACAAATATAAAGCCTGCCATGTTAGCTATTGGAAGCTACAGTTGCCTTATAGCCAGAAACTTTATTAGAATGTGATGGCATTACTTCCACATTTTGGATTAGTTCATTCTTCTACATTTGCGACACAAACATAATTAAAGCTTTCCTCCAGAATTGTTTTCCACTGTTGTTTTGGGCCAATAACGCTCAAATTAATGTAATTGATCAAGTCAATTCCACTATTATTACATCCGGTTCATTTGAGGATTTATTTTGTGTTGAATCATTCCAGTTATGCAAATGTTCAAATTTGTTTTCAGTATTCAGTGAATGCCTGCTGGGATCCTCATTTCTTAGAGGAAATGTCCCATTTCTTTCTTCACAGACTGCTGATGTTTTTACCAATCAATAATGACCCATTAACTCACTGATCCCCGGAACTGCTCAGCTTTGATACCACTGATCATACTCAGTTTGTTTATGAACAGATGCTCAATGTTAATGCTGCATTTGGGCTGTTTTTGTCCTTTTTCTTGACACTGATGCTTGCTTGTTTGTCCTCTGGCTTGGATTTTCATATTCTGCAGCTCATAAATACACCGCCGTCCTTCAGCCAACTCTGAGCATGTTCATTAACACTGAGGCTTGGCTTCTGAATCCAGCTAAATCCATCTGAGACGTAGTGGCCCCAGGCCAACACGTATCGCATGCTGAGGGCTCACCATTATCAGAATTAAGAAAAAACACCAGAAACTTATTTTAAAAGTTATTCACTCCTACAATTTGTTTCTAAATGTTTCTATTCTTACCTTTTACAATAGTTACCCCATTCAGCAAACACTCAAACTCCATGGCTGGTGCCAAGCTTTCTCAGCTCACCAGAGTTTCTGTTTCTGCAACGTATTTTCTCAAGACCTTGAAAAAACGAGTACACTCCTGCTTTCTATTCTGCAGTATGAAGGCCTTCCACTCAAGGTGACAGAGCACCACCCCTAGAAGAGCTCTCTAAAGGTGGAGTACTGGGCTTTATGACAAGCCCTAGTTTTGGCCTGCAGCCAAAAACACTCAATTCTTCTCCTCGAGGCCTTGTGTCCTCCAGGTTTCTGCTGATCCTTCTTCTGATCCTCCTTCATAGCCAATGTGCGCCACTTGGTGCCAAGTACAGTAGATACCTACCAGGTATGATTGGTAGCTGTCAAAAAGGATCAAACATGTGCAGGGCACAGGCTCCCAGAGGAACAGACTAAGGTACCGGAGCTTTAGCTGTAGGAATGATGTATTCCTCCCTACAGAGAATAGGGGAAAACATGTCTTTGGAAAGCTTTAGTTGCCTGTTTCTAAGTCACAGTTATCTACATTCAAAGGTATCACCTACTTCAAGACTTCTTCAGAGGATAAGAAAAGGAATTGTCATCCTCTGGCTAGAGAGACATTTAATTTCAGTACGCTGAATCCTAATCCATGGATAAAATAATGAGCATCCCACAAAGGATTTATTTTCTCTTCACTGCAGCCTTAACATAATTTGTTTTCTGTTTGTTTTCTTCCTCATGAGTGTCAAATTCATCTTATTTTTAAGCAAAACACCTAAAAACAACAGATCATGAATTAAATCACGTAGACTTGAGTGGTGGGAAAATACATCTTATTGTGTTTTGTTATTTTTTGTTAAGGCTATGAATCCACTGATTTAAAAACAAAAACATAATGAGGA
The DNA here is from genome assembly GCF_949606895.1 of Notothenia rossii. NCBI lineage: Eukaryota > Metazoa > Chordata > Actinopteri > Perciformes > Nototheniidae > Notothenia > Notothenia rossii. The sequence goes on from NC_136906.1 coordinate 24,816,007, forward strand.
ATCTGGTGTGGTGAACAGTGGTTTGGTATTGCAAATACTTCCTTTTCTTAATATGTATACTCTGTACATTTCCATCCACTACCACTAAAGTCACAATGATGAAACAATGCCAAAGTTGAACTGAAAGTGTCAGCTTTTACTAGTTGTCAGTGGTGGAAAGTAACTAAGTATATTAACTCAAGTACTGCACTCAAGTATTTATTTGACGTACTTGTACTTTCCTTGAATATTTCCATTTGATACTAGTTTATACTTCTACTCAAATATCACTAGGTTAATTTGATACCTTTAATTTCTTGTTAGTGTTAATTAAAAATTAAAATCGACAAATAAATTATGACATACTTTTATGGATTGAGATACCTGGCAGTCTGAAAAGTAATTAGAAGTTAAAACCAGCTGCAACATTAAAATGATGTAAACAATATTTGGTCAGTAATTAGAATCCAGTGATTTATCATTTGGAAAATGTGGTGTAATGAGCACTTGAACTTTTGATACTTCAGTATATTTATGTTTTTGTATACTTTAGTACTTTTACTGTACTTAAGTAACATTATACATGCTGGACTACTGTAACAGTATTTATTCACTGGGCTAATGTAACTTAGTATTTCTTCCACCACTGCCAGTCGTCCATTTATATTGTCTATGAACTGAACTCAAAGTGTGTGTGTGTGTGTGTGTGTGTGTGTGTGTGTGTGTGTGTGTGTGTGTGTGTGTGTGTGTGTGTGTGTGTGTGTGTGTGTGTGTGTGTGTGTGTGTGTGTGTGTGTGTGTGTGTGTGTGTGTGTGTGTGTGTGTGTGTGTGTGTGTGTGTGTGTGTGTGTGTGTGTGTGTGTGTGTGTGTGTGTGTGTGTGTGTGTGTGTGTGTGAAGAAGGAGGAGAGTACTGGGTTAATATTATTCAGATGCAACTGGATTATTATTATAGCACATTATCATAGCACAGTTTGAGGAGCCAAGGTGATTTTCTGCAGATTTCATTAAATATACATTAAGTATGTATGTCTAATTTATTAGTCTAAATTATCAACAGGTTTATCTTTCAGTAATTAGTGTTTAATTGGTGATTAAAAACGTTGACGCTGCATGCAGCCATTCTTTTTCTTTGCTTTTAAAATCATGTTTGCTCAAGCAGGCCTTTCTTTTTTAACATCCTGAAGTACAAGCACTAACTGAACACAAAGCATCTCATTATTTAAAAGAACAGAGGAAAGTGAATTAATAGTAAACAACACAAGAAGGCTGAAAATAGCTTGGGAGATCATTCTAAGTGTGCTGGACTTTTCTGCAATCTGTATTTCTGCAAAATTGCTAGTAATCAAGTTACATTTCTTTACTGTGGCCCACACGGACAAACGCGCTACAACCGCCCATCTTCACCAAAGGCGCTGCATGATCAAAACGCTGCAAAAAACTGAACCCAGCAAATAAAACGCTGCAGGCAGCTCAAAACACAAAGGAAACAGGGACACTAAAAAGTGATGCACAAAGCTGGGACAAGAGCGCTTGTTCACGTTCTGGAAATGTTAAATTGGCCAACTGTCACTGTTACCAGAGTTAGTGTGTTTCATAATTATGAGTGTTTTGTCAGTATATTTCAATTGACTAGTGTATTAGCTAGCCAGCTTGCAGCAGATCTACATTAATATTAAAGGTAGGGTAGGTAAGTTTGAGAAACCGGCTCGAGATACACTTTTTGTTATATTCCATGGAATGCTCTTAACATCCCGATAGCAATGAATATCTTAAGTGCTTTGACAACAAATCCAGAAAAAAATGTCATCTATGGAAGCCTTAGTACTGTAAAAAGTACGACCAATCATTTGAGCCGGCCCGGCTAAAGTAACTGGATGGCCTACCTGCCTGTCAGCCTCCCATCTGTGCACAAACTTATCTCGTGCCCTCATTGGTCATGTGCGCGTTCGTGTGTCTTGGAGGAGGGGCTCTGTAAGGAAGTAATTTTTTCCGGTTGTGTATTTTCAAATTCTAGCGCACTCAAGCTGCTTTCTCCAAAATTACCTACCCCACCTTTAAAAGGACTCGTACAATCACACTGTTAAAATAAGCCAATTAAACGTACATTTTAGGTGAGTTGATTGTTGACTAACTTTATACGCCCTAAACGTCAAAAAGTGCTGCAATCCCGGCTGTGTGCAGTTGGTGAATGTCTTCTAAATACTGCACACTTGCTTTCAAGTTGGTAAAGTTGTTTATTTATACGATGAGTTTTGGCAAATTTGTATTCTTATATTAACATCGTTTTTTAAACTGCAGGGCATTTCTTCTAATGTAATTGTTTTTGGCCATTGTGGCACATTTGCCCCTTTCGGCCACCGTACGTTTTTGTCATTTCTGGACAGTTTTTCTAATTGTAATATCGTTCTGCATGTGAATGATTTTGATCAAGGAGCTCAAATATGTATGTTAGATTATTGCAGGCCATTGTTCATAAACACAAAATAAAACCTATTTGAGTTGCTGTAAAGCCTTTACACAGGCCTCTGAGTGAGCAGGGCAGTGGTGATGGAAAATCTGACCAACAGAGGAGAGAGAATAGCTTTTGAGGGAAGATTTATGGCAGGATGCTGTTCCTCTCCTGAGGTGGTTGAAGAGGACTTCCCTGATTCAGGAAGCAGCACCAGATGAAATGATTACTTCTGGTACTGACTCTTGTCTGTGGAAATTGCAGGAACTGTTGATCTGAGGATAAAGGAAACCCTTGGTGATTGAAGACACTTCGAAACATAATTTCAGTTCTGTTGTTGTGGACAGCAGCTGCACACCTAGTTTACTCATCAGTTTCAGAAAGGCAATAGGGTGGAATATCTTGTATTTCCACCAATCAAGGCATTTGGTGGTATAGAGAGATGAGGAGGAAAAGCTTCATATCTGGGTTGTGAATCTCATTATGTGCAGTCACCAATGTGATTGTTCAGAGCAACCGTTAAAGGTGGGGTAGATACGTTTATGAAACCGGCTCGAGATACACTTTTTGTTATATTCCATGGAATGCTCTTAAAATCCAGATAGCAATGAATATCTTAATTGCTTTGACGAAAAATCCATAAAAGAATGTCATCTGTGGAAGCCGTAGCGCTGTAAAAAGCACGAGCAATCATTTTAGCCGGCCCGGCTAAAATAACTGGATGGCCTACCTGCTTGTCAGCCTGTCAGCCTTCCATCTGTGCACAAACTTATCTCGTGCCCTCATTGGTCATGTGGGCGTTCGTGTGTGTTGGATGAGGGGCTCTGTAAGGAAGTGGCAGATTTTCTCCGGTTGTGTATTTTAAAATTCTAGCGATCTCGAGCTGGTTTTTCCAAAATTACCTACCCCACCTTTAAATGCATTGTGCTCATTTCTTGACCCCCATTAAAACCTATACACCTGAAGACAAATATATATTGAAAAATAAGGAAAAAGACATAACTTTAGAGAGCAATGCAAGGATTTTGCTTAATCCTTTTTTTTTGTTTGATTCATAACATTTTGGTAGCAGCTAAATTCAATGAGGGACTAAGCCACCTTGGGAACATTTCCATGCAGATACAATTGCCGTATGGCTAAATGAATGATTTCATTACGGATGAGAAAGAGGAGCGCAGTGGGAGATTGTACAGTTGCATCTTGTTTCCGGCTTATTTCATTATGTGGATATTTGTTTTGCAATGATTCACAGCTGTTGTTAACGATGAACAAACACATATTGTTTTTGTTAATTTCAACGAATGTTAAACCTTAGTTAAAACAGGCTTCTCTCTTTTAGGATTTTGGATGTCATTATGATGCACGTTAAATGCTAATACTGAGTGGATGAGGGGAAAGTTGCTTCTCTCAGTTAAAGTTACAAAATATTAGTTGCATATAATACGGCTGTCAGAATATCAGGTTTTAGTACAGAATTATCCTGACCACAAGAAAAGCAATATATTATTGTGATATATATAGAAAGAAATATTTCAATAAAATGTATCTTTACATTTTTTGTTGTGTGTTTTATCTCTTATTTTTGGCAAGCTAATCAACCCTTTGCTTGGCCCAATTGGCCAATCATAGCATAGCATCAGCCAAGGTCTGACAACTGTAACATCCTGCTCCATATACTGTCATAGGTTATAATCAGGGGTGCACATAACTTGTTTGCCCTGATTCCCAAAGGAGCACCTGGAGATGTTGCTTGCTGCGCATCCTTAAAATGAAATAAACCGTACCTTTTTGAGGGTTTCTTGACTTTATGAACAAAGTCCGCTTGTGAGCACGCTCATGAACTGTTTGCCAGAGCCTCGCAGCGGGGTTACTGTGCAGAGCGCATAAAGCAGACCCTTCACGCGATAGCGAGGGGTTGAGTGAGGGATCGCAGATGCCGTCGTGCTTGCGGACGGATAAAAAAAATCAATCTAAATGGCTCGCGAATTACACTTTGGTGGCCGTTAATATAGCCTACTTGGTCGGCCCGTCCAAATAAAGTATGTGGGAAACCCTGCTATCTTACCAGTTTTTATGCAACTCGCAAATATCTCTCTCTCTTCTCTCTTTTCTCTTCTCCCTTCTTTCTCTTCTCTCATCCCTCTCTTTTCTCTCTCTCTCAATGTTGGTGCGTAAATGCACCTTTTTTCAAATGATCCGGTGCTCTTTTTTTGGCGGGGGGTTATGTGCAGCCCTGGTTATAATCTAGTTTTTTTCCTTTATTTTCTGTCTGATTTTGAACTAGTTATTGTTATCCATTTTGCCTTGGACACGTTTGCTCAAGTGATATTCATTACCTTACATAAAAACCTGTGGAGCTAACAGGGTTCTCGCACATCATGAATTAGCGTTAGCAATTCTATGCTATGCTAGCTTTCAAAAGGAATACTGAATTCAGAGGAAGAACCTTAAAATCGCTGAGTTATTCTGCATGCAGATCTATCCGTTCCCACTTTACAGCCAAACTATTCACACTTGTTTGGTTCAAACCGAGCACATTCTCTGTACCCTTTCATTATGCCCCGCAGTGGCATAGAATTGTAGATCATATAACAGAAAAGTGCACTTTAAAACCCCTTTCATACACAGATCACAGCCTTTCAACCTATAATAAACACATAGCTGCCAACTGCAAATCTTTTCACGGTGCAGTCAGGTAGCTTTTTTCAATCTATAAATAACAGTTTCAGCTCTTTGCCAAATTGCCTGTAATGACTAACAAATACAAATTTGTTCTTCATTTTCAGACGATGGCACTTAAGCAGTGACAGTTTGATGAGCAGGCGACGCTCATCTATCATCACAATCCTCTTTGCTTGATGCTGATGAACCACATAGACCCCCGCCGGGAGGAACACATGAAGGACAGCTTAGCATGCCTTTCATGCGTCGCGACTCTCGCAAGATGTATCACAGTGTTCCGCCTGTTCCTAAAACAAGCGAAAGAAAAAGGTATAATGTGTGTGCTTGTGTGTTTCGGTTAATAAGAGGTTGGATCTAAGTTTTAGCTTCAGACAGGAATTCCCTCCTGCGTGTGATCGTGGAAATGCAAATGACAGCAGGAGTGCATATTCATATGAAAATGGAGTCCTCATCTGTCCTAATAACAGGGTGCTTTCTGCTGATGTCTGTGAGCGTCTCTACACTGAGTAGGAGGGACTGTCTGGTTTTGAAGGTGGATTATACATGTTACAAAGCTTGGGGGATACAATTTAAATAAATAAATAATGATAAAGTTATTTCCTTAATGTATGATTAGCATGTCTTGCTCGCAGTTATTTTTTATACGCCTCCCCATATCTGCTCAGTGTGTGAAGAGAGAAAAGGGAGCAGTTGGAAAGGTTGTCATGAAAACACCAAGAAACGGCTGCACATAAAAGCCTTAAAGTGGAAGTTGTGACTCTGGGATAGTGAGACTCGGAGGTAAGTGTTCAGGCTTGGCGCTACAAAGGGCAGTATAGTGCTTACTTTGATTGAATCAATTGCTCTGTGTAAGTAGCTGCTGGTGCCGGCCTCCCCAGGGTGACAGAGAGGTCCGCGGAGAGTGAACCAATCCAGCCATCTGTGGCCAGAGAACAGGGAGGATTAACAGAGCAATGCATCATAGCTGGAGCAACCAGTGATGTGTAGCAGACTGTATTTATTGACTCATTGGCTGTATTGATTGTCTCAATTGATGAAAAGTCCAGAGACAACACACAGACGCACAGCGAGTTATGCAAAATATAATGAATAAAGAAAAATATAATGGGTCAAGTGTTTTTTTTTCCATTGCATGAGTAAAGGAGCATTTCACAGCAAAACCCTGTTATTTTCCACACACATCTGCCCAGTTAGTCAAAGTAAACCTCTGATTACAACACATTTCCCTGCCACACATCACCTCATTAAGTACATACAGTAATGGCTTGGTAATTTACCTGGGCATGTATGTTGCTATTCCTTCTCTCTGACATTGACATTGTTCCAGCAGCAGCAGTTTATTTAACACCCCATTAATCTCTACCGACAGAAGACCGTGTTGCAGCAGATGTTTGTTAAAAAACTTCTGCTCCGTCCCCCTCGTGTTGTTCTTCACCCTCATCGACATGAATCACTGCGTCAAAAGGGTCACGACTCAAACGGTCGAGGACTTTGAGTGTTAACTGTTATTTCGGAGCCTTTTGACAACAAGAATTTGTTTTTGTCAAGATGCCGGATTGTTTAGTCCACAGCTCACCCTTTGCTATTTGCACGACATGGATTCATTTGTCGAATTATGCCAAAATCACTGAGACTGTACCACATCTGAGTGCATGGTCATCAGTATGCTAATGTTGACGATGTAGAGAAACAATCCAATTATTGAATGAGGGCCACTGTCCATCAGCTCTCTTATTGAATCTGTGTGTAATTAATGAGTGCAGAGCAACCAGAACACCGACACTGAGTAAATTAACACTTTGGTAAACTTAGACAGACAAAAACACGATTGTCTCCACTCAAAAAAACGAAAAAGATGAGCAAAAGTCAGAGGATTATTGTACTTTACGTGTCTCATTTTTCTCTTCCCTGTCTCTTTTGAAGCAGCAGGAAAGTGTGAAAAGACATTATACAGAGCACTGCATGGCCTTAGCCGTTTAAATAGACTATCTTCTTGTACAGTATGCTGGTGAGTGGGTGTGAGGGAAACAAACGGAAGGAAAGTAAAGGGAGAAGAAACAGGCAGATTTCAGCCTTAGGGCTCATGAGGTAAGGACACTTAACTTATCGCATGCATTGCCATAGTCAACATGATTTTTATATCAGCTCTATGCTTTTAAAAACAAAAGGAATAAATCATCTCCTTTTCACAAATATAAATATATTTTATGTTTAGTATGTACAATAATGATTCGCCATCATCAACGACATTAGTATTGAAGGGAAAAGCATGTCAGTAAACTCTTGCTAATGGATCCAGACACTGCAAAGACAGCCATGATTGATTGGCGTGCTCAAGCACTCTCTCTGAAGAAACGAAAGCGAGACAATAGAAGTTTTATCGAAGAAGGCTGGTGGTGTGGCTGCGCCGTGCCATGCCGCAGTCTACTAGTCCTGAGAGCTACGAGACCCACTGTCCTCCTCCAGCTCCCACTCAAAGTTCTGTCCGGTCATTTGGTAGAACATCATGTTAAAGGGTTTGTAGAACTTGTGCAGCCGGCGAATCACGTCTGGGTCTATTTTAGGGTGAGTTCTCCCTTTTGACTTGCCGAGGCATCGGGGAGTGCTGCTGTCCTCTGGCTTCTTCAGACAAGGAAATCCTTTAGTTTTATTGAAGTAAAAGTGTTTGTCTGTGACGATGCGTTTGAGTCCCAGGAAGTCCTGCACTTTGCCCATCTCGCCCGCGGGATCCACGATGAGTCTTTCCCCGCTGACAAAGTGCATTTGGGAGAGAGGGAAATACTGCATCCAGCTCTCCAAGTGGAGCGCGTATATTCCGATGCGCAACGCACTCCACGAAGCGTCTATGAGACCCAGCGTCCGGTTCTTAAAAGCCAGAACCTCGAAGGTGTTGATCTCGGGTTTCTTGGACAAAGTCTGTGTGTAGTCCGAAATGGCTCTGGTGACGGGATTACGCACCACTATAATAAGCTTGATGTCCCTGGCCATGGTGTGGATGCGCTTGGGGGCATGGTTAGTCACAAAGTAGCTGGGTGTCTTCTCCATGGTGATCTGACCCTCCAGCGTTGAAGGCATCAGGTCTCTGGGAACACAAACAGGGGAAGAGAGAGAAAGAAAATCTGCTTAGCAAAGTATTATCCTCAACACCTCTCCCAGCGCTAATGAAATACTCAAGGACACGGCACAAGCTAATTTGGTACATTTATTAAGCAGTCCATTATTTGAAATTACAATTGAAAATAGCTGTTATTATCACTGGACATTATGTTGCAGGGGGAAACATACAGCTAATTGCACCCATGGAGTAATATGCGAGAGATAAAAGAAAGAAGATGAAACGGCAGGCAAGCAAGTATGCTCATTGCTTAATTGACTCCATCTGTGTTACTCCAGGAGCTGTTTTGGAACTTTAATAATGAGTTCGCTGCATATCATTAATACTGGGGTGCCTGGGGTATTGTTTTGTCATACATTTATTATGCATGCAAGGCTCACACTCTGTGCAGGCAGTTTTATTTCTTATGCACTTCCCCTGCACTGGATGAAGGCTTTGCTTCTCCTCTCTGTGATATGTTTAAGGTTAGGGGGCTGTTCACTGAAGGAAGCAGTGATTAATTATCAGGTTCATGGGGATAATTTGTGGTACAATAGAAATGTCCCCGACTTGGGAAATTTATATCAGGAAGAAAGGAAAGCCATTTGCCATCGCCACAAATATATTTTTGGGTTCATGAGGATGAGTTGCAGGATACAATGCAGAGTGAATCTCGCGCATAGAAGAAGCAAGTCTTGTTTCAACACTTTCTATTTCTGTATCAATAATAAAGCATAGCATTCGCCTCAAGCAAATCCTTATCAAATGTTTGCACTGATGTTAATTCCAATCCGTGCTGTTTCCTTTGTTTGTAGGTGCTTTGTGATTCAGTGCTAAATTGGTACATTAAATCCTCTGTGAGACACGTTGTTTGCTTCACTCCTAACAAACACGAGTGCAGGAGCTTCACAATAAAATATAAAGTGAAACTATAATCTGAGCTAGACACAGTTTTTCCTCCCCAAATTAGGTGATGTTTGCATGAAAATTAATGTATAATCAGCCAAGCCCAAAATCCAAATGATTCTACGTGGAGACTTACAGAGTTGGTGCAGAAGAATTCTCTATAATTTCTGGGATAAAAGCTTTTCCTTCTCCCTGCAATATTTTTTTCCATTACGCTGCCCTGCACCACAAACCTACAGTTGTAACGATATAGTCACATCAATCATTTGCATCTTGGACATATTCTAAATTAACTGTTCTCCAGCAGAGAATCCAATTTACTCGGCAAAACATAAGAGCTGTTATGCACATATCGACCACCCTCACACACACACACACACACACACACACACACACACACACACACACACACACACACACACACACACACACACACACACACACACACACACACGCACACGCACACGCACACACATGCACACACCCATGGATACTGGGCTGAAAGTCTCACAAGTGGCCTGGTAATTGCATCTCAGTAACAGTATTGCCTTCCTGATGGGTAATTTCCCTCTGGATTATGTTTTGTCTCTTGACAGCATAGAACTGTGGTTACTTCTGGACCTATAATGGGATATTAAACATATCAACTGATGGCATAGTCACGAGAAAGAGTATTCATTTTCATTATATTTCACACTTCTTCCCTTACGGTAGTGAATGGATAAAGATTGGTGTAACCTTTCAAGGACTTTACCATCTAACTCAACTCCAAAGAGGGTAGATGTTTCAAGAATGCAACATCATGATGTATTGCAAAAAAAAAGGTCAAACATACCACAGGAAATCACCTTGGAGCAAACAATCTCCCTGTGTATGGACCTGAGCTGCAGCGTCTCACTGGTAAATGTGTTGTGCATCTTTGGAGCATATCCAATCGACAGGACAGATGTACAATGTTCAAGGTTACCTTTTCCAAGGCGTGCACATAACAAGCTATCGTCCTCTTGGGCGCAACGCTAATCATAATGCATTCAATTATAAGACAAAGGAAACTGCACAGGCCAAATACTTTGTTATATTACAGAGGCTCCATTTTGATTGGGAATCAGTCATGGATCATGTACGTCTCAAATGTCAGTGGGACGATGAGGCGGGACGGAAATCAAAATGCTGATAAACAAGCTAATTTCTCCGTGCGTGGCAAATGACACCTCTGGCCTTGCAGTCTACTGGAACTAGAGTAAACAAGAGCAAACCGTTAACTCTCGCTTCTTCTTTTTTCTCATCAGTGGCACAGCTCAGCACAGGTCATTCAGGTGGGTAGGTAAATAAAATCCATGGCGCTAAAGAGGCCCTGCGAAACCATCTGCTGTTTACTGCCTCAGACCGAGGAAATAGCACATAACATTAAACTGTCCAAGGCTTTATTTACATGGAGGTGTGAAGATAAAGGCATTCATACTTTATGCATGCAGACCTTTAATGATCCCTATACATCGGGATGCATGCAAGAATTATCTATGTGGCTTTCAGATATATATATATATATATATATATATATATATATATATATATATATATATATATATATATATATATAGTATAGAAAATATTACGGACAGACTTTAGCGGCTCATAAATCTGGGATACTTCACTGAACAAAATGACAGCCATTTAATTATCTTTGATACGGAGTCTCAATACTGTTTTGTACAGAAACAAATATATCCCTTGCAACCAAATCCATTTAATATATCATCAACAGTACACTAGTTGGATAAATAAAAACAATATAAGACAAAATTCATCAGAATCTGGTTTATGGCCAAGTAGGAATACACATAAGAGGACTTTGCTTCTGGTGTAAATGGTGCTTACAAAGACACAGCAAGAGGAAAACGTTTTGGAAAGTAGCATCACATAGAACAATTATACTATTATATACTCTATTATATATATATATATATATATATATATATATATATATATATATATATAAAGATAACCATAGTACAAATATGATAAATATTATAATTTAAAGTGGAGAGCTGTGCAGAAGAAAAAAAAGGGTTAGCCTATTTTTTTTTTTAAACGTTTAAGCTACATTTTATTCCAGTTGTTCAAAGGTTGTGTACATGAAATTCTGATCTGACAGATATACCCAGTTGCCTCTTAAAGAGCTTACGAAATGAAGGACAATACTGTTCGTATTACAATAATATATACTATTATTAATGGAAAATCATTTGTCATTAATGACAATATGCCCGCTGTATTTATAAATCGTGATTTATTACAACTTTCCATGCTCGCTTCCGATGTTACACGACCGCTCCGAACAAAACAGCTTTCGCCGGTTAGTGACGTCACGCACGTCACGGTACTTCACGGTACGTCACAAGTAGAACACTTTTTGAATAATACACTACCTATATGGCTGATGTCGGACTCTGGCTCGGACATTTCGACAGAATTGAGTGACAGTGAGTCGTCAATAGACCTCGGTGCACTTTCAAGAAGAGGAGGATTTTATTGAAGAGGATGCCGGTGCGGTGGAATCAGATCATGCGGGCGAGTCTAACGTGGTGGAACCTTACCAGTTTTAGCCACAGTATTCAAGTAGCGGTAGAGATACAGACGGGAGCGAACATGGGGATGATGATCCTGGATTTGGCGGAGATCCGGTGCGGCAACAGAACAGAACACAGACTGGTATATACATTTCACTTTAATTCATAGAGATTTTCATAGATAGTAAACACATAATAATAAAGAGCAGGCACACTTGGCTCAGGCAACAGAACACAGACTGGTATATACATTTGATTATAATTCATAGAGATTTTCTTAGATAGTAAATAAATAATAATACATAGCAGGTAATCGCATCACACTCTGCTAGGCTTGTAACTCACCATAGAAGTAGGTCTCCTCCTAAAAATGCAATTATTTCTCAACTATTTTTTGTACATTTAGGTGTACATGTGAAGAATGTACAATAATGGAAACAATTGAAGAGTGCCAATGCTGCCAAGAAAAGGATGTCATGGTGGCCGAAATGGAGGAGTTCAATGAATATGAGGGAGATGGTGCAAACATAATAATAGATCACCCAGGATTCCAATCAAATGTGGATGTTTGGGTGTTGCAGACAGCCTTCCATAATTATTCAAAGAGGGACAGACAACAAGCAGGTGATCAGCCACGTAATGAGTAAGTTACTTGTGTTCACAAATTTGTAGAGCTTTGATGTATTTTTGGGAAGTCTAATGGTCACTCTGGCAAAGTTACAGAATAAATAGATGAATAAGCAAGTAAGGTGGAAGTGATTACCATTGACATTTATGATCTTGTATTTTACAGAATATATCGCTATGTGGTATACCGCCAGCTAGTGAGATTTTGCTGGGGAATACTTGGTAAGAACCACAGAATCCCACTGCCATCATGTGCCGTTAAAAAGATCCATGCGACGTTTCCATCTGACAACTACACGTCGTTCAAGTATCCAGCACTTGATTAGAGTCAATAACAGAACAGATTGTCAGTTCAGTGATTACATCTGCTTCTAAACAGCACAACAGCCTCTTTCTTGTCTGGTTTTTCCCACCGACTGCTGAGTGGATCTGGGACATTGAAAGGTTCCTCCTCGACATTGTCTTCGCACAAGCGTAGAGTCTCGGTCAAGAGTTCGCTAACATAGTGAAAGCAATCCTAGAACCCTGAAGGCAAGATAGACTGAAAAGAGTCAAGGGAAGCTTATAAAAGTTAACAGCATTTAATTACACAAAATATGCGGTGGTGTACAAAATGAAATGTGCGAGTGGAGGCGCTCTCCACATCCGACCGGTCAGTTCAGGTCAGGGGGTCGAAGAGATCAATTCTTGGCTTGCTCTTCCTGTTGTCATCTGAGGTCTTCTCCTATTGGCCGGCGTTGTCGGGGGGCGGGTCCAATGCAATTCCTGCCTTTTTCTGTAGCTAAATTGCATCATTCTGGCATCTGTGGTTATTTAAACATTCCCTGCTACACATTATTCAGCGTCAATAAATGAGTGCTAATCCCAGTGTGCTCAGTGTACAACATCACATGTCATTTCACCTTGGTTCAAGGTTTGAAATCGTATGATTCCGCCAGATGCTAAATGCTAACCGGAAGTGACGAATTTTCAGAATAAAAGTGTTAAGCTAATAGTGAGAACTTCCGGTTTTTCAGAATAAAACTGATTTAAATCAAATAGTGTATTTAATTCAAATTACGCCATATCAACATTGATTTTAATTTCTAACAATAGTCTGCAAAAAATAAGTTTTATATTCAAGAATCATATACTATATTTTCTAGTGCCCCAATTATGCATAGCATGCCCTGAGGCACTTTGCATAATTAATCATTGTAGTTGAAACTGTACACTACATTCTCACATAGCTCAATTTTCAATATGTACACAATAATGTTGTCCAAGATTGAATGTTTTTCATTAATTTGGTAAAACGGTAAAAAAAAAAAATTTATACTCTCACTTTCACTTTCTTACCATATGTAGCTGCTGTATTCACACGTCTAACTACATGACCACCTTTCTTTGCTTTAGGGAATTTCACAGTGTATTGGAGTTGTCCTGTACCGATTTTGGCATGCTTCCTGCCAGAGTTCTCGTTGTAGTGCAGTGCTGCTAACTGGGGCAAACTGGTTGACTTTACTGTGGTATAATTCCACTCCGTAGGTTTGCTGTGAAGGTGACATCTTCTTGACATCTCTGACAAAAGCTTTCTGGCTGACAACTTTATTCAGCTTTAGTACTGGCACTGAATCTGAAAATACACAATCAAAAAAGGATATAGGATATACGAAAATAGAAACAATATTAGTTCTTCACTGCATATAATTTTGCTTGACTGAAGACACAAAAACATTCCAACACAACATTTGATGTGTGGTCCGTTGTCGTAGAACATTTTATTACCTGCTTAGAGACATTTTTTCTTGCAGTACTGAGCTGCAGGCAGCTGACCATGGGCACATTTCTCGAATACTCTGCCATGTTTGGTGTGAAAGTTTACAATGTGGTTGTTGAGGAACATCCATTTGTCAGCAATCATTTCTCCATTTCCATCCGGAGTGGATACGGCACACCAATATAGATGGTTCAGAATGGATTGTATCCATTCCCCAATAGTGGTACATTGCTTTTCCTTTGCAAGCTTTACAATATTTTTTTTAGGTCTATAAAATAGAAAGTTCAGTGTGTTTTTAATTGTAGTGAATAGGAGAATTATAATTCTACTATTGTTAAAAAATTAACCTACTTTTTGCAAGGTTCCAAACGTCGAACCGATAGTCCACAGATTTGTCTTGGCAGATGAGAAGCGCTATATAAATTAAATGTATTATTACATGTTCTTGGTTTTCCCCTCAGCTATTTTTTTATCTGTGTGTGTCTGTCACAATTGTCTTCATGACGAGGTTTTCACTCTCCAAGAACTGGACACCGCACAAGCCCCTCTTTTTCCATGTGGACACTTGAAGGGACTTCATTACTCTGGAAATACATTCAGAACACACATATATTTTATAAAGATGGCTATCATAGAGCATTTGATTTTCAGCGGTCATATTTGTATATTATTTGTAAACATGGTTAATGCTTTGAGCTTGAAATGCATCGGCCAAAAAAAAAAACACTCAGAAAGATATTCTCAGCTGTGTTTGGCAATAAAGTATTTGGAGGAGGCTATTCATAACATAGAATACATTCACTAATACTGACCTGCACTAATTGAACATCCAACACCTTATTTATTGTGAGGTCTTGTATGGTATAGGATCCATACTTGGCACAGTGACCATGGCTATCACAGCGTCCATCCCCTCCTAACATTAGTTATTTGTGTTTGTTCGTCTCCTTCAGTTTCTGCACAATGTTGTTTTCCGATTCTTGGTCCAGACTTTCTTGATTGCAGGTTGAAGGAATTTCCTTCTGATGATTCAGAAATGTCCTTGTTGTCATGGTGTAGCAGTTGATGGATTTCAGTACCCTCAGCACTTTTAGTTGGTGATGTACCCGCAAAAAGAATTCCTGCTGACAACTGCAGATTTCCAACAGGAGTTTTATCAATAAAAGGTTGATTCTGCCATGACCTGTGAGAAAAATATATTCATTCAATTGTTTATCATACGATACAACCTGTATGAGTATCTCATGAATATGACCACCTGTCAAAGATGGCCACAAATATCATTCTCGAATACATATTTCGCATGGTCATCATTTAAAAATATTACCTTTTGAAAACCACAATGTTTGCAGTTTTGATCGATTTCCACAAATGTGCCCATTGTTCTCCGAAGGCGATCTGTCGAGTTCTCTTTACACATCGGACAATGGGTGAATAGCGACATCAGGGAAGACATGAACACAAGCAGAAGCTTACTCCTAAGTGGATCATTGGCGTCCTGGTTGTCACTGTGAAATGGACAAAGAGTAAAATGATCAAGTCTGCAATAAATGGCTGGATCCGACCCTGCATAATGATAATGTAGCAACATTAAAAAAAACATGACAAAACAATACTCATCAGCTGATGAATCAGATTTCACGTCTGCTGGGCTATAAAGATTATCCTCTTCATGTTGGCTATTGTCGGCCTCAAGCTCTTTTTCCTCATCAATTATGTCCCTTTCAGGGAGGTTTAGCTGCAGGTTGCACTGGATCCCAGCATCCACAGTACTTGTATCATGTGTTTGTGTCCCAACAGTACATGCAGTTGGTTTGACTTCAATCCCCGAAAATAAGCAAAATTATATATATATATATATATATATATTTTACGTATGTATGTATTTATGTGTATTTGTATATCAATATTTAAATATTATGATGTTGACCTTTGGAACAACCAACATGGATTCGAACTTGCTGTCCAGCTGACCTGAAACGTGGTCGTGCCTGCGTGGACTTGTGGTACATTCGTGGAGGGGGGTTCGTTTGCACAGCAATTTCATTCTGAAATGTACAAAACACAGCACAACTTTACTAAACTAGCTTGAAATTGTATTGCAAGTTTGTCCATAATATAATATCTAATAACATTCGTAATAACACATGTGGTTGAATTGACTGAGAGAGCAATGCTATCAAATCAAACAATTAAATATATTAATTATGTACACGCATGTGATGAAGATACAAATTGTATTTTTAAACAGTCCGTTCTGTATAAATACTGGTGCATACACAGCTTCCTCCCCAGTCTGGATGTCCAATAGATTGTCGCTATCCTCAGTTCTGTCAGTGGCTTCATTGAACAAAGTTTCCAATACCTAAGTAATAATATTGAAATTTTTCATAACTTGAAGCGGTTGTATGAGGTATAATTTTACTATAAATGCTGTTCATGGGCAAAGTGCATGCAATAATATATGGCATCATGACTTCATCAACTCACAAATGTGTAAGATTTTACTTGTCATTTTGATTCAGGCTTTATGCTTGTAAACATTGAACAACAAGTAGCGCGGCTTACCTTCGATCTCTCCCTTTTGGCAAATGCATTTCGCCATCTCTTTAGTGGAGGAATCTGCATCGGGGGACTTGTAGGAATCGGCGTGGTGGCTTGTGCTGGCAATTGGGTTCTTGGAACAGCATCTTTGTTCAGTTTGAAATTCTTTTTTAATCCAATTTCCTTAGCGAGCATTGTGGATTGTTCGAAACACTATCTCTCAAAGTGCTGCCCACAAATTGTCGGTTTCATCGACCCCGGATTACCTGGTCCAGCAAAATCCGCCCTCGTACGACGCACTTGTTTGGTCCATGTACGCGACATTTGATCATTTTTTGGCCACAAAAACATCCCATCGCCAGATTTGGAAACGGCCCCACATCCCCATACCACACATCGCTTGCCGATTATTCTTGGTGTCTTATTGCTGTGCATCCTTTGTTTTAATATTTGGCGCTTCAAGGCATTTAAACCGGACTGAGCTCAGCTGTGTTCTACTCATGACGTCACCGCCGGAAATGAGCAAAGTTGTTGTTTCCAGCGCGAAGAACGATTGTTACTAACTGACAACTTTTGAATGCTGTTATAATCGTGATTTATTCAAAATACATCATAATAAAAAAAAACATATGGCACATTTCATAATACAAATGCAACCTCTATCATATACCAAGCCCACTAACAGGTGCTAAAAGCATTTCATAAGCTCTTTAAGGTTTATTCATCATTCATAATGTGCCGTATACCAAATCACAGCTAATCTCCATGTTTGTAAAGACAGAAACAAATCTTTGGAGATAATCACAACTCTTGCTGCCTTTACGCCCACAACGCAAAAGCGCTTTGGAACATGGCCCGGCATTTAACTCCATGTTTCATTATGTTCTGTCAAACTAGTGTACGGGGAATATCCCGAGTCATGATGAGGTGAGGGATTATGCTAATTCACATTCGCAGATACTAATAGGTCCAAGCTGTTTCTGGAGGAGGAGAGTTTCTCCAGAGAAGCCGAGTTGTTTCTAATAAACTCTGGCACAGAAATAAAAGCTCCCCCAGACTCTCATTTGGATTGATCAGGGCTCTGCTGCAGAGTATCAATCCGCCAAGCTTCCTCCATGTCATGTCAAATACAATCAATTATTCTAAAAGAGTCTACTCATAATAAGCTCCTTAGTCCTCGGAGAGAATGTTTTGGAGACGGTGCAAGTGATGTGGGCAGACTACTGCCATCCATTAAATAACTCACCAAAAAATAAAACAACATTATGATATTGAGTTGTGAATTACACACTTGGAATGTCTCACTTGTTTGTGTTTTGTGTCAATATGGAGCCAGAGAGTAATGTCTCTGTTAGGACAGTGCAGGAATCCTTGCCCTTTGCAAAACGTTTTATATAAAAGAGCAGATGACGGAGAGCTATAGTCAATTTTATCTGACATTTCCTCAGTAAACCAGCACCTTAACTGTCAGCGCAGGCAGACAATAGAATGGATAACGAAAAGGCAATTATATTGAGGTGTTACTCAGAGTCCGATTTCAAATATCAATCGAGGATGTGAGCGCCTATTCATCAACCACAGTCATTCAAGACATTTCAAGTGAGAGATACTGTGGTCAATTTTCAATGAATAATCACATTATTACACCCTGAGTGACATGATTGTGATCACAGCAAAAATAACAAAGGCATTGGTTTACTGAGAGGTGGAGGAAAAAAATGAAATAATTGGTCATATGAGTCATTCTTCACTCTGCTCTCAACAAGTGGATGCGTACATGCTTGGCACACATAAAAAAACAAGCCTACAGGCCGGAGCAAAGGGTCTTAGTGGGTCTGTTATGGAGTGGGAGGCTTTGTTTTGTCATGGTGAAGGTGCAGCTTTAAGGAGAAAAACAAATACAGAGTATGCTGCCATTCTCAGCGATCGCATCAGGCTCAAGTAATGGTGGAGAGTTTGGTTTGTTTTTGTTTTTCTCATCCTGAATCCGACCTTTCCACCTGAGAGTAGAGGAAGGAGCCTTCGCTTGCCTTGAAGCTATCCACAGGATCTCGTTATGTAATAATACAAAAACCTACTGCAGGCAGAATTTAGATATTTTTACATGAATATTCTCTTGTATGTAGAGCAATAAGTACTCCATGCATTTGCTAAAACCATATGTCTATAGCAGACTCCTGAAGGGGCAATATGCCGTCTCTATCTTCACTTTATGTAATCGAGTAATGAATCACTTCAATGATTTTCCAAACCCTTTTATCCAATTAGTGTACTTCATGACACATTTATTCCGTTACCAGAAAACTATTTATTTTATGGTTCCTGCTGAATCTTTTATGATGCGCTATTCCTTTCTCTGTTCGTTTCCAATCCGATACGTTCTCCAACGTAAATGACAAATTTCCCTCTGAGGCCAATTTATTCACTAATAGCTCAAACCAGTGCATCGGTAAACCATCCCACAATGATCACACTATATCTGCCATTGCTTCTAAGAGACGACACAATTCTCATTTCCACAGAGGTTATCTTGAGGCAAATGTAAACTAAGGTTGTCCTAGAGGCTCAACGATGTATTTCCTCAATCATCTTCCCACTATGAGTGAGGGAATCATTCATAAGCACCTGATTGTTTGTCAAAGCTAGAAGTAATTATTTCTCTCGAGGGATTTTTTTTCTCTCTTTTGGCTCTTCTCACTGGTTTAGAGTGGGCGGGCTGAATTGGACAAATGTGATGTCACTTTTTACCACTCATGATTTAGAAAATATATGAATCAGATCTCAGTTGGCGAGTTGTGTGGTTACTGTTCATCAAATCAGACAGAAATACATCAGAAAGAGTCCTGATTAAAGGATTAAACTGAGTTTTGAGCATTCAACTCTATATAGAAAATGCTTTCTTACGAGGCCAATAATATTTATTATTCTGAAGAAATACTTTTTAAACAGGTTGTTCCTTTCCTGTAGTGTGTTACAAACATACAGTAGGTATTTGTTTATGTGAATGGTCTGCAAAGGCTAAAATCCCCAAAATCACGACCGAAGGAGCTTTCCGAAAGTGACATCACTATGCAGGGTGAAAATAAGTGCTGCAGTATGAGAAAAATAAAGAGCTTTTTGAACATTAAAGCATGGAGACAAGTCCCAGTAGAGGAACAAAACACAAAAATGAACCTGAAAATGACCATAATACGTCTTCTTTAAAACTAGCTTCAATGGAACACACAACCAACACAGTTGCTATAAGAAAGGGTGTTTTTCGATAATTTCACTGATATTCCTACTTTTAAACACATAATCTAACATGCTGATTACTGCTGTCGTTCAGTGTGCCACAGTGCTGTGCTTTCTACCACCTCCAGCGTAGAGGATGTTGATGGATCACCGATTACACATATTAATTCAATCAAACATGTTTAAGCTATATGGATTTTAAAAGAATCATCTACATTATTATTATTGGTGTCTCCTCAGCAAAGTTTGTTTTAGTGTCATATTTTTGTTTAATGGCAGGAAGATTAATACTTTGAGACTAATTAAAACACAACACATCCTCCCGACTATAAATAAGCCCATTATACTTGTCCTTCTGCAGGAGTGTGGGCTTCAACAGAAGAGTTGAGGACACAAGTGACAGCTGGTCCTATTCCCTGCTCTCTCCTGAGTCCCCCCAAAAGACCGTCCCACTTCCAACAGTGGGCCGGCCAGGTACTTCTCCCTGTGTCCCTAGGCTGCAGCGCTGAGATCTGACACTGTTTTTTAGATGCCCTTTGGACAAAAAACATCATGAAATAAAGCATGGCGACAAGGGGAAATATGGGGATGTTTCCGATGCTGTACCACCCTGTATCATTGATCCATAACAGTGTATATGAGCTGGAAAATTAAGTCTATTTTTAACCGTTTTTAAAATCCGGAGAAAAGGTGAAAGCAATCTTATCTCACATCACAAACTCGGAGGATATTGCTTTTTCATCTTTTTGTTTTAACAATGTTGGCTATAAAAAAAAGGCACTGATGTCTGCTCACCGGCCTAGAAATAAATACCTAATATGATCTAAACCCACAAATAAAATTCTTACATAATGGCTCATTTGCACTGTAATAAAACCACCTGCCACTCGTCTGAAGAATGATTTTCTTCTTTTATTGTTTTGTGCTTGTTTGTTTATTTTCCTTTGGATGAGCTGATGAGAGCTTATTCAATTTGATCACAATTGCCCTCAATATTCAGTGTTATTGATGTTGCCACTACAACATGAAGCATTTGTGATGTGTTAGTCCCGTCTGCGCAGCGGCAGCAAACACCCACAGAAGACATGTCAGTGTCATTTATTGATTTGAGTTAAACATAGAGAGAAAACAGAACATATCAGCCAGTATGTTAAATGCATGCAAAGACTAATAACAGTTGGTCTATAGAAAATAGCATCTTACTGGCTTTTTAAATGACACTTAACCTTGATTTAAGTGAATTATTCTGACTTTAAGCAATAATAAACCAAAAATAATGCATCATTCATCCCTTTATTCATCTTAAAACAGCCCTCTTACAATGTGTTTTTAGCTCAAAGAAAATCACAAAACGGCCAACTGTAATTGGAAGTCACACCTGAATACGTCAGAGTCAAAGGCTAAAATGTACATCCTGGAAATGTTGCAGATCCGGCTCAGTTGAGCAGAACCAATTAATATGACAGTTTGAATATGATAGATTTTCTTGTCTGAGAAAAATGGCTACAACTTTAGGATCCAATCAATTCACTGAAGTTGACCGCAGAGGAAACTTTGCCGCACCTGACTGCAGAATAGCAAACAGCATTTTACATGAATTCTCTTGTTCTTTCATGCTCATTTAGTACATGAGAATGTCAAAAGAATAGGTATCTTTCTCCCTTTTAACTAGGCCCAATAATTAACAGTGTTTTGGTTGATTGTTGATTGTTTATTTGACATTATCAAGTAAGGTTATTAGAGACATACTAGTTTGTTGTTTTAAAGGGGTTTTCAGATTTTTTTCTGTGTGGGATGTCCAGTTGGCATGAAGGTGCTGGCCACTGTTGAGATGTAAGAAGATAGGCTTCAAAAAAGTAAATAGTTCTGCGATAAATCACATTCTACAATATTACATTTGCTCGTTTGGTACAGATAGGTGACCATGGATTGAGATATCAGCAATAACTAAGAGATCTTGTATTAAATAGGACATATTATGCTAATGTCTAGGTTTATATTTGAATGTTGTGCCTCTACTGTGACATTTTAACATGCTTTAATGGCCTGCTGTATTACAGCTTATGTGTCGGAAATGTCCCGCCTGTTAGCCTATCACGTACAATGTGTTGGAGCCCTAGTCAATATAAACTTTGAGTACTGCAAAGTGATGTCATTATGTTACTGATGTGAACAAAATAATCCAATAGTGGAGTTTCAGGCAAGGGGGGTGGGGTGGGGTGTTGGAGAGAAACTCCTCTGGCTTTTGTACTCCATTTGCATGCAAAGAAACCTAATACACACTAAAGGAAAGGGAAAACCCCAAAAAGCATAATCAGGCCTCTTTCAAAGTATGTTTATTATTCTGTGTAATTGCCTAAAGTTGTCCTCATCTGCACTTTTTTTGTGGTGGCAGGAACGCAGACATATTCATGAGGCATTTTTTAGGAAGTGGGTTCACCTGAGGTGATTGGCTAAAGCTAAGTGTGACAAATTATTAAGTGTAATCTCAGTATGAAAGCTTTCCTGGCAATTTCCGAATCGCACAATGTGTACCGAGCCTGCAGTGATACAGCTTCTGACAGGATGACAGGTTTGAAGGGCATCAATTACTGTGGGGATAAACAAGTAGCTGCAGAAGATAAAAGCTGCCTTCCATCACAGCAAAGCCATATGGCTGAAGCCATCATCAAGAACAAATGGAATAAAACCCGTCATTAAAGACACAGCATCTGTGTCTGATTTCATTATGTGCAACAGAAAGCAGCAAATTATTTTTGTTTAATTTTGAATATGGTATAATACCTGATTCTGCCTGTATTCTGCCTTCAGGTAATGTAGTAAGGAAAATCTTAAAAGGAAATAAAGATTGCCTGTCTGTTTACCCTTTTTATATC
The DNA here is from genome assembly GCF_949606895.1 of Notothenia rossii. Taxonomy (NCBI): domain Eukaryota; kingdom Metazoa; phylum Chordata; class Actinopteri; order Perciformes; family Nototheniidae; genus Notothenia; species Notothenia rossii. Next base: position 24,838,728 of record NC_136906.1, read on the forward strand.
CGAGAGGTTATTTGTTGGCAGCACTATCAGTTAAACACCTGAACATGAACCTTTCCAGGAAATCACCCATCTATCACACTCTCTTTTTTTCTTCTCCGTTTTCTTAAAATTCATTTTGGAGCTGTAGGTCAGTGTGACACTACGAAGGAGGAGGCTGCACAAACTCTTTTCGTTCTCTGCGCCAGACATTTGATCATATATCCAGTAATACAGAAATATCTTGATTCAGAGAATTCGGCAGTAAGGTAACTCACAAATGTCAAGATGAATATCAGGGTAATTTATGGCAGGCAAACGTGGTACTTTTGCCATTTCTCATATTGCAAAAATGGGTAATGTGTGCCATAAAACTTGGTGGGAAATGTCAGCGTCGGACTCGTTCTGCCAAGAGAATAGCAATACTACTGCTGGGTCTACATATTTTATCAACCATAAAGCATTTCCACTTTCCACACAGGAAGGCTACCTGTTAAGTTGACCATTTACTGATCATTCTTATTTGTTCCTTTTGCAACCAACAGTATTTTAAGATATAGCAATAGGAATTCGTATAAATTATCAATGTTGCTACCAAATTGCCGTAAATGCACGAAAAATATCCAATGAACACAAAATGCAACAGTGCCACAAATATATAACTTCACCAAATGGACTATAAATATTCCAGGGCTTTTTATGAATAATACAAGATGCTTTCAGTTTATTAGGGAAGTGGTAGCAGTGAGTCGAAGCCTTCTGATGGCAGCATTTCAAGCTGATTTCACTCCTTCTACTCATGTTTGTCTCAATGCTGCAGTCAAAAGGTAAAAGAGCTGTTCAGTGCACATTAGCATCCATTTCTGAGCAGCTATGAGCCACAAAGGCATGTTTGCGTGATGTTATTTGGAACAGAATTATTTAAGAAAAAGTATGATGCTCCTTGTGTTCCACACAAAGTAAACCAGTATCCTTAAATTCTACATTAAAGGTCACCTATTATGCAAGATCCACTTTTTCACATCTTTTATACATCAACATGTCCCCCCTCTGTGTAAAGAGATTCTGAACGTTTCAGGAAAAAGCATTCTCTCTCTTTTTGTCCTGATCCATTTATATAAAAACCTGTCTGAAAATGAGCTGATCAGATTTTGGCCACTTTGTGATGTCATAACGATTTATTGGCTTGTGTAACCATTCGCCAATCACCAACCGAGGTACCCCCCCCCCCCCCCCCACACACACCTTATCACCTGAATCTCCTCCTAGAGCACCATTGTGTTTTTTTAAACAATATCTCTCAGAGGGGCGTGGGGAGTGGCTCCTTATTTTCATCTAACAGACAGAGAATCAGCACTTCAGAGACATGTTTTGTATATATCCGAGACATAATATATTGAAGAAAAACAGTATAATAGGAGACCTTTAAAGAGCCTGTGACACGAGTTTCCCCCATCATCCAAACCCATCAATTTGAGTAAATATTGTCCCCTTGAAAACCGTTACTGAACTGATTTTGGATATTTGTACTTTGATAACCATTAATCTGCCCTTCAATGTTGACCATTTTCTGGATCTTCTCGGGGATTCTTCAAATCCCGTCAAATTATGTGTGACGTCATTGCGGGCCAAGCGCTCCAGCTGCACCGTTCAGGATCCCAGCATCTGCATGTTAACGCACGATGGCGCACACAGCAGCAAGCTCAGACAGCGATGACAGTTTAATTTTGAACGTGTCTGAGAGCTCATATGAGGCTGAAGGATCGGTTTATGTTGTATCTGTTAGAAGTTTAGAAATTAGGTGCGTCAATATGGGCGATCATACGGTCATGTAGCCAGTGGTGGACTGGGACTAAAAATCAGCCCGGGACTCTCGACCGGCCCACCTCGGTACCGCTAGTAAATTGTCAACGGGGGGAGTGGGGGATGTGCTAGTGACTTATCCGACCGGCCCACTTCGGTACCGGCCCATCGGGATTCGTCCCGATGGCCAGTCCGCCACTGCACCCAGCCCAGCCCACGTAAACTGTCAACGGGGGGAGCCTCGCTGCGGGGAAACGGTGGACCTAGTTTCCCGATCGGAGTGGAAATTATCCATTAATTTCCACAACATTGTGTTAAAAAAAAACACACGTTTAATCCATGTTGGTGTACTACAACTACAAAAAGCATCGGTTTGTTTTTTCATCAGGAAATGCAGACCGGCTCAAACAAACAATTTGTAAATCATCCTCCTCACGATCATTTAATGTTTCATATGTTTGCCGAATTGACATGAAAGCACTAATACATGTACAGTAGTGTAATCCACTTGAGTTTACAACTACAAAAATAATCGATTTGTTTTTATATCACATCCGACGGGAGGAAATTCAGCAGCTCTCACTACCGATTTGTAGTCCTAATTTAATCATCATCTTCACCACGATCATTTATGTTTATGTTCGTCGAATTGACATGAAAGCACTGACAAATATGAATATATTGTAGTCAACTTCATTAAAACGTTATTAACGTGCCTACACTCAGTAATTCACAATTTCTACGCATGACAACACACTTTGTCCGTGTTTGGCTCTCTCGCCGCACAGTGAAGCGTTCCCGCATTGGCGTCACTTCCGGCCTCCCCCAAAACTTCAAAATGAGTCGAAGGAATTTCCCCGCGATGTTCGAAATTAATGATATTTATCGGAACGGTATCGCACCTTCTTTTTTAAGATGACGGTTCGAGACGACTAGTAGCCCAATATTTCATTGCACAACAGTTGTTGGGAGGCTGTCACAGGCTCTTTAAAGTAGAAAAAATCAGCACGGTATAAAAAAGTGTTTTTATTACAGTCATGAAAGCACACCATGATGTTGCCAGTCGGTTAATCTCAGACTTGCAAATATTCCTTGATTATGAACTATAAGATCCTTTCAAAACAAAATCTTGCAAATTAAATTCCCATGTTTGTATGATAGTTTGGAGAAAAATGAATATGGTGTATTTTGCTCTCTCACAGACTTGTAATTCACCATTCTCCATGCTCAGCAGGGATCTTACATGGTGTGAGTGTCTTGTGCTTTTTCATGAATAAAAATGAGCAAGGAAATGAAGATGACAATGACAAATTTCATTCACAGCCCTGAAATATTTATATAATGGTCATCAGTAAAGGCTTGGCAGTCTTAGTTTACTTTCCAATATGTAATTTTGATTTCCAGCTAATGTGGAAGAGTTTAAGATCTAGAAAGTCTCTAACATAAAGCTTTATGGTTGAATTGCTGAATGGATGAATGTCCAACCTTAACAGTGCCTCTCAAGCATGTCACCCTTAATCCTCAGCAAGTGTAGTAGATGTTAGTTTTTCATGACATTGAGTATCTGACAAAAGATCTTGAATAATGTGTTTAATACCTGGTTGCAAATGTAGGCCTTTATAATTCTATCCCTGCACTTTTTCCATTCCAAACAACGTGAGTACTTTCTATAATAATTGATTCTGTTCTAAACATAGTCATTGAGTTGCTTTATTAAAGAACAGTAGTGGAGTCAGAACTGAGGACTGATGTCGTTGAAGTGAAATGGCTCTGTACTTCCACCTTGTTTATAGATGTAGCACAATGATACCGAACAGAAGTGGAATGTGTATTGATCTCGTTATTTAAAGGGGTCCTATTATGGTTTTTGGGGTTTTGTCTTTCCTGTAGTCTGTTATATCGGTAATGTGCATGTAAATGGTCTGTAAAGGATACACTCCAAAAGTTGACTTAGGGAGTTTCTCTTCCACCAACTCTCCCCTGCCTGAAACGCCTCCTTTGGAGTCTAATGCATTGTACAGTACGTGATAGGCAAAGGGGGCAGGACATCTCTAAGCACAACAGAGCTGGCCAGCTAACCAATCAGAGCAGACTGGGCTCTGGTTTCAGACAGAGGGTGAAAAGAGGTGCTGCAGCACAGGCAGTATGAGAAAAATAAAGAGCTTTTTGAACATTAAAGCATGGAAACACATCACAGTAGAAGCACAACATACAATTATGAACCTGAAAATGTGCATAATTATGCTTTAAAGTGGGTTTAAAAAAAAAATCTAATTGTGTTTAGTCAGCCGTTTCCAGCTGCAACTGGTCATCAACTGAATGTGACAACCGTAAATGATTTCCTCTCTCGAGGAGGGCTCTGTGAGACAGTGCTAGTGGGTGAGTGTGGCAGCCTGCTGCTGTGTTTGATTTTCGATCACCATAATATTTATGATACTGTGCCGATAGCTCCTTGTAAACACTTTGTATCATTTTGAACATGGTGTGAATTGTGTGTGAAAAGTTACAGTACAGCATGTTGATACTGTCAGTAAATTGTTAGACTGTTAATCCTTGTAATATCTTCCTCACTGTGCTCTAGAGCAGGGGTTCCCAAAGTGGGGGTCGCGAGACCCCGAGGGGGGGTCGCGAGATGATTACAAATTAAAACAATTATTACAAATTAAAATATTATTATTATTATTATTATTATTATCCATCCATCCATCCATCTTCTCCCGCTTATCCGTGGTCGGGTCGATGGGGTAGCAGTTCCAGCAGAGAGCCCCAAACTTTATTTTCCCTGGCCACATCAACCAGCTCTGACTGGGGGATCCCAAGGTGCTCCCAGGCCAGCGAAGAGATATAATCAGGGGTGCACATAACTTTCTCAGTGAGGTACTCAGGCCCCGGCCACACGAGGACGAAAACGTTCGTTTGCGTTACTGTTTAGTGTCATATAGACCGTCCGGCCACACGAGGACGACCAAATATGACAGTAAACAACTGCGGAAACCATGGGCGCGGGAAGGGGGGTGCTGAGGGCGCTGCAGCACCCCCAAGCGGCAGGCAGGGGGTGCGGAGCTCCCCTGTCTGAATTATTATTTGACGGTTATTGCTGCTCCCGCTGTGCATAATCTGTGTGATATGTAGCCAACAAATTCCACATTGTTGGTAAAATAATATTTTGGCCTGCCCCGAATGTTTTTTCTGTAGCCCCGGACAATTCTGCCTCAATAATATAATACATTAACCGTGCTTTACGTGAACCTCATCAAGACACTAGAAAGGACGGCAGGACTGTAATTTCCCGTGTTCAGTGAATACAACAGAGGCAAGACACCAGACCAATCAGAGAGTTGCATGGAAATAAAAGTGTGCTTGTGTCATTCAAGCTCGCGGCTCTGTGTGTGTGCGGAAATAGCGCATTTACTGTGTGTGAGAGAGGGGGAGAGAGAGAGGGACCGGTGCCAGCAGCAGGGACCGTGTTGTTAGCATCTGGTTAGCTAGCTGCACTAACGGACATACGGAGCTGTTTGTTCCACAACAAGCTGGAGGAGAGCTCTCCTCTCAGACTGAGAGGCTCAGATGAGCTAAAGGACTCTCTGAGTGTTTAGATAGTTAACTTTAGTCTAAGTTATCTCAGTAGGTCTCAAACGGTTTGGTCAAAAATTATTCAAAAGATTATTTCCGCGGCACACCTTCATATGATCATTATAGTTATAAAAAAAATAAGAGAAAAAAGGAAAAAAGTTATGAAATACTATATGGCAGTAAAACAAGAATACAGTTTGAAAGGGGAGTGATTTGTAAAATATCCATAAAGAAAAAGAACATCTGCTTACAGTTGTGTTTCATCTGGGTGTTGAGAGATGTATCCATAGATCTCTTAATGTTGCTCTCAAAGTGCACCAGATTGATGCTTTTAACTTCAATATTTAAAAAAAATCTTCCCTGGGGAGCATCCCCCCGGACCCCCCTAGAGGAGGTGAGGTCCGCTCCCCACTCGTAAAAAATAGCACTTTACCCCTGTCTATATGCCGTGAGCTGATTATCGAGCCTTCATTGTAACAGTCGCGGGTTTACTGTGTGTTTGCGTGTGGGGAGTTTTTTTGTGCGTGCTCTATAGTGCCCGTAATAGTGTTCACTGGAGTCCAGCACCTCAGCACCCCCACTCAAAATACCTTCCCGCGCCTCTGGCGGAAACGATAACGGGTCCCAAGGTGGAAAGAACGGCATACGCAACGCTCTGGGGGGTCCAACGGCTCCGTGTGTACGCCCTATACGATCATTTTCTGATAATGATGACGCAATAGCCCCGCCTCTCCCCACCTCTGCTGCTCACCCCCGCGTCAAAGTAAACTGCATATTCAGATTATTTATCTTTCTCTCGATATGGACATAAACGCGAGGGAAGTCTAATCTGACAGGACGGAGACACGCAGCTCTGCTCAGCTGCAGCTCACCTGCAGCTCCTCCCGCTGTGATGCAGCGGTGAACGGAGCAAAACACACACTTCAAGTCAGATCATCACCCTTAGCTATTTTAATTACCTCTCAAACTACCTAAACTAGTTATAAATATGTTTATTTTTACTGTCGGCCGGGTCACTTATTACTGGATCAGCTGCTGCTTGAGACAGACACTGACGCTGTCCAAAGAGATGGAGGAAAAAGAGAGGCTCCATGTATTATATTATTATATTATATAGACTCGTTATTCATTTGTTTTAAAGCTCAATAAATAACAAAGAAGACCTTTGACCGGCACTTTTATAATTTTGTCCGGAAGATTTCAACTTTAACACACGTTGACTGGCGAAAACCTCTGCCCGGTTCCCTCGGCCCCCACCGTGGAGAATAAACAGAAGGGCAACCATAACAACCATGCTTCTTCGCTGCTTTTGTGGAGGAAGTTACAGCGCCACGTACATGCTGCTGCATATGTACTGCAGCTTCTCCAGACACTATCCGATGAACATTGCGTCTGGACGGAAGCTTTTTTGCGTTTGCGTTAATCCTATGCATTTAGCCGTATCCAGGGCCTCAGATGAGTACCTGGAGTCAGTGTTTGGTGTTTGGTTTCATTTAATTTCAAACCTTTATTTAATCAGATTGCTTCCATTGAGATCATAGATCTCTTTTTAAAGGGAGACCTGCAGCATATAGTAGACCCTCCAGAAAAACGCGGGCAAAAATAATTTATTATGCGGGCTAAAATCCTTGATTATGCGGGCTAAAATCCTTGATTATGCGATTAAACATGCGGGTGTTTTATGTGATTTTATTTATCTTCATTCAATGTTTATTTATTGTAAAAGCAATTGGGCTATTTTAATCACACTCTCTATCTCTCTCTTACACACACACACACACACACACACACACACACACACACACACACACACACACACACACACACACACACACACACACACACACACACACACACACACACACACACACACACACACACACACACACACACACACACACACACACACACACACACACACACTTCTCCGCCTCATTCTGTTTTCATTTACTCGTTCGTTATCTGACCAGCTTCAATCTTGTAGGCTACTCACTTCGTTTCTTGTAGCCCTCGGAAGGGTTTTGGAGGTTGATGCCTCGGTGAACGTGAGTTGTTTGGCTTTCTTGTCCGCAGCAGCAGAAAGCATTTTCGATTGTTTGAATGAATCAAAGTGGGTCGTCACCGTCGACTTTTTCTTATGCTCCAACACACAGTTGCACGGGGTGCAGAATAGTTTCCCCCCACTTTCGTGAAAGACATTGGGGTACTGCTTTGTCCGGTCTTTAGCAGAAATGTTCGTCGGTAAATAAGATGGATCAGATTTTTTGATCTTGGTGTTTTCTCTCTCGTGTGAGTTCCACACGTTCACTCTACGTTGTTGTTTACCTTCTGTGATGCGCGAGCTGATGACGTCGCGTCATCATCACCACTACTTCACGTCAAGACGAGTTAACTTTTTTTTCTTCTCAACTTTGTGTGGAAAGATGCGGGGATTATGCGGCCTTTTGATAAATATGCGGCCTTTTAAAAATCTGCGCCATTTTGCTTATTATGCGGTCAATTCTGCGATCGCAGAATCGCGTTTTTCTGGAGGGTCTAATATAGGTTCCACATGAAACATAAAACAATAAAAGACATCATACATTATATTTACAGGATACATTTACATAGTTATAGACATTTACAAGTGCCCATAGTATCAAAGAGCATTTCATTTAGCCTAGCTTTAAAAACATGCAGAGGAATGAGATTGCTCAGTTTCAATTCATACTGAAGATTCTTCCAAGCAAGTGGAGCTGCGCACATAAAAGCTGTCTTACCTAAGACAGTCCTTGCTCTTGGCACATCTAACAATACTACATCATGCGATCTCAAACAATAGCTGCTTGCAACTCTCTGTGTTATCAGAGAACAGATATAATACGGGAGTTTACCCAACAAAGCTTTATAAACAAACGTGTACCAATGACTGAGCCTCTTTACAGTAAGTGATGGCAAACCTGCCTTGGCATACAGAGTACAGTGATGTGTAAGTGCTTTACAATTTGTGACAAATCTCAGTAAGCTGTGATAGGCGAAATCTAACTTGTTCAGGCAATATGCAGGTGCATTCATATACAACAAATCACCATAGTCCAGCACAGGTAAAAAGGTCACAGTGACTAGCCTTTTCCTGGCCTCAAGCGAGAAACAGGACTTGTTTCTGAAAAAGAAACCTAGCCTAACCCTCAGCTTTTTAAGCAGGTTATTGACATGAAGTTTAAAAGTTTAAAAGTAAGACAATCATCAAGCCAGATACCAAGGTATTTGTAACAGGTAACCACTTCTAGTACTTGTCCTTGCATAGTAACAATATCTAAAACAGGCTCTGGTGTCTTTTTAGCTTTTGAAAATAGCATTACCTTGGTTTTATCCACATTTTAAAGAAGCTTAAGCTCAGCGAGCTGAGTCTGAATAATGTTAAAAACAGCCTGTAATTTAACACCAGCCTCCTTAATGGAGGGACCTGCACAGTACATAAGTCAGTGTGCGAAAAAGTACATGTCCCACCGTCCGGGACGTGTTATTTACAATATCGGACAAGTATATCTTTCAATTGACTTGTCCAGCGGACAAGTGACGTTTTCCGCCCTGATTTATTGACAAATTATTGATAAATTCAGTTTACAAAAGGCAGAACTCATTCGCAAATTGTACGTGTCCGCCATTGTTCGTTTAGAAATGTTAGTTTCGGTTCTGCTTGTCGATTCCGAAGGAAATGCATCTCGCCGCTTTCTGTACAGGTAGACGGGGGCGGGGCGGGGCGGGAAGTGTAGCACAGTGGCAGGGTTGGGAAGCAAAACTCGGTTCCGAGTAGGAACAAGAAATAACAATTGTCCGGTCCCGGGATTGATAAGAGTTGTGAGGACAGGAAGCAAGGCCGAGCCCCGCGGACCGCAGCTCTCTCTCTCTATGCTCCGTATCAGCTGATCGCTGCATAGTGCAGCTCAGCGTCTCTCTCTCTCTCTCTCTCTCTCTCTCTCTCTCTCTCTCTCTCTCTCTCTCTCTCTCTCTCTCTCTCTCTCTCTCTCTCTCTCTCTCTCTCTCTCTCTCTCTCTCTCTCTTTCTACACACAGCGGATCCGCTTCCCGTTTAACAGCCTCATCTTTGTCAAACGTTCTTATGTTCTTTCTCTAACACGTAATGAAGGTTATTAAGCGTTTTAGCTCCTGTGTTGTTAATATTGAACGCCATTTCCTTTATGAAGTGAAGCAGCCTCCCTGTGTCCTCGCGCTGTCCTCACATCCCCGGACCCCCAGACTCGGAGGAGCACAGGGATGTCAGTATTGTTTATGAAGCAGGGTATAGAAAGTACATTATTGAAATGAAAATACCATTTATTTACTTTTACAAACAGTGAGCAGCTGGGCAGCTGCAGCATGTGTATTGCAGGACATGTGTAAGCGTCTTTGAGTTTTAGAAAAGCGCTAGGCCTATAGGTTATAAATATTTAATGTATTATTATTATTCTTAGGTCTATGTGTTGGACATGTGTGGTTGGACCCTGTCTCACAGGCAGGTTGCAGTGTAACATCATAGAAGACTGGGCCAATTGTACATTCTCAAACTGCACCACTTAGAACTAACTAAACAATGCAGAGATTATTTCTCTATAATTGTATTCAATAACCGTAATAAATTAAACAGTATGAAGTGATTTGTAAATAGGAATACAGATTTGACTTAATGTTTTCATAAATATATATTTTCTCCCAGTTTGTCATGGGACTTATTTTTACCCTCTCAAAGAACCGGAATCGAGAACCGAAAATAACTGGAATCGAAAAGCAGATCCGGAATCGTTCAAATCCAAACGATACCCAACCCTATGTGTGATGCAGTAAAATCTTACCGCTCACTTACGTTAGCGGTGTCGTAAAAACCGTGGGAAAATGTAAAATACGATGGCGAAGAAGAAGATTCCAGTGGCCCCAATTTGTGTCCATTCTGGACAAGTGAGAAATGTATTCGGACAAGTAAATTGCCAAACTCACTTGTCCATGGACAAGTATTCTCTAAAAACTTTTTCTCACACTGAAAGGTAAAGTAGCTTCATTCATATTTTCACCTAAACTGTTGATATATATGGAGAATAAAAGTGGACCTAAAACAGAACCTTGGGGAACACCATTAGCAATGTTTAACCACTCAGAAGACAGCCCATCAAAGTGAACACATTGGGACCTTTCAGAGAGGTAGTTCACAAACCACCCCACTGCATGGCTGGATATGCCAATACTGACCAGCCTCTGCTTTAAGATGCGATGATCGACGGTGTCAAACGCTTTGGACAGGTCAATACACAGAGCTGCACAACTTTGTTTATTATCTAAAATACTCATAATGTCATTCACCACTTTCATTGTCGCAGTGATGGTGCTGTGTTGCTTTCTGAAGCCTGACTGATGTTTAGACAGGATATAATTTTTACATAAAAACTCCTTTACTTGTTCACTCACTAGGTCTTCAAGAACCTTAGCCAGAACTGATAATTTAGAGATGGGCCTATAGTTATTTAAAATAGTTGCTTCCCCTCCTTTTAGTAAAAACAAGACATAAGCTGACTTCCATACTTTTGGAATTGCATTTGTGTTGAGGGAGAGGTTAAAAAGAGTAGTGAGAGGAAGAGCAATAAAATCTGCAGCTATCTTTAAAAAGAAAGGTTCTACGTTGTCCGGGCCAGCCGGTTTCTTAGGATCTAACTTGGTTAATGCTTCATGAACAACATCAACAGTAAAAGGAGTAAAACTGAAAGGGTTTTCCAGACCACATTGTTCAGAGTCACGGATTGGGGTGTTCACAGAAGCAGAGTTAGAAACAGAATCAAACAGGGAGCCACAGGACACAAAATGCTTATTAAAGCAATTTAACATGGTGGCCCTGTCCGATATAGAGCCAGATGCTGTGGTAAGGCAAGGAGGTAGCTCATTACGGATCTCACCGGTGAATATCGATTTTATGGCTTTCCAAAATCTCCTAGGATTATTTAGGTTTTCTGTGGTAACTGACAAATAGTACTTCGACTTTGCACTTTTGACATGTGAAGTGAAGCTATTTCTTAGCTGCCTAAAACGCAGCCATTCTACCTCTGAGCCTGATTGCTTAGCCTTTGCCCAGGCCTTGTTTCTCTCATGCAGGAGACTGGACAGTTCAGCAGAAAACCAAGGATTGTCTCGTCCCTTTACTCTAAATTTACGCAGGGGTGCATGTCTATCAATGATCTCCATAAAACCAAGATAAAAATAAGACCATGCAGTTTCTACATCAGCACAGTCTCCACTCAAAGTTATTTGATGAAGCCCCCTGTATCGCGAACGTCAATGGGGGGGGGGGTGCGAGTACTTCATGACCACAGAGCGTGAACGTTGTGATCAGCTGTTTTAGCGCAGTTCTCCAGTGAAGGGGGGGTCTACCCCTTGGTCTCTTCCCAGCTGGACGTGCCTGGATCACGCCCAGGTGGCATCCTTACTAGGTGCCCTAACCTTGTTTCATTTTGTAGTCATATTAGAATCTAAAGTCTTTACAGATGGGATTTTGGATATCTCTTTTTATCACTCCATAAATCAGAAAATACTGTCAACAGCCCTAAAATATGAATTTCCGCCATGGTTTTAGGTATACAATTTTATATAATTCAGGCTATGAATGATATATGAACAAACCTTTCTGTAAAAGCCTTCGTTATATTGATAGGAATATAACTGGAAGGTTTGGTGTATGTAAGTGCTACTGAAGTTGACATTTCTCACTCAGAACATGAGAAAAAACGCATTTTGAGAAAACAACCTTTAAAGGTCCCATGTCATGGCCATTTCTACTGATCATAATTCCATTGTTGAGGTCTACTAGAATAGATTTATATTGTGCAATTTTCCAAACTCACATTGGTTTCTCATACAGCATCTCTGTATAGTATGTGTATTCACTCTCTGTCCTAAACGGCTTGTTGGAGCTCCTGCCCCCCCCCCCTCCCTATGAGCCAGTGGTCGTCTGTGAGACAGTGAGACACAGCGAAACCAAGCCCGAGCACACACACACAGACTCACAGCCTCGCCGCATCCTGCCATCTCAGGGAGGAGAAATAGGCGGAGCTGCAGCTGAGAAACTATTGTGTGTGTGTGTGTGTGTGTGTGTGTGTGTGTGTGTGTGTGTGTGTGTGTGTGTGTGTGTGTGTGTGTGTGTGTGTGTGTGTGGGGGGGTGTGTGGGGGGGTGTGTGGGTGGGACCAATCCGCGGACTTAACGCAACGGCTCTGCGGACGTAACGTAACGGCTCCACGGATTGGTCCATTTGGGTATGGGCACGTCACTCTACCCAGGAAGAAAACAATGAAAAAAGAGAAATCTCCAACGAGGCGTTCTGGGGCAGCATAGACGGGTCTTTTCTGTGTTAGAGTTTTACTCGCTACAGGGTGTACTTTGAGGGTTTGTGACTGCAGACCGTTTACATGCATAAAAACCTTCATAACACAAGGGGACGGGTAATAACCGGAAAAGCATGACATGGGACCTTTAAAGATTGCTGTGTGGCCTAAACCCTCCTGTTCTTTGGATGACACCTCGGCGCACTCCGTGAAGGTATCATGGCCAGGGTCATTTGTTTTTTATCTAACCTTGCTTCGTACAAGTGACAATTGTTGTTGTCTTCTCTGTGAATGTCTTTTTCGCTGTTCTTTTGCCATACTGAGATTTACATTTCCAGCGGAAAGCTAACGAGGAAGTGTTTTAGCACACCACGTGACGCATCTGAACGAATCACATTGTCAGAAATTGGTACCATCCAATGAGATTTCGTTTTTTGGTTTAAGACCACTTTGTACTTTCACGATTGGTTGCTGATACAAAGGAAATAATGACCATATTTGGATCCGATGAGATTTGTGCAGGAGAGACGGAGCTTTCCAACACCTATCTTTGATGACATGGTGCAAACAGCGGTCGCGGTACTTTATGTTACGTTAGAATCAGTGGCGTTGCCTGCACTGAATGTTTTTTCTGTATACCCAGACAATTCTCCCTCAATAATATAATCAGGGGTGCACATAACTGGTACGCAGGTACACATGCGCGGCACAAATCTGAATTGCGTAACGTCACATGTGTCACTACGCGCCTTTGCGTACCTCAAAACATCAAAACAAAACACATATTTTATCTACTCGTGTGTCTTGTCAACACTCAATGGAGTAAACTACGAGACAAGTACAAAAAAACAAAGACATTAAGCAGCTACGTTGCCGTTTCGCTCCCTGCAAAAAATCTTCGGACTTTCTATGACTGATTGACCTGGGTGCTGGCCGAGCCGCGCAGGACATAACCGACGGACCTGTGAAGCTTTTCAGGAGGCAGAGGCTTTATCACTGGACCGGACGACAGAGTTGTTCACCGTGTGCACAGACAGGGTTAACGTCGGTATGAACAACAGAATTGTGCCAAAACTCCGCCAACTGGCTGCAGTGGGAGACTCCTCTGCGCACATTCTGTGCCCCGCGCACACACACTGGAGAACTGCGCAAAATCAGCTGATCACAACGTTTACGCTCTGTGGTCAAGCTGCTGCAGTTTTATTTACAACAAATTTCCTCAGGGTGTTAATGGAAGAGTTTGAAATCAGACAGAGGCGGAAGAAGTACTCAGATCTTGTGTAGGAATACTCTGTTACAGTAAAAGTCCTGCATTCAAAATGTTACTCAAGTAAAATTAGAACATTTTTATCAAAATAAAATTAAAGTACCAAAAGTAAAAGTAGCATCAAAGTCAAGTAAAGTACAAATATCTCAACATTTTAAGTACAGTACTTGAATAAGTGTACTTAGTAACTTCCCACATCTGAAATCAGATATGACTTCAAGTCATGTGATCATTTCTTAGTATTTGATCCTTCAACTTGACCTCAAGGAAATGCAAGGACTTCACAGTTTTGGCAACACGTTTTGGAGAAAGCAAATCGGAGGCTTAAAAAGAGACAGGGAGGTGCATCTTCATCCTCTTCATCATCTAGCATGCAAGAAGTGTAAATAGAGGATAGTGAAGTAGACACTGAGGAGGATCACGCTTCGTGTGGGGTGAGTACCAAACGCTGTCTCCTGGTACTCATTTGAGTAACTCACTAAAAATTAAATACTATATGACAGTAGAACAAGAATAAAGTTTAAAAGGGTAGTGATTTGTAAAATATCCATAAAGACAAAGAAAATCTGTTTTTCAGTTCTGTTTCATAGTGTTGAGAGGTATCCATAGATCTCTTAATTTTGCTATCAAAGTGCACCAGATTGAAGCATTTCAATTCAATATTTAAAAAAACATCTTCCTGGGGGAGCAGAAACCCTAGACGGTGTTAGGTCCACTCCCCATTTACAAAAATAGCACTTTACCCCTGCTTACACCTATATGCCGTGAGCTGATTATCGAGCCTTCATTGTAACAATCGTGGATGTACTGTTTATGTGCGTGTGGGGAGTGTTGTAGTAGAAAAACCTTAATGGGAAACCCTACATGCTTGAGCAACCTCCATGAAACGTCAAGCTACCCCACAGCACCCCCAAAATAAATCTCTGGCTCTGCCACTGTGGGCTAAGCCCCGAATGTTTCCAGGTCCAGGAAACGCCCCTGGTTAGAATGCTAACTTTTGGTGAATTTAGGAGAAATCTACTGACGCAAAAAGACAAACTATAGTAAAATAAACACCTAAATGTGTATTTTGTACGTTTTCCTTCCAAAAGCCTGAAATAAAACATGTTATGGAATCCAAATAGCACAACATCTCAAAATTGACCAGTGCATGAAAAACTATGTTTTTGCCTTCCGTGTCTCGCCTTAATGAGTGAGACACACCGGAGTTGAGGATCTGTGGGGTTTGTATGTCGATATATGGGAAAAACTGTTATTAGTATTACTATTATTAATAACGTGTGCATAGACATTTTTCAGGTGCGGACTGGCCATCAGTAGAATGTCCCCGCAGCGAGGCTCCCCCCGTTGACAATTCACGTGGTGGGGAGTCGCCAGTCTCTGGCACTGTTATTTTGGGGGTCGTGGGCTAAAAAGTTTGGGAACCCCTGCTCTAGAGGTATGAGTTAAGCCTTTAACAAATTATCCAGGCCCCATATATACAGTGTATGTCATATTTATATTGGGGAATAATTCCCACATGTGTGTGCTTGAGAATATGTTGTACTTTTGTTATTTTGTTCTCTTTTTCAGCCTTTGCAAAAGCCTCCAAGACTCTTGCTCCGAAATCCCAATAGAGAAAAAGAGAGTAGGCATGACGTAAATCTATTACTTTTGTATGAGAGTTCTACATTTCCCTTATTATTATATTTCAAATATGCTTTATACACACACAATGCACACTGGTGCGTAGAGCACCCAAGGCCCCTTAAATACCAATCAAACACTGTGGCACCAGTTAATTTATTTTCAGCAGCTGTGGCAGGTCGTCTTGTTGGCCCACCTCGCTCCTCGCTGTAAAATATTGATGTTGGCTCTTGCAATGGAGGGGAGAGAAGACATGGATATAGGTATTATGTCTGTGGTAAAGCTAACATCCCTAGAGCTTCTTGAATTCAGGATTCATTATTGTTTAGGACAGATCCACATCACCTGATTCCTCATAATTTTTGCCTTGTTTTATACTGCCAATATCTTTCAATAAAACTCACTAAAACAGCAACACTGAGGCCCCGACACCTAATCTATAACATGACATAACCTCAAATGTTTAGCATCTCATTCTCCATTCTTAATCCTCCTGTTTATGTTACATTTTAAATGAATAGTGACCATTAAACTATGACTGTAAGGAAAGCTACAAGCCCTTCAGCCAAAAAGGTTGAATATGATGTTTTCCGAAGCCAATAAGGTACTTAAATGAATGAAGCAAGATTTCTGCTTATCAATACCATTGACTGGTCATGGTCATATAGACAGTGCCATGTTATACATTATTACCATATATTACAAGTGAAATACTTGATTCCGATTGGTCAATTTCAGAGGTTATTAATTCTCGCCAACAGACCGCTGCTAAGGAGAGCAGACTGTTGCCAGGGAGGGTCAAGGAACTGATTGCAGAAATATCAATCCGTGGAAAGAAGTCTGGTAAATTGAACATCAGATGTGGAGAACAAACATTAGTTTTGTAAAACACCATGGTCTTTTTTCATTAATGACCACCTCGCTGCACATTATCCCTTATCTATTAATCTGAAGTTTTTCCAAAATAACAAAATGTTTTTAGAATCATGGTTGAGAGGTGGGGGTTAACACTGGAGGTCTTATTGTTAAGCAGATGTTACTATATTGCTTACAATGTCTTAGTGTTATACCTCTTCACATTGGTAACATAGCTGGAAACACATCAATCAAGCAATCAATCAATTTAGAACTGTGTACTGTATTTCTAGATAGCATAGCACACACACTGCTTAAAACAGAAATCATTTTTTGGGGAAAAAGATACCACAGTTTGTACCCTGCAGCAATCCGCTAAAAAAGTGTTGCTGCTGCGCGTGCTGCTAATCATATTTCAAACAATGCAGAACGGTTTGAATAAGAGGAAATAAACCCACTCACAACATTTTTGTTTGTGTGTTAAAGACGCTTAATTATGTTTTTATCATTAAAGTGAATCATTTGCATTGAAAAATGTGATCCAAATAACCTGGGATAAGTATAAGCCTGCCTGAAAGACAATGAATAAACCACACATTTTGACTGTCATTGGCAAGAAAAAACAATTGATTTTTCTGGTAATTTCCTTTTCAACTAATTTCCATCATTGACAACACCACTTATGGACCTTTAAAACCTTTAACCTTGTCTTGGCCTGTTGTGCATCGATTGTGCTGAAAATGCTGAGCATCACTATGTATGATTATTAATCGCACACCCTTGAATCCTCACTGTAGGTGAGAGAACTGAGGTTTACACACACACCCACACACACACACCCACACACACACACACACACACACACACACACACACACACACACACACACACACACACACACACACACACACACACACACACATGCGGCGACATGAGGGATAATTCACTTCATCATCAGCATGTTTCATCAGAACAGCTGGAACGGTCTAAAGGGAGCTGTTGAAAATAAATTACAAGGGAAAGGTTGGTGGAATATATTTTTGAACAAGGATTCATGGCAATTTAAACGCAAAGTGCAAACCAAATGACTGAGCTGCAAAATGTCAATTATCCAGAAGACTTTCTTCATACGCTAGCACTTCTAAATAAAGTGTCACAGCTGAGATGTCTGGCATCAGGGGCGGATCTACAGGGGGGCAAGGAGGGGCAGCTGCACAGAATAAATCTGAGAGCAGACATTTCACGAGCGCACAGAAACAGCCTGAGTGCGAGGAGAAGGTTTTAAGCTGGAACACAGGAAATCTGTAAGCAGCAATATATCTGAGTGCAAGCGTACATTTTGAGCACAAGCAGAGCAAATCTAAGTGAAAGCAGGCACTATTTGAGTGCGAGGACAGGGTTTGAGGGAAAGAAATCAAAGTATGCTCTCAAATTTAAATACCACGCTCTTGAATAAAAATAGGGAATAACCCCCATAATCGGCGGCGGTATTTGACGCTTAGGGAAGCACCATATCCATTTATGTCGGCAGCTCTTAAAGACAATGTGAGCGTCCATTCCCATTGGATAACGGAGAATTGTAAACCCGGAAGTAAGTATTCTCCTTACTGTCGATTGATTTGACAGTGATATCTCCACTACTCATCAACTCAAAAACACCAGTTTACCTTTGTTAATTAAACAACATTGATAGGTTTAAATTGTGTACAATGCTTTTGTGTTTTCCCCCTTCAATTCTGAGAAACAACTTGTTTTCTCTGAAATGTGGAGCGCCAAAGAGACTACACTACCCACAATCCCCAGCTATTATTGTGACAACGCCTGTCCACTTTGAAAAACCTCGTGATAAGTCAACAAGCTCTGTGACTGGATGAAACATAAATTAATACAAAAAAAGTGACGTAGATTTTACTCATCTATTGTTCAAAACCATTCTATTTATTCTAACGTAATTTACATGCCAGTGTTTTATCTTTTTATTACTTATATTTGTATACTTTATTTGCTGTGAGTTATATCTGAAGCAAATTATGTTTCTGAAGATGTGTAGTCAATTCCACCCTTCAATGTAGCATAAATGTGAACTCTCATTACAGGAACAATACCGGAAACAGACGTAGGAAAGATCCTCAGCTCGCTGATTGGATGTTTTAGCCGCAATGCACGTTTTTAAAGATACTACTGATTTTAGTAGAATTACAAAGTAACAATGAGCTGTCATGTGGGTATATATTAATGCTGCCCATTATGGATACAAGCGATTTTCACCCATTTAGTAATTAGATGTTTTAAATTTGTACACACCAATGTGTTTCCTATTGCCTAAACCTCCAGGGCTGTACACAGTTTAATACTGTAAACGTCTTTTAAAACTACAATTCCCAGTAGAGACGTGCCATAGAGAACATGTTGCGAAACACAATAGCCAGCATTTGTAGTTCTGGGGGGGCGTTCGAGTCCAGTTTTGAATAGCCTGCCGCGGTATCGTTTAATTTCAAAGAGCTTGACGCTCGGCGTAACCTTTGCGCACTGCCACTCCAACATCCAATCCCAGAGCTTGAAGATTAATCACGGGGTTTGCCGCAAAGCGGACAGGCGTCGTCACAACAATAGCTGGGGATTGTGGGCAGTGTAGTCTCTTTGGCGCTCCACATTTCAGAGAAAACAAGTTGTTTCTCAGAATTAAAGGGGAAAAACACAAAAGCATTGTACACAATTTAAACCTATCAATGTTGTTTAATTAACAAAGGTAATCTGGTGTTTTTGAGTTGATGAGTAGTGGAGATATCACTGTCAAATTAATCGACAGTAAGGAGAATACTTACTTCCGGGTGTACAATTCTCCGTTATCCAATGGGAATGGACACTCACATTGCTTTTAAGAGCTGCCGACATAAATGGATGTGGTTCTCCCCTAAGCGTCAAATACCGCCGCCGATGGGAATACATTGCTATCAGTTGAAAGCTATTTGCGTCCGTTTATGAAGCTGAAGGAGCCTCGGCCAGTCCCAACTGCACGCCACGGGACCCTGACCAAGCGTCACTCCTGGACGCTTAGGGAGTGAGAGTGTGTTACAGAGATACTGTATGAGAAACCAATGTGAGTTTGGAAAATTGCACAACATAAATCTACTTTAGTATACCTCAACAATGGAATTATGATCAGTAGAAATGGCCATGACATGGGACCTTTAAATAAAATGTGGCAAATAAATGATCAGTTGATTAAAAAGATGATACTGCGCAGTTACAATGAGCTCTCTTGTCAGAACACATCATATAGAGATATTTTCAAAGTGCATCATTCATGTCCCTGTGATCTGAAATTGTGTCGGGCTTAAAGGGAGGCAGAGTTGTTTGTAATGTAACATCTGGATGCATGGGAATAGGCCGCTAAAAATGTTATAATCATGCAGACAAGGCCTAAGCTGCTCCATTACGGGCTAAGCTGACCTATCAGTGGGGCTTTTGCTAATCCAAATTGTGCTTTAGCTGGCAGAGATTGCTCAATTCAGACGGTCTGCTGGGGAAAAAAAGAAGCTAAAATAGTTCACCTGGCATTAGAGCTGCTATGATTTATAAGATATTTATCCCTCGGTATCATATGGGCACAAATGCTAAGCTTTTATTCAGAAAAGCTCATTTTTATGGTGGATCTTCTATTTGCTTACCGTATAAATGCCAGCTATGACCATTCCGGAGTGCCTTAAGCGTGCTTTCATTTGACACAAGCTTAACAGCCTACCACACTTATATCATACTCAAATGCACTGATTGACAGTTATATTTACCACTGTAGACAGGGGCAAGCAGGGTAAGATCGACTGTGCTTACCTGTAAAAGTACACAAATATTGTTTTCTGACAAAGACTCTTTAAAGGTCCCATGTCATGCTTTTCCGGTTATTACCCGTCCCCTTGTGTGTAATGTAGCTTTTTCTGCATGTAAACGGTCTGCAGAGTCAAAAACCCTCAAAGTACACCCTGTAGCGAGTAAAACTATAGGTTACTTACGTAACTCCAGTTCTCAGAGTAACATGAAGTGAGATGTCTCACTATGGGATGCGCCTCAACGCCTATGCAAACAGAAGCATCAATCTCATTACGCCAATCCTGATTGACTGGTGATCTTGACGTCTACGTCAGGGAATCCATCCACCCTTTAAGTAGCTTGCGCTATGTCGCAGCGTCATTCAAAATAAGCACCTCTTCTCGCTTCGCCTTAGCAAGAAGGGCCGTTTGGTGAGACATCTCACTTCATGTTACTCTGAGAACTGGGGTTACGTAAGTAACCTATAGTTCTCATTCATAACACTCAGTTCGATGTCTCACTATGGGATATTGAAACTCCCATATTGCTAGACATGCTTATCTCGAAAATCACCAAAACAACCAGAACTTAACGGGTAGAACCCTGTCTCAACAAGGGGCCCAGCACTGCGCGGGCCACACTTGGAGCAGAGACATCTAGCCTGTAAAAGCGGACAAAAGTGAGCGGTGAGGACCAGCTCGCTGCTGCACAAATGTCTTGGATGGAAACACCCTTGAACAAAGCCAAGGATGTAGCCAGTCCACGAGTAGAATGAGCACGCAGGCCCGTTGGTGCCTGCAAACCCTGACTCGTATAAGCCAGAGCAATCGCTTCCCCAATCCAGTGGGAGAGCTGTTGCCTGGTAACGGGCTTGCCCTTCTGAGGGTTAGCCCAGGATACAAAGAGTTGGTCATTGCATTGAAACTCTTTTGACCTGTCCATATAGGTGCGTAAAGCACGGACTGGGCACAGCAAATTCGGCCGCTGTTCTTCAGAGGAACACAGCGGCGGAGGAAATGCCTCAATGTCAATGGGGGTACATGAGCCAACCACCTTAGGTACAAAGGCAGGATTGGGCTTCAGCAACACTCTCGTTTGCCCCGGGGCAAACTGAGTGCATGAAGGATGTACAGAGAGCGCATGAATGTCACTGACTCGCTTGGCAGATGCCAGAGCCAGTAACAACACTGTCTTCAGTGACAGGTGCTTCATGTCAGCTTCTTCCAGGGGTTCAAATGGAGGTCGAGTGAGCCCATCTAAAACCACTGCCAAGTCCCATAAGGGCACCAGTGACCTGGAAACAGGGAGGAGCCTGCGAGCCCATTTCATAAAACGGCAGACCAAGGGATGTTGGCTAGCCGTCTTTTCCTCAAAGCCCACATGGCATGCAGCAATAGCAGCCAGGTACACTTTGATCGTAGAGAAAGCTCTGTGTTTATCAATCAGGTCCTGTAGAAATGATAGAATCACCCCGACAAGACATTGAAAAGAGATGTGTCCCTTTTTGAAGGCACCAGTCCTCAAACACCCTCCACTTAGTCATAGAGGGACCCAGACCCGACGTCATGGCCGGGCCCGCCCATCCAGGATTTGGGCCCGCCCATCCAGGATTTGGGCCCGCAGTTTTAATCAGGGCTGAATACAACATTTTAATTGTTTTATTATTATGTTTATGGTTGTTATTTGTAGGGCTCTGTCCTAATATTTATTTTTGTTTTAAACTATGTTGAAAGATTAGTTTAATATCATTTTTTTAAATTTTTGCTATGAAATTCTTAATGAAATTCTGAATGAAAGGCTGCGCACGAGACTGGTTTTTCACTGGGTTGAGTCTTGTGGGTTTTTGAGTGAGATGCGGCACAGCAGCCTGTCAGTTTACTCTTGCTAGGTTAGTTTGGCTATTATCATTTATATTTATCTGCAACAATGGATATCAGGAAGTGGTTCATGAAACGAATATGGCAACTCAGCGCCAGATGCAGGCACATTAGAAGAAATCAGTTACGTTACCAACGAGCTAGCAAGCCAGCCAGGGACAAGGGAGGCTGGCAATCAATTATATTTTGAAGAGAAATTGACTCTCCAGCCGGCTCTCTCACAAACTCCGGCTCTGTGCGCAAGCAGACCGCTGCACACGCTATCTGCCTCGCTCAATCTCTCTCTCTCTCTCCCTTTCTCTCCATCGCTCAACCTCACTCCGCCCTGTGTGCTCTCCTCAAGTTTGCCTGCGTGCTTGCCCAAGTTGGCACAGCGTTACAAATGTGCCACATAACCAACCAATGGATGTAGCCTATAATAAGACCGACAACAGCCTTATGGCAACCTAAAACCCCTCTGTTTCCGTAACAACAATTCACGAGCCCCCTCCCCCCCGTTGACAATTCAGATTTCCCGGGAAATGTAAGTTTCGGGGTGGGCCCGCCCTGGTAAATCAAATGCCCGCCCAGAGACGTATGTCTGCCGCCGGGTCTGGAGGGACCTGGTGGAGGAAGCTCTTGCACTCTGAATAGTGTTTATCACCTTCTGAGGGAGCCCCACTGTATTCAGATTGTAACACTGGGCAAGGCCCATAGTGCCAAACGCTCTGGGTGTGGGTGAAATATCGTCCCCTCCGCCTGAGACAGTATTTCCCTGCGTAGCGGGAGCTGCCACGGCTGCCCGCACAGCAGCTGATATATCTCCGCCAACCAGTACATTGCAGGCCAGTGTGGAGCTATTAGGATCAGTGTGTGGCGTTGTTCTCTCACTCTGGCCAGAGTTGGGGGTATCAGAGCCAGGGGTGGGAACGCGTACAGAAGGACCGGAGGCCAAACGTGCCCGAGCGCGTCCACGCCTAACGGTGCGTTTAAATCGCGCATTGAAAAGAACAGCTGACATTGAGCGTTTTCTTTTGATGCGAACAGATCTACCGCGGCTCGGCCGTAACGCACCCACAGCTGACTCACAACCATTGGATGTAGAGTCCAGTCTGCATATAGTGGTGCACCTCTGGACAGCAGATCTGCCCCGAGGTTCATCACTCCTGGTACGTGCGTCGCTCTCAGAGAGAGGAGACGTCCGCAGCTCCATAAGATCAGTTTGCATGCCAGCATGTGTAACTGGAAAGAATGCAAACCCCCTTGGCGGTTTATATACGATATTGTGGTCGTGTTATCTGTCCTCACGAGGACATGAGGTCCTCTGAGAAAAGGCAGAAAGTGTTTCAGGGTGAGGAACACCGCTAAAAGCTCCAGATAATTTATGTGTGACCATTGGAGGTCTCTGCTCCAGAGACCCCTCACAGGTCGACCTTCGTATATACCCCCCCAGCCCATCAGACATGCGTCTGTGGTGACCACCTTCCGCGATAGGACAGCACCCATAGGCACGCCCCGTACTAGAAAAGTCGGGTGCAGCCAGTGGCGCAGTGCCATTACGCATTTCATAGTGACCATCACTCTCCGCGCGCCATGACGCGCGGGGTCCAGTCTGAGGGCATCTACCCAGCGCTGAAACTCCCTCATGTGTAAGCGTCCCAGTCGTACCACCAGGATGGCTGACGCCATGAGCCCCAGTAACCGCAGACATGATCTGAAGAGAACATATTTGCGTGGTTGGAAATGAGCGAGGCAAGCCCTGAAGGCTTTCACTCTTTCTGCTGACAGGCGGGCTGTAAAGGGCACCGAATTCAGGCGTAGGCCCAGGAAGAGTACAGTCTGGGCTGGGGACAACATGCTCTTTTCTGTGTTTATTATGAAACCCAGGTCGAGCAGGTGTTTTACGAGGACATTCGTCTGCGTAATAGCCTCTTGCTCCGACTGTGCGAGAAGGAGCCAATCGTCCAGATAACTTGCCAGGTGAATACCCTGTTATCTTAACGGGGCTATCGCGGCTTCCGTACACCGTACAAACACTCGTGGGCTGAGAGACAGACCGAAGGGAAGCACTCTGTACTCGTAACAGAGACCCTGAAAGGCGAACCTCAGATATTTCCTGTGTGGATAATATACTGGGATGTGGAAATACGCGTCTTTCAGGTCGACTGATGTGAACCAATCGTTTTGGCGCACGAGACGCAACAGAGACGTGTGAGTGAGCATTCTGAATTTGTATCTTTTGAGATATTTGTTCAGAGCCCTCAAATCTATTATAGGCCGAATTCCATTCCCACCCCGTTTGGGAACGTGGAAATACTTGGAATAAAAGCCGCTCTGACTCTGTTCGGAGAGTATTATAGATACAGCCTTCTTTTCTAGTAGCGAGAGAATCTCTTGCTCCAGAATATGGGCCGACTTTCCCCAGGCTTGCGAATGCAGAATGCCTGAAAAGTGAGGGGGGGTGACAGCGAATTGGAGTCTGTAACCCTGTGCTATTGTCTTGAAAACCCAAGCAGAATCAGTGAGCTTCCTCCACTTTTCGCTTCTCAAAGCGAGTGGAGATGTCACGTCTGCTCTCTGTGTCTTTGTTTATTTGTTATTTGTTGTGTTATGGGGCCCTCTAGTGTCTGAACACGGTGGTACCCCAGGTTGGCAACCTCGGTCGACACTGCGCATGCGCGTGGCGGTGGTGCCTTCACAGCCCCGTCCATCGTCCGCCTTCTGAGAGAGGCAGCAGCCGCTCTCAGAAGGGGGAAAGACATCAGACTGTTTATTGTTTTTATTGTTTTTCTTTTCATTTTTATTGACTGCGCCCCTGGCTTTAAGCCTGGAAATGATTTATTGAGAAACAAGAGTGATGACATGTGTTTGTATGACTTAAACGAGCAGCGGAGCTTGCTTTGATGTTAAGTCCATTTCCCTCATGGCGCGAACTTGAGGATGACTTTCTGACATCACTCGAGGCGGCGGGAAGATGGGGGCATGGTTGCACCCCGGAAACACATGAGCATTTAACACTGGAACGTGTTCTGGAGCTGGAGAACAGGGAACTTCCAGCTCTTTTATCGAGGAGAGGAGAGGAGGCTGTCAAGGCCGCTCTTTTCTTCTTCCTCGCCTGATGGCTGAAAATCTGGGCCGGCTGTGCCTGAGTGGCTGCTGCCGGAACCGGAGACTTTCTTGGCCAGCTCGTCCTCGCCTCGAGTCTGGGCTGGAGACCCGGGGCGGGCTGTGGCCTCTGCTGTTTCGGGATCTTGAAACGGGCAGGACGTGAGGCAGCCTGAGCGAAGGACTGCCGCGGGGCCGTTGAAGGCGGCGGCTGGACCCTTCGGGGAACACAAAGCCGGAGAGCCTCATCCTCCCTCCTTTTGGATTCACAGCGCTGTTGCATTGAAGCCATAGCGGTGCCAAATATGCCCTCGGGAACAATAGGCATGTCCAAGACGTCCTCTTTTTCCCGGTCTAGAAGGTTCGTCAGGTTAAGCCACCTGGCTCTCTCCTGTACCACCATTATCCCCAGCGTTTTGCCCGTGGCTTGGACTGCACAGCGCTGCACACGGAGGCAAATGTCCGTGATCACTGTGATTTCGTCCCACACGGCAGGCTCAGGTTTGTTCGTCATGTCCTCGTAGAGCTCCGCCTGGTAGGCAGTCAGCAGCGAGGAGACATTGAGCGCCCTGGCGGACAAAGCTGCGGCTTTATAGGCTCGTTCGGTCATTGCTGACTGGAAACGGTCTGCCTTTGCCGGCAGCGTGGGGTTCCTGCTCGGTGCCGAAGCCAGCCGCGGTTGGAGGTGGGCTGCCACCAGCGGCTCCATGGGCGGCATGCGGAGCAGGCCGAGCTTCTCCATGTCCTCAAAGTCCAAAGAGGAGGCACCCTGGATTGGGGCCTTGTTTCTGAAAGGGCGGTCTCTCCACGAGACCGACACCTCATCCAGCATCTCTGGAAAGACTGGGAGAAGCTGCCTCTTCATCCTCGCTGCTTGGGGCAAGTTCTTCCCCTCATAGCGAGATCTGGAGGTTTCCTTGGCCACTTCAGGCCAGGGGATGTCCAGGCTGGACGCAGCGCGTTGGCACACGGCCTGCAAGTCCATACTGAGGCAGGGCGAAGCTGGTGTGCTTTCGCCCGGGGGAGCGGACATCGCCTCCGGCTTGGCCGCCTGGGCAGATGAAACGAAGATGTTATCTTCGTGCTCATCTTAGTCGGATCCGTAGAGTAGAGTCTCCGAGCCTCCGTCTCCTCCGGTGTGAGGGAGAGAAGGGTCCATCCTCGTTAGCCGGGGTTTCGGCGCGGAGGGACAAACTAGTAACAGGTATGTTAACGTTTGAAAGAAAAAAACAAAAACCTTATCGTTATTCCGAAAGGAAAAACGGCGGGCAGATTTTTTAATATTAACTGGTGTGTTAAAATCTTTTATCTCCGTCTCCTCTGGTGTGAGGGAGAGAAGAATCCGTCCTTGCTCGCCGGGGTGTCGGAGTGGAGGGATAAACTAGTAACAGGTACGTTACCGTTAGAAGAAAAATCAAAACCTTACCGTTATTCCGAAAGAAAAAACGGCGTGGCAGATTTCAATATTAACTGGTGTGTTAATATTCAATTCAATCTTCTTGCAAAGCAAGAGTAGCCGGCAAGCGCCCGTCGACCGAAAGTTAGCTTGTGGTTCAGTCTGTGGACAGTTAAGCTAGCCCGGCTACTGATATTTTGAGATGTGCTCCGAAGCGAGAAGAGGTGTTTGAATGGTGCTGCGACGTAGCGCAAGCTACTTAAAGGGTGGGTGGATTCCCTGACGTAGACGTCAAGATCACCAGCCAATCAGGATTGGCGTAATGAGATCGATGCTTCTGTTTGCATACGCGTTGAGGCGCATCCCATAGTGAGACCTGTCTGTGCTGCCCCAGAACCCCAAATGGACCAATGCGCGGCGCCTCACGCACACACTCAATCTTTTCTCAGCTGCAGCTCCGCGGATTTCTCAGCCTGAGACGGCGGGAGCACACCCACAGACTCACAGCCAGGCTGCGGGTGTGTGTGTGTGCTCGGGCAGGTTTCGGGCTGGGTTTCGCTGTGTCTCGCTGTCTCGCCGACCCCACGCAGCAACCAGGAAACCACACAAGCCTCGCATCAGCAAGCCTCGCAACGTCCCGCCAACAGGGCACCCCAACCCAGTCTCATGGCATTTCGTGTTCACCAACACGATTTTTAATCTATTGATTCGTGTTCACCAACACGATTTCCCCCTTTTTTTCGTGTTGCACAGCACGATTTTAAAAGCAATGTATTTCTATTGGTAGTCTCACGGGATTACGTGTTATAGGAAGACCGGAAGCTGTGTGGTTCAAAAAAACATGTTCTTACTCAATATCAAGCCACAATTATTGCTTTTATTTTAAATCGTATAATTTCGGACTTTTGCTGCCGTCTGTGAGGAAAATAAATGGGGCTTTCAGGATACTGAAATCTGTATTTTTAAAATATTTTTTTCCTTCTAATTTGTTATTCTTTTCAAAATAACACACTGTTATTTACTCACCAATAACACACAATTATCCTTGTTTTTATTTATATGTTTATTTCCATAATGTCTGGCTTTTTTAGCGTCCGTCAGGAACTGAATTTCAAAATAAAAATAACCGGAAACAGACGTAGGATTTTCGAGCGATTACCCAAGATCCTCAGCTATGGTTTAAGCTCACCGATTGGATGTTTTAGCCGCAATGCATGTTGGGAGTTGGTGTTTTTATGATATGAAATCGAAAAAACATTTTAAAATAATACTTAATTCCGAGTGTTCTTGCTTTTCTCTTTGAAAGTCATCACATAACGGCATTGTAATACACGGTTCGGCTGCATTACATATTACAGATCTGCCGTAGTTCTCTATTTATAGAGCCCTGATGAGAAGAACTTTGGAAAAACTGGAAGAAATGCCGCCGAAACTGAATACTTGACGTGGATCATAAATATATCAACAATTAAACAACATCTTAAATTTCTCTTTACACAATACGTCTCCTGGCAGTATCAACACTAATTCGGCTGACTTTTACATTTGATCTAATTCATAGATAGGTTATATTTACACCATAACGGTGCACAGCTGATATAAAAGGACTTATATAAGAATGTAAATACTGAGTCTGAAATAGTATAGCAATATGCTGTAAAATTATGTGAAAACATGAATAAAAATACACATCTTCAGGTGTTGTACATACATAAGTGTCCTACACTAATAATACAAAGTTGTTATGGCTGTGTGTACCTTGTGTGCACCGCCTAGTGGTTAAAGCGTGTTATTGAATTATTTTTTTTATGTGTTATATTTGATTAAAAAAATATTAAGAGTACATACTTTCATAGGGGGAAAGTAGAAGGTCAATGATAGCAATATAGAATATAAAAAATCAAGAAGATACTATAAGTGATCTCTACAATAAAACAGTTTAGTGCAGGATGTACAAAGATATTAATAGGAGAAGGTGCAAAACAGAAAAACAAATTAACCTTTATTTAAACATTAAATAATACTTTAGATTAAGGTCTTCTTTTAAATGAGAAAAAAGCTTTTTTATCTACAGATAAATATTAAGCCTGACAAAGTACTTAACGTCTAATATATTGCTTTCCTGCAATGTTAACTATGTTGAAGCACTTATTTTAACTGATATTATACATATGAATTATAGTGGCGTGGTGTGGGAGAATTTTGGAAGGTTGAAGACCAGACGAGCCGCTGCATTCTGGATGAGCTGCAGAGGTCGGATGGCACATGCAGGTAGACCAGCCAGGAGGGAGTTGCAGTAGTCTAGGCGTGAGATGACGAGAGCCTGGACCAGAACCTGCACGTATTTCTGGCTCAGCTGGGGACGTATCCTCCTGATGTTGTAAAGCGTGTATCTGCAGCAGCGGGTTGTAGCAGCAATGTTTGCAGTGAAGGACAGTTTGTTATCTAGGATCACACCCAGATTCCTTGCAGTCTGAGTCGGAGAAACAACAGAGGTGCCGATGTTGATTGTTAGGTCAAGAGTGGGACAATCTTTTCCCGGAAGGAAAAGCAGTTCAGTCTTGTCAAGGTTGAGCTTGAGGTGATGAGCAGACATCCACCGAGAGATGTCTGCTAGGCAAGCAGAGATGCGTGTGACGACCTGGGTCTCTGAGCAGGGAAAGGACAGAATTAGTTGGGTGTCGTCAGCGTAGCAGTGGTATGAAAAACCATGCGGGCTAATGACAGACCCGGGCGAGTTTGTGTACAAGGAGAAGAGGAGGGGACCAAGAACAGAGCCCTGAGGGACCCCTGTAGTTAATTGACAAGGGTCGGACTCAGACCCTCTCCATGTAACCCTTTAGGTGCGGTCTTTGAGGTATGAGGTGAGGAGGGAAAGTGCAGTGCCTGAAACTCCAAGTTCTTGGAGAGTGCGAAGGAGGATCTGATGGTTCACCGTGTCGAATGCAGCAGACAGGTCCAAAAGGATGATGATAGAGGAGAGGGATGCTGCTTTAGCAGTGTGCAGTTCCTCAGAGACAGCAAGGAGAGCAGTTTCTGTTGAAACCAGACTGGTGCGGATCCAGAAGGTTGTTCTGATGGAGATAACAGGAGAGTTGTTTAAAGACAGCGCGTTCAAGTGTTTTAGACAGGAACGGGAGGAGAGAGATAGGCCTGTAGTTTATAACATCAGACGGGTTGAGAGTGGGTTTCTTTAGGAGAGGGATTACTCTTGCCTCCTTGAGACTGTTTGGAAAGTGACCAGAAGTTAGAGAAGTGTTGATGAAATGGGTGAGAAACGGTAGAATATCAGGAGCGATAGTCTGAAGGAGGTTTGAGGGGATAGGGTCCAGAGGACAGGTGGTAGGACGGGCAGAGGTAATGAGGGTAAGAACCTCACTTGGAGAGAGAGGGGAGAAGGGGGTCAGGGTGTGGGTGAAAGGTGGGTCTGGTGACCCAGCGGTGAGTAAAGGTTAGTCAGAAAAAGAAGAGCGAATATCATCAACCTTTTTTTCGAAGTGGTTAACAAAGTTGCTTGACAGAAGGGAGGAGGGGGGAGGGGCTTTGGGGGGGTCCAAGAGGGTGGAGAAGATGGAAAATAGTTTTTTGGGATTGGAATAGGAAGATTGGATCTTATCTTGAAAGAAAGTGCTTTTTGCCTGAGAGATGGAAGCAGAGAAAGAGGAGAGGAGAGCCTGATAGGTTAGGAGGTCGTCATGGTGTTTGGATTTCCACCATTTCCGCTCTGCTGCCCTAAGGATGGTTCTATTAGCACGCAGTGCGTCATTTAGCCAGGGAGCAGGAGGGGACTGACGAGCCTGCCGAGATGTGAGAGAACAGAGAGAGTCCAGAGAGGATGACTTTTACTCAGGTGTAACTAAAGTCTGATTTAAGGGTTGTTTATATTTCACATCATTAATACGAATCTGCAAAGTAACTCAAATAAGTGTTGTGGAGTAAAAATACCAGGCTAACCTCTGTATTGTAGTAGAGTAGAATTACAAAGTTACAATGAGCTGTCATGTGGGTATATATTAATGCTGCGCATTATGGACACAAGCGATTTTCACCCATTTATTAATTATATGTTTTACATTTGATAAAACCAATGTCATGGCAACTTCTAATTGTGGGAAAAACGAAAACGTTCAGTAGAGACGTCCCATAGAACATTTTGTGAAACACAATAGCCAGCATCAGCGCCATTGAGAGAAGAGTTGCGACAACGGAGGTCCAAAATGCTTGATCGTCACGTGGTTCAGGGAGACTTAATAGTTCCCCGGAAGTTGGTGGCTGGCCATTTGAATCACGATTTGAATGCATTAATACCAGGATAGAAATGCAATTTTTGGTAATTAGTGGTCAATAAAGGTTTTGATTTGCAATATTTATACAACATATCAATATGTGTATGTAGTTACATCAATGTTTTTTTTTTTAAAGTAACATTTGCTAATATTTGAGGATT
Organism: Notothenia rossii; assembly: GCF_949606895.1. Lineage (NCBI taxonomy): Eukaryota > Metazoa > Chordata > Actinopteri > Perciformes > Nototheniidae > Notothenia > Notothenia rossii. Next base: position 24,869,783 of record NC_136906.1, read on the forward strand.
AAGATAAAATAAGAAGTACTTTATTGATACCAATTGGGGAAATGTTTACGCTGCAGCAGCAAAAGACAAGGCATTGTACATTAGACAGTTAAATGACTATAATTAAACAATCGAAAATGTAAACATCTTAAATAGAAATAAAATAGCATTACAAAAAGTAGAAAAATATACATAGTGTGAACAGCTATCTTACCTGTTAACATATTCATGTTAGGCTAACGTTGCCTTGGTTAAAGAGCCTGTTGTTTATTGCTTTGAATTCTTTAAAACAAATATTATCTTCTTAAACCTGTATGGTAGTCAGGAGCATCACATCCTAATGTTTATTGATATATTTAAAGGGATGGGAAGGAATCCTTCAAAATTCAGATTAGATACATTTTTACCATTTCTTTAATTCATGGTGGTTTCAGTAATCCCCTGGTAATTGAGGACACAGGTAATCTAAAGTACTAATGTAATCTTTATGACTTTCAGAAAGGACAGGAGACCCACAGGTGCCTATCAATGATTGTCAACTGAGTCAAAGCACTAGCAGCAGCATGATGTTGATGTTAAATGTGTTGTTTTAGGAACATCCATTGTAAATACATGGAATTCAATAAACATTGAATAGCATATCATGCAGTTTGTCTGTGCCTTTTCCTCTGTGTTGTCCTGGCATATCGTCTCCCCCATGGTTTGCTGTGCTGCCTGGGGATGCTCCAAGCGCTCAGAGAAAGGAGTACACATGTAAAGTTTCCCCACCGACACAGAGAGGAGGAAAGAATGGCTGGCTCAAGTCAGCAGGAGCAATTTAACTATCACAAAAGACAACAACAGCAACAACATATGTGAGGTAATCATATTTTTCACAAAACGAAGACCACACCATTGGAAAGCTTAACGTCTGTTTAATCAAAATAAGGAACAGGGAGAGGCTTGCAAAACTCTGGGAGTTGAGACTCAGGTGCAGGTCTTTCATTGCAGGTCTTCAGGCTCCGTTGAATCCCCCTGGGGTTCTTGTGCTGAGAGAGGGAGACAGGAGAAAGGGTTAAATACATCTAGCAACCTATAGGATGGGAAATTGCTGACCTATTTGAAACTTACCTTGTGTTTTCACTCTCACTTAAGTCCCTCTCCCTTTGCCATCAATCCAAAATCAGCTGAGCTGCAACATAATACAGACAGGTAATAATCAACAGAATCACAAGGACATCATATGGCTCTGCTAAAAACACTCACTCATAAGTTACGTTTTAGTTTACTGTTTAGAAGTCTCAAATATGCACTCTAAATCCATATCGATAGCGATGTATCACACAAATAGGTCTCTTCCTTATTATTGTGTAACGTGAATTATATTATACTAGCTTGAACTCTAAAATGGATATCCTCATTTCTCCATCTCCACCCACTACAATCACACGCCCCAATGTTATATTTAACTAATATTTAACTCCCTCCACCCCGGATAAAAGCACATTAAGAAGCTCCTTTTCTCTAATTCCACAACGTTGGGTTGAAATAACATTAGGAGAACGGATTAATAGGCTGTTCGTGGTTAACGTGTGTTGCTAACTTTATCCGGAATCCTAGCCTAATCTGTTATCTGTAAACGTTCCCTAAATCTACTGATTTTGGGATAATCTTCACGGAATCTAACATCCTTTAATACACATGTTAATTTGACTCAGATGTGCTGATAATATCCGCAATATAAATCTTTAAACGTCTTCTTACCTTTAAAAGTCCAACACGAATGGTCTATTATGCTGCAACTCTACTGCGCTGCTAGCCGCAGATAGCCCCGCAAGTCAGCAGCAGTTTTGGATAGTCTGGCGTGGTTTCGTTCCATTTCAAACAGCTGTTTGACGCTAGGCTAACCTTGGCGCACTGCCACTCCAACATCCAATCCCAGAGCTTGAAGATTAATCACGGGGACTGTAGTCTAGTCCTAAACGATAGCTGGGGATAGGGGTAGTGTAGTGTCTTCGGCCGTCCTAAACTCCTAGAGGCCTACGTCTGTTTCCGGTTATTTTTATTTTGAAATTCAGTTCCTGAAGGACGTCAAAAAATCCAGAGATTATGGAAATAAACCAATAAATAAAAACAAGGATAATTATCCTTGTGTGTTATTGTTGAGTAAATAACAGTGTGTTATTTTGAAAAGAATAACAAATTAGAAGGAAAAAAAGATTTTAAAAATACAGATTTCAGTATCCTGAGGCTCTCAGACCCATTTATTTTCCTCACAGACGGCAACAAAGTCAGAAATTATATGATTTAAAATAAAAGCAATAATTGTGGCTTGATATTGAGTAAGAACATGTTTTTATGAACCACACAGCTTCCGGTCTTCCTATAACACGTAATGCCGTGAGACTACCAATAGAAATACATTGCTTTTAAAATCGTGCTGTGCAACACGAAAAAAAGGGGGAAATCGTGTTGGTGAACACGAATCAATAGATTAAAAATCGTGTTGGTGAACACGAAATGCCATGAGACTGGGTTGGGCACCCAGACCTCACACAGCATTCTCATCTGTTTGTCATTACTGGTTTCATTTTCTGGTTGCTAACCAGGGTGACCAGACGTCCCCGTTTCCGGGGACAGTCCCCGTTTGTATTGGCCTGTCCCCGGTTGAAACTGTACCCGGAAATGTTTCATGTCAGGAAACACTGGGTAAACAGACTGTGGTCAAGCCAGCCCCCACTTCGGAAAACACAGTCAAGCCAGCCCGCACGTTGTATTGCGGTGCGCAAATATCCTATGCATTAGGTTAGAGGCCTGTAAAAACATATGTTGACACCATCTCACAACACTCCTAAAATAACATTACTTTCTGAAGCACAATTTAAAATGTATGCTGTTTAAAATCTCAAATTAGATCTATTGTCCATCTTTATTTTGATTATTATTTAATGGAAACTGTCCATAATCAAAGAGTCATTCGAAGTCAATCAAATACTTATTTCATTTCAGAGTGATAGCAGGAGACCCCATCTATTTAATCATACAAAATCAGGACAATCTGATGTAGAGTTTCAAAATAAAATACTTTTGAAATCTCATATATGGGCTATCGCACTTCTGTTTTTATACAAGAATAAATAAAAAACTGCCAAATGATCAAAGACTTATTTCACTCCAGGGTGATAGCAGGTCACCGCATCTAGTCACTCAGAGAGAATCAGGACAATCTGATGTAGAGTTTTAAAATAAAAGACCTTGGAAGTCTCATATATGAGCTATCATCCTTCTGTTTGTATCCAACAGTTAAAATGTTCAAATTAAATTGAACCAGAATTGTCCCCCTTTTTTCTTTAACAGCGAAGAAAATGTTCTCCAGCAAGCCGTTTAGGACAGAGTGAATACACAGATACAGAGATGCTGTATGAGAAACCAATGTGGATTTGGAAAATTGCATAATGTAAATCTATTCTAGTAGACCTTAACAATGAAATTATGATCAGTAGAAATGGCCATGTCATGGGACCTTTAAGGGTTCTAAGGAGATATCTTTCAGTAAATTTGGCCTGCCTAAGTATGTTTGTTTTATCCTTTTAGTGTTACTTTTGTACATGGCTACACACCAGGTTAGCTATTAATTCTGAAGCTGGTATGACTACAGCTAATTTGAGCAGCTCACTGTTTGCTCCATAGATATACTTTGTTGCCCAGGAGGACATAACACAGGGGAAATTAATTTGCTACAGCCATATAATGGTTGGTTATGTAATCAGTGTAAGATTTAATCTAACGCCTTAATCGCAACGGGCTGCTTCTCCTCATGAAGTTTACCTGCACAAGAACTGAGGGGATTAGAGACACTGTGAAAAGGATCTTACTGTCAGCACATGAAATATGGCGACAAAACAACCGTTCAATTAAACTTCTCTCTTTCTGTCATGTATATTTAATAGTTTTCAGGATCAAAGCATAGCAAGCGCCTTCCCACTCCCACTAACTCAAAGACTTGCGAGCATATTATTGGGTAAACACCAACCAAACATCTCAAATGAGTGTACAGAAAGCCTCAGCAGGACCTCTAACCTGTTTATCACATCTGTTACGTATTATTTCTGCTGCAGTTATCCTTTATCTTTGCGCAAAAATGGACAGACAAACGGCTCGGCTGTGAAATGGCTGTTGCAAGTCATTGAACATCTTGCATGGTTTTCAATACTCCAGATGGGAGGAGATATGAGGATGTAATCCTTCAATGGATCTTGGTGTAGCCCTCAGCCCTTTGAGCGGCTTCTTTGAGCACTTCCAGTAAACCCCCGTACACAGCCCTAATCTCCCCAGCAGAGGTAGTGTGACACGTGAAGTGAATCTGCCATACACACACAACCCAAATGCAGGATGATGTTTTAGAGATACACAGATTAACTTGTGTAATCCACGCTGACAAAGAGAGAGCTTAAAGACAAATGTGTCAAATGTTTATAGATAGAATAAAACTAAATATTGAACGTTAATCTTCAAAGGCTTTTATATATTGTTATCCCTACTGTACATGCAATGCTCTATTCTGGGAGTATATAGGAACACATTACAGAATGACGTAATAAAGTTATTTCATAATAGTTCTTTTGATTCATTTAAATAAACAAAATGACGGTGGCTGATGGGTGCAAATGCGCTACAATAGTCAAACACGTTTCCATTAGGAGAAACCGGCTGCAGTTTCAAAAACGATGTAAATATAAAAACACAAATGTGCCAAAACACATTCAAATTAAGAAACATTCATTAGCTAGCTTAGCCTAGTCATTTCAAATATACTGGGGAAACACATACAATCATGAAACAGAGCCAACAGTGACAGTTGGTCAAAAATTCCCCGAAAGTCAACAATCCCCATTTTGGTTGTGTTTTGAGCTTCATGCTGCATTTTTTAGTTCGAGCATTTTGTATTTGCAGCATTCTTTTAGTTAATGCTTTTGTCAAGTTGGTGAGGGATGTTCTTCATTTGCATGTATTTTGGCACATGTGTGTTTCTATATCTGCAGAATTTCTGAACCTGCAGCACATTCCTCTTATTGGAAATGTTTTGGGCGGTTGAGGTGTGTTCGCACTATATAAAACAATCTGTTTTCTAAGACTACATTCAGTTAATTGAAATAAGTCATCTTCATCCAAAATTAATTTCATGAGTGCTTCAGTTTCACAGAAAAATTTTCAATTAATTTAAAAGACAATGGCGTTGAACACAAAAAGATGGCCGCTGCCCTCGACACATAAATAGAAGCTATTCTGTTGGGAGATCTGCAGCAACTGGACAAGTGCAGAGTGATACAAATTGTAGTTTTAATTATCATGTTGGAGCAGAGAATAACCTTAATAAATGGTAGACCTGTTGTTACAGATAATTCAAATATCGGTTTTAATTCCTAAGCTATTTTTTAATTGGAAAACAATGTCATTTATTCGAAACGGTAATGTGCGTTAGTGGGATTACATGATCACATGGTTTTGTGAGTTTATGTTTTTGTTATACTGCATACACCAGTTGGGAGAAGGCATGGTGGGGAAAAAGAATGAATTTCAAAAAGATATCCAGTGATTAACTTCTTAGCTGCAGCAGTCCCACTTGAGCACCTCCACAGACTGCTTTGAGCGTGATGAGGTCACATTTTCTCTGACGGCAGGGCAAAGGAATAAAACGAAAACTACCGCTGTGTTTCTGGTGATGTTTTCTCTGAAGGCTGCACTGATATATGGGACAAGACACAATTATAGTCTAAATGCCTGGTGAGCCACGTTGGTCGACTTACAGTACTGGCATACAAATGACATGGATTAACACATGTTGGCCATCACCATGTATGTTTCACCATTCCTTTATGGTCTGAGGCATTAAACAGCCCAGATACGAGGCATTACACAGCCCTGATATGAAGCATTAAACAGCCTAGATATGAGGCATTAAACAGCCCGGATAAGCACTAGCAGCTGAAGGCCATACAGTATACAGTGTGCCTATAACACCATGGGAACCATTTGGTTTCGGGTAACATATGCTTGGGAAGCCACGCAGCCTGATGCAGATACCACACTTGTGGCAATTCATAATGCATCTCAACCTGCTCTGCGGTGCCACCTGCCTCTATCCACACAGTATTGGATCCTTAATACAGGGAGATTCCTCTGGCAATTGAATGCTAACACTTTTAGTCTTGGACTGGTATTAATAATGTTGGACTAATCTAATTGAGCCTATTTGGTGCATAAATATTAGTAAGCCATCTTTTCCCTATCTTGACCTGAGGTGAGAGAACTGTTGCTAACACAGACATCCATTTATCCATTACTTTTTGTTATCAATTTCAACTTTGTATCCATTGGCAAACATCGTTTTTTAGCGGATGTAAAGAGAGTGGATCTTACATCGCTAGGCGTCACATCACCAGGCGTCACGGTTACTGTTCCTTCGGCCAATTATTTCTCTTCTGTGTAGACTCTAAAGCAGGCACCATTAATCTTTTTGTGGATTTTCCTTTCCTTTAGTGTAGGTGTGTATGCATGTGAATGGCCTGCAAAGGTTTACTTCCATGACATCACTATGTAACACTTGCACTTCTATTGGCTAAAGCTCTAACACATTGTACGTGATAGGCTAAGGGGCGGGACGTGCAAGCAGTTGACCAATAACAACAGAGCCGGCCAGCTAACCAATCAGAGCAGACTGGGCTCTGGTTTCAGACAGAGGGTGAAAAGAGGTGCTGAAGCACAGGCAGTATGAGAGAAATAAAGAGCTTTTGGAACATTTCAGTATGTCAACATGTCACAGTTGAAGCACAACATATACATCTGAACCTAAACCTTAGCATAACATGTCCTCTTTAGTTCACCCATAATGCATTGTGGAAATCCCCAGGCTTTCTGCAACTGGTATATTTAAGTGTCTTTAGAAAATCTGACTTAAACTTTTATTGTAGAACAAGACTAGGCCTACGTTCAGACAACCGTCCCCTGCTAGAAGACACAGGTGTTCCCAGCTGTCAGTGTTTGCCAACATTCCCAACCAATTCTGTGCCACAGCTTGGAAGTTTAGTTGGCTCTCATCTCTGCCAAAGAAAACTTGCTGACTGGATAATGCAGCGAGAGACATACTGTGTGTACCACACTCTCCCCATGCACATGCTTATTAACTGATAAATGCTTATTTGCAAAGCAATGTGTAGACTCTATGGTCTGTTGAATCCGAGTTCCTGTCATCTTTGTATCATGTTTGTCAGTATTTACTCTGATAAAAGATATTTATTTCCGCACTACCAAACACATTCACATGTATATAATTAATTCCTGTAGGAAGAGGGGAATTACTCCCTGTTTTCTGGTGTAGGATATCTTAGAAGTCTAAATTATAAAGCTGGATGAGCTTCATTACTGCATATGTATGTTGACTGCTCAACATTTGTTTCCTGCAAATGTGCTGACCCTGAAAATCTCTTATCAATAACCAACATTTAAGCAGGTTCGTTTCCACCACAGGATAAATGAGTTAAAGCAAATTATCCATATGGGCTGAGAAGCATGTTTTAATTACTTGAGGAATCTTCTCAGCTATCTCTAGCCGTCTGCATTTCACCTCGGTATTCAATCAAGCACAGTGATCAAATGATTTGGGAGAGCTAACTGCATTGCGGCTTTTTCCTTGCTGTAACGCATGGGAATCTGGCATTAAGGGCATATTACTAAAACAGCCTTTTTTCCTAAATGTTGCGGTATGAGTTTGTGTACACCTAAACAAGTCAGTGTTATTGTGATATTCTGTATTTCATATAGAGGACAATTAGACTTTAAAGTTTTTCTCTTAGCCAGTGCCAAGATTTCCTTCATGACTAGGTTTGAGGAGAATTGGCATACATGTATCGGGTTTAAGTAAGGTACAAAAAACGGTAACTTTATTCCCCAGTTACAGAAAAAAAGACAATATCAGACTACTGATACATTTCTGGAAATAGGGGATTACTAGCAGGATTAAAATGTTATTAAAAAAACTAAAAAGACCACCATTTTTATTTTGTAAAAGGAGCACCTTTAATTTCTTCTTTGAAAGCTGAACAGTTCTGTAGGCTAATATCTTAAGCGTGGATCTATACGCCTACTTCCTGAATTTGCTTGGTTATTTTCAATTTCTTTGGTTGATTTGTTCTTTCATTTAGTAGGTAAGCCTATATGTTAGTCTGCATAGTGTGTGTAAGCTTAACTGTATGTAACTAAAATGGAGCACTTACTGTTTTTTTAAAACTGTATGTGCTCATGTGTTACATTGTTGGTGTATAGGGTGTAAGGGAAACTTCTGCAGCAATGGAGAGTCAGGACTCAGAGAGACACGAGGAGAGTTGGAGCTTTGATGTCAAACAATGATGTTTATTACAAGTCAAACGGCCGGAGAATTCATATCACAAGTCACAGCAGCAAAAGGTTCTGACTGCACGGGTGGGTTGTCATGTCAATTCTGATCAGCCTCTCTCTCGATAGACCTTTTAACTAGTTTACAGAGAGTAAACAACATATTGGGGCGTTAACACCTGGAGACACTGAATCACTTATCTGACTCTTAGGCTCTGTGAACGAGAGTTGACCGGTCATAAAACTGGTAATGTCAACAATAGCTCACATAGGGTACTGCCTGAATATGCTCAATGAAAGGCAGGTTTATCTATTAATACAATCTCTGAGCAGAGGACACATTCTTGATACTTATAAGGGTTCTGGTTACATTTTTTAAAGGTACTGTAAATATTAATTGTATCGTAATACATTTTTAAAGTAACCCTGCCAACCCTGTTCATGAAGCAGTGACCTCTGTGTTACTATACATCATTAACCACGCTCTTTACTAATTTATCATCCAAGAAAAAGCAAGCCTCCCGTGTGAACACCATTGATCTGACCAATCCTTAAACTCTCATGTCACTCTGGACTATGGACTCTACCCTTAAATAAACATAGTGCTGTGGTAATTTGGATATTATACATTTCCTCTCAACCCGCTACCATAAATTGAATTAGACATTGGGGTGTGTACATTTACACAATACATTTATTGCCTAATGACTTGTGCATACAAGCACTATATTCTCATGATAGCTGATAGAATAAAAGGCGTCTGAACGGCTTATGCTTTAGTCGAGAGCTTACAAAAGCAGTGAATAGGAGCCCTTTGTAGCTCCCTGTTAGCGGGCGTGTCTTCTAATCTTGTAATGGAGGTTCAGATATAATTCACAACACAATGTGACTTTTATTTATTTTTATTTAATAAGGATCTGTTTAGGCAATAAATGTGTGAAGGAAAGCTCAAAACAACTTTGCCAAAGGCTCTCTCAAGAGACGTTATCAGCTCATTCAAATGCCAGAAATGAGTTAACAGTTTATTGAAGTGATGTATGATTATCTCCAACAGTCAGACATTTTGTGTAAAGGGGCTCCGGTGTGCAATTGAGGGCAGGCAAAAACAAATGCTGTTTCATTTAGTTCCTGTGCTTTTCTAAGGAAACTTGCCAACGAGGTGGCAGTTTGTTTTATTCTTCATAATTTTGAGAATACTGGCATTCACAAAAAAATGTGAGGCATTTTTCAAAACACATTATTTGACAATATCGTTTTGAGGTTATTTATTTGTGTTGATTTTTCGCATATAAAAATGGTTACAGTTAAGGTAAATAGATTCAAACCTGTTCTGGGACAGGGAGGCGTGTGGCGCAGTGGGCTAGTGCGTTGGTGTTCGGATCAAGGGAGCACAGGTTCAAACCCCATTGCAGTCAGCATATCGTTGTGTCCCTGGACAAGACACTTCACCCCAAATTGGTCCTGTGGGGATTGTCCACGGTATTGAGTATGTAAGTTGCTTTGGATAAAAGCGTCTAACAAGTAACATGTACAGTAATGTAATGCACAGTGCAACATTACTACCTTGTCCTAAGAAAGCTTATTTTTATTTGTGAATTGCAACATGCAAATGTTGGACTTAGCCCTTCAAATATGTGATTCTGTAAATAATAGTTTTGTGTTCACTTGGTCTTGTTTTTCATAGGTTTAGCTACTTAGTAATAATCAACAAAAAAGAAATTCTGCAGCATATAAACATATCTTAAAAACACTAATAATAATCTTAACAATTGTATGTTTGCCTTTCATTCAAGGATGTAGTCACTACCAGGATATAATATCAATCATTGTAAAGCTCATACAAGACATTTGACTGAGAAGGATTTTTTTTTTTCTGGCAGGGGGTCCTCCACAGATTTTTTGTAAGAACATACAAAAAAAAAGTTAGGGTTGGTTACAGTATATGTTGTGCTTCCTGCTTTGCGGCAATACTTTGGAGAAAAGGATCCAGTTTCAACATGCCAATGACCCTTTGCACAATGTCAGGTCCACGAAGAAATGTTTTTTCCCCGTTTGATGTGGAAGGATTTGATTGGCCCATCCGACACCTTTGGGATGAACTAGAACTCTGACTGTAAAACAGATTTATCCCCACCATCCATGGTGGTCCTCACTACTGCTGCTGTGGCTGATTTGGAGCAAATCCCTTCAGCCAGGCTTCACACACATTTTTCCAGACAAACCAAGGCATGTAAAAGCAGCAGATAAACACAAATGGTTGTGAAATGACAGGTTCAACAATCACATGGTTCTAATGTTCAAGTCTACATATGCTCTTGGCCTTGAATCTTTACAAAAAGAGAAACAGACTACATTTTGAAAAATATGTTATTCCCACTGTCATTATGCAAAACTGAAAATGCCTGTTTTTGTTCCGTTAGTATAATTCGATTCACAATTCATTCTTTTTTTGTCATTTCCGGCTGTTCCTCTGAGCAGATGTTTTTTCAAATTATTATTACGCACCACAGTCATTTTTCACACAACACATATGTATGCTGCATGGTTTAAACTGGAAATACCAAACTGTTGGCCTCTCACTCTATTTGTATCTTGAGGAAATTATGAAATTAAGAGTGGTTTCACCATGGATAATCTCAGATGAGCTAGGAGTCATTAATGCTTTTAATGGACAGTTTTTATGTGTGGGCGCAGCGGTTAAAAGCCTGACGGAGAGAGTTTTCTTCTCAATTAATCCTCTGCTTGCTTGTTCACATGATCGCATTTCAAATACATGCTTTCAAGTCACTACTAATCTTTAAAACACAGCTTAATGTCATGTGTAAAACCTCTCAGTGATGGCCATGTATTCACACACACACTACGATGACGTGTAATGTGCTGTTGTTTTTCCCCTTGTAACAAGCTCAGGAAGAGTTCTGCTGCTTGTCTGGAGGGGAAAGGTCTGCGAGCCGGGAGAATTTCAGGGCATATTATAGAGAGACAATATTATCAAAAGGTCCACCTCATGATTGCCTCATTATAAATGGTCTCAACATTGACTTACCTCAGCGAGGAAGAAGGCTATTAAAAGATGCTTTATTCTCCTTGTGGACGTTCATTATTTCTCCGGCTATGGATGCTGACATCTCAAACAAAAACCCTGAAGTGAACTGCCTCAGGCCTGCCAGGGGGAGGGAAGATAAGCCTCATATGTATTCCTCCTGTTTATGTTTTGTATAAATGAGAAACAAATGAAGACGTAGATAATGTGATTTTTCATATTCTTCTTGTACACATCTCTTGAATTCATCTTTATCTAACCTGTTAGCAGAGCAGAGGAAACAAAGGGCTCCACGGCTGTGTCAGACATTTCTGGGACAGAATGATGAAGTCTGAGAGAAGGACTATATTATTGATAAAGATATAGTTCAAGTCCCATTCGGAAAGCTCCGTGTTCGTGATGACTTAATGCGCTGCTTATGACAAGCACAACCAATCTTTTGACCACGTTGTCAGACATTCAAAATAAAGCCTGTAACTATTCATGTTGCTTAAGTGCTCCAAAGCAGATAAAGTGTTGTCTGTGTCTAAGAAAAGCTTGCTGAAAAAGGCTTGCTTTCTCCTCAGTACAGTTGGAATCCTTATAAATGTTTCAAACCAAAGGCAGTGGCAAGACCCAAGAGGTGTAGACATGTGAAAAAAAGACACCTCAGTCTCTAATTGCTCGTAGGTAATTAAAATGTCTAACAAATCAGTTTGTATACCTTAAAGGTGCATTTTTCTACAATTTTTTTTATGTCCCTGACATGCGAGTAATTAAGTCAGACATTTGTTATGTTGATTCGAAGTGTTTAGTGCACCCATGATATTTCCCTGTTATTCTCAGAGCAGATGTTCAGTGCAGTTTCATGGAGCACCACAGGCAAGTACAAAAAAAAGCTGTCAAAACAAATATGAATGTGTTATTATATGCGTTGCATATTTACAGACATAATTTACAATCAATGGGTATATATATAATTTAATTAGAAATAATTCTCATCATTAAGGTGCCTTTGTATGCTCATTTTCAGGTTAACATTTGTATTTTGTGCTTCTACTGTGACATGTTTACATGCTATAATGTTTAAAAAGGGGCTTTATTTCTCTAAAGCTGGCCGGCTCTGTTGTGAATGGTCAACCAAATAGAGATGTCTTTCCCCCGTATGTGTTGTAACGCTACCCAATAGTCACTATGTTCCAGAAATAAAACAAATATTCCAATCGAGGTCTTCAGGCAGTGGGGAAGTGCGTGAGAGAGAAATTCCCTCTGGAGGGAGGTTTTAGTCATAGATGAATAAAAACATCACAAAAAGGAAAGGGAAAACTCCCAAAAATATAATAGGGCCTCTTTAATCATAGTAAAGTACATCTTTAGCTTTATGCTTCAGTGTTTGCATTTTAAAAACAGTTTTACCAGGAAGAATGATATGAGGATGAGGAATACCTGGGGCTTTGGTAAAAAACAATTTGTTATTACTTAATATTAATACATATTAATAACTTTATCTGTATATAACCTTTCAAGCAAGGATTCAGCCCAAAGTGCTTTGGAGAACAAAATCAGGTGCAGAATGTTAAAAAAAGAAGTTTGAATACAGTAAAACATGAGCAATGATACCAGGAATAAAATATCTCTGGTACTTTTGGTTTTGGAAAAAACAAAAAAATCTAAATGCCCAGTGGCTGCTAAACTGTGATTGGACGGTCACAGTTTTGGTTAGTTCCATTATTCAACACAAAACACAACTGTCCTTCTCCATACTTAGATGTTTTAAGTTCTGCCCAAGGTTTCTAGCAGTTAGAGCTGTTTTGACGATATCACACCCTCTCTTGCACTCTTCTTGGCCCCCAGACAATCCTCCACCTCACGCTGTGAACTGAGTGACAGAGTGTCTCGTCTGGCTGTCATTTGGCCTGACCATGACAGAGAGGCATATGGCTGCATGCTGCATACACATTCCTCTGTGCCAAATCTGCCTATGCTATGACATTGACACTCTTTCTCTGCTGGAATGAGCCGTGTTCAGACCCTGAGAGCCAACGTACTGCCTGTAGCAGAAGTAATATTAAAAAGGTGGCTCTGAATACCTGTCAGGACATATCACTGTTGTTCCTTTTTATGAATTTGAACAAAAGCAATAGCAAAAGAAACCCAATGGAAGCTCATACAACCTAGCAAGACCCCCTGCCGTGCAGATCATATTTTTATTAGCTGGTAGTTTGTTGTATTTTTCATAAAGACACAACAAATCCTTTATAAAACATATCGGTGGAAAACATCCTGAAAAATAGTTATCTTGGAAACCTAGCATCTGATCTGATACTCCCTGGCTTTTAAAACATGAAACTTTATATTTGCATCATCTGTCATTGGACAATATCGTAAGTGCAATAAACCATTAGCGATAGCTTTATTGCAACCAAATCAAGTGTAAGTTGTTCTAGTGACCTCTAAATTATCATTTCAATACATCACTTGCCAAAACACTCACAGTTGTTGGCAGGAAAGTACCATTAAGCAAGTTGTCACTGTTTTGTTTCAATTAACATAAGCTGTCCTTAAAATGCTGAACACTAGTCTTCTTCAACACCACCCCAGGGGCAATGCCTTAGAGAACAAAAATAATTACCAGATGTGCTGACACTTAAATCTGTTTCATTATCTGTGTCAAAACCATTTAGTGTGTCATCGCGGATGGGAACAAACAGGAATCTTTTTCAACAATGAACCATTTTTAAATGGCATACGTCATTTACAGATAGAGTGGTTGAACAATGACATCACAGCATGACTATGTGATTGTATATGGGTTTTGACTCATGGAAAACATCACCCATGGAGACGCATTGACCAATTTAAACATGATGCAGTTTGCAAGAGTACTAATTTTGGGAAATACACTTATTGATTGATCTCTGAAACCATTGGCTTTCGTTCCAACGACAATTCTGCCTCTCGGGGGCAGGGGAGATATCCTGGACTTCCTCTACCATGAGTAGGTCATTATTTACAAGAGGTATACCGCCATGTTGTTTCACAAGTACCCAACTAGCTTATTCATTTATAGTGTTAAATATAGCTGGTTGACATTGTTTCCTTTTGACAAAGCAATCTCCTGATCCAACTCTGCAAATGTGCATATTTTCAAAACTGTCAGAAGTTGAATTGAAAGACATGAAGGCCTCAACAAAAAAAACTGCTAAAACCTCTCCTTTTCCTACTCGTAACAGAATGTTTAGAGTTAAATTTACTGACTTTGCTGTTATCCTTTGTCAACTGTTTCTATGTTGTCTGTTTCACAATTTACTCCACCAGACCAATTGTAGTTGTTCTCATCAACCAAGGCCTCAGAGTTGTACCTTTCTTCTGTTAACAGCATAGGTGAAGGTTGCTGTGCCAGAACTAAGTGCTGTGCACAATACGTTGCTTCCTACACTTAGTTTTTACAGCGAATTGACTGTACGTGGCACGGTCTCATTAGAACAGGAGTCAGTTGAGACGGATAAGGATATCTATAGGGAATAGCACTACTTGACATAAATAGATTTTCTGATATAGTCTTCTTTTTCTGCATATCAATTGCAAATTCAAAACTATTTTTAAATCCGTCAAGACATATTAAGAAAAAAAGACACATGCTACTGTTTTATAAGCATTATTAGCATATTGTCATTCTGCCTCTTTTGGGCCGCCAAGGGAACAAGTCTGACTTCCTGTCTTTATTTTGTACAAGGTTATCCTGTAAGTTTGTTCTTTCTTGCACTTGCATGAACTACTAGTGATACTTTAGCATTAGGAAAAGTCTTGTCTAAACGGCTGTCATTCCTCCAGAGTGGAGAGCTATTTTAAAGGTTGCACAAAGGGATGGTGAGGCTATTACTGGCATACACAAAAGTGTTTTGATAGCTATCTTGATATGGTGGTCTTGTGACATCTTGTGAATACAAATATGCAGGAAATGTCAGTCAAAGCAGTTAAATGTCATCTCAAATACAGGACAGACCAAGGCCTCAAACTGCAATGCAGACTTAAAAAGATAAATATGCCAGATTCAAGAGATGTTACGTTATCAGGTCACTTTTATTTCAGAGCAATTACACTGCTGTACAGTCAGAGTTCTTTGCGAAGACTGAGATGCCCGGCACAGTGTGAGGAGCTCTGCAGATCTGGCACATGCCATCAGTTAGCTCGCATCAAAGCCCCTGACCTTTTCTGCCTCAGAGATTGTCGAGGTTTCTCTACAGTGCTTCCTACAATTGCAGCGTGTACATATCACAGAGAGGGCAGATCCAGTGACCTCGTGGCCACTCTCTACCCTGTGCTTGTTGATGCCCTTCGTGTTTACAACTCGGGGTCTTTGTAAGGTTGAACAATAAAGAAATGCCTTCTATGACCTTTTGAATGTGCTTCTAAAGCCATTCAAATTGGCTGGTGGTTCCATTTATTTGCCTCAAATGTCTTTCAGCAAATATGAAAGGGCATAAAACACAACACTGGGGGGATTCTGTTAAAAGTAATACACCATTAGCACAGCACTTAATTTCCTAATTAAAAAAACCAACAACCTCAAATACTCTTCTACTATTTCATTGGCTTGAGCCATAGGTCATATGATACTCATGATTATCAGGGATCGACATGTAGGCCAGGGAGAACATTCAGTTTTTCCTCGTGCCTGTTCTTTCCTTTGCACTCGATTAACCTTTGCTAAAATACAATGCTAACATCGCTTGTATAGACACAGTGGCGGTAAATGAAATGTGTACAATTTGTACGGAGCACGAAGGCCAACGTGACGTGAAGCCTCTGTTCCTCCAAATCAAAAACGGTACTTGAAGAGATTGAGTATTCTTGGGGTGGAAACATCTGGAATAAAAATGCTATCAATTTTCTAGAAGGGGCACTATGCTCATATTCAGTTTTCATTTTTGTATTTTTCGCTGTTATATGTTTACATGCTTTCACCCTCTGTCTGAAACCAGAGCCCAGTCTGCTCTTATTGGTTAGCTGGCCGGCTCTTTTGTGATTGGTCAACCGATTAGAACACTGTGTTCGAGCACTAGCCAATAGAAGCGCATCATCAGCGAGGTAGTGATGTCATTATGTTACGGAAGTAAAAAAAAAAAAACTCCCTCTGGAGGGAACTTTGAGATGTTAGCCTTTGCAGACCATTTACATGCACACAACCCTGTATAAAACTACAGGAAAGGCAAAACTCCAAAAAGCATTCAGGGCCCCTTTAATTCCCCCGGGGATTGTGATAGAAGATAAGCAGACTGGACGGTTTAAACTGAGGGGATGCAGCCTGTATTTAAACTCATTAGATACTAAGTAGCAAATGCATGGTGAATAAAGAGGGGAATCTTGATTGATTACTTAGGAAGTGATGGATATTTAAATGAAGTGTTTTTATTGATTGGACTAATTTGACAGTTCTGCTGAATTGCACTGACCTACACACAACGGACGCTCTTACTGTGCCCGATCGTCCCTTTTAAGCTACTACTTTCTGTGAGTATTAACATCTAACCATGTTGTAAAGTATATACTGTCTGAATATTATATT
Source organism: Notothenia rossii (assembly GCF_949606895.1). Taxonomy (NCBI): domain Eukaryota; kingdom Metazoa; phylum Chordata; class Actinopteri; order Perciformes; family Nototheniidae; genus Notothenia; species Notothenia rossii. The sequence goes on from NC_136906.1 coordinate 24,886,723, forward strand.
TTTTAACTGTCTTGCCATCGGCTCCTTACATTTTTTTTATTTTTTTTGAGGACCTTGATGCTCCAGAGGCTATTTTGTCATAAAACCTAATATCCCCAGTACAATAACAGAGTTGATGTACTGTACAACTAAACAAATAAAGCAACATTAATCTCCAGACTGTAGCATTCAGCGCACCAGATGCTGAATTATTGATGCCTTTTGCCGGTTTTGCGAGGCAGTCATCCCATTCTGCCTGGAGTTTAACAGGTTAATGACTCAAACATTTCCACAGGTTGATGCAATAAAACTAAATAAAAAGAAACACTAAAATGTGGAAGATCTGATGCCATACACGCAGTATACTACTGTAGCTGGGATGACTCTCGGGAGAGAAAAGAGAGTCGGAAACAAACAATGTCATTAAATATGAATGTTTGTCTTCTCTTCCAAAACAACGTATTTGACCGAGTAATGGATTGTTCACATAGCGATTGAGACAAAAAGGCCGTTCAAGCAAAACAATATGGCCCTTTGAGAGGATATGATCGCGGTAAAAAAATAGTGCATAACTTAAACTTCATGCAGCAGAGAGACAGTGGAAGTGCTTGGGAAAACTGCATCTTACTCACAGGGTTTGGGTTTTCTGACAAGGGTTGGCTACGGCTGTTATATGACGCTCAAGTCTGCTTCTTAAAATCGTCTTTCACAGTCCTTGAGCTGTACTCTGTTAAATCTGTGCTTTTGTCTGAAGGGCCTCTTCCATTTTCCTTTCCTCTAATTGGCGTAAGTGAATGATCTGCAGCACCATTGAAACAAATAGATGTAAAGATATTGATTTTCCACTTACTGTGATGACAGTAAAAGGTTTGAATATCTGAATATCGTAAAGTTGACGCATTTCAGGTGTAAGATAACACATATTGACTATCCCTCTAACTAATGAGGTATCCTCTGCGTCACTGTCACATCGCAGCCTTCCTTCAGTTCACTTAAGGTGAGCGAATCGAGCTGCAATACCACCCACATGGGGTCAAATGTCCGTGACATCAATATAGATTTATCTGCTTTGAGTTATTGCCACCATCTTTCTTGTTTATGAGGTGTGATATTTGTCTTCCGTGTTGCTTTTTACAATAACAACTCCCCCCCCAATAAGATTATCTATAATATCCTTACTTCTATTTAATCTCTTATGAAAAACAAAAGAAAATCCTTCTTTGAATTTCTTAATTTCATGAGCAAAAACAGAGTTTTACGCAATACTTAATCTTTTTCATCTCCGGAGCAAGACGTAAACCTCTGTTCATTTCTACTTTGAGAGCCAGTCTGAAGGGTGTAGCCGTAGAGCTTAATCACTCCTTTTCTCCATCATCTACAATTCAAAAACAATTTTCCTCTTATCACTTCATCTGGGAAAGGAGAAATAGAAAGGCAAAAATGATTAGAACAATTAAAAAAGCTGCATAAAGACAGCCACACATAAAAAGGTGTGACAAATATTCAGAAGAAATACACTATACAATATATGTATATATCCTATCCACATAAACCTGCTCAGACCTCATATCCACCGAGGCCAGGGTGAGGGATAAGTTTGCACCTGCACAGTGTGGTAACCATGGTAACAATAAGAAAGGATCATACCAGGGCCATCTGTTTATTGGAAGGAAAAAGAGATATGAAGAGAAAAGAAGGACACAAATACACATATGTTTCTATGCCCATGAACATTTCACCAGATGTACGGTTCAAACAGGCCAAGTGTATTTCACAATAAAACAGCAAATGTTAAAGTATAAATTGAAAGATTGAATAATTTAATTTAAGTGTTCTACGAAATATGCATATATAATATTCAGCATTTAATTGTTCAATAGTGGTATACTCATTATACAGTGTAGCGTCAACAGATACTTTGCATTATATGTAAATTCAATGAATAAATATGTATTTATTATACAAAGTAAACAAGTAAACCTTTCAGCAAGGGTTATACTCTTCAGTAAGTTCATGAACATCTCAGCTGTTGCTCATATTGGAGGTGCACAACTTTTGGGAGGAATGGTTGTTTTTATATTATAAAAGACGGCTGAAGATAGACAGGACAGCAGCTGTACATAACATGTATTAACACATTAGGATTATTAGATTATAAACATATTAATTCAAATTCCAAATGAATGTTACTTTTTTAATGTTACATTTCCACTTTAGTGCCTACTCACAACTAAACATATCCAAATCATAGAAAACAAAAAAAAAGATATTCAAGATTCAAAGGTGTTATTGTCATATTCACAGTAACTACAGTTTAGTCACAGAATAGGCAACACATTTCCTCGTTTTTGTAAAATGTAATCTAAAATCAATACCTTTTTTTTTTTATCAGTTTGACACAAAATACTACAGGTATATCTGTAAGAAATTATTTATTTAGATTTGTATAAGAACCCAACTTGAATTTTCATTGATTAGACTAAAGCCACATCTCATAGCTTTCATAGCCTCGAGCTAATGTTCAGTGTGTGTCCCTACATGTCGCCCTTAATTGCTAACTGCTGCTTAAATGCTAAAATTGGGACTTTGTCCTCAACCGTTAATAAGTAATAGCTTAGAGAGAAGGTATTTAAGGGATGGTTGTTGAATTCTAAACCTTCATGAGTTTGTTTATGAGTGTGCCTATAAAGGACCATGGACATTAAGTAGTTTATGAAATGTATTTACATTTTCTCAGGGAATGGTTTTATTAGGCCCAGAGGGAAGACATTGTAATTTCCTTCAAGGTGAATTATAATGGAAATATTCTTGTCTCGCTGTGAAAGAAATGAGCAGCTGAGTCACAGAATGATGCCTTACCCTTTCAGACAAAATCACCTGTGAGTGTTTTATTAATTGTAGATATATTTGTTGTCTAAACACATAACAGAGATAATCTTTCTCTTCCCTTTTACAGGGTTTGTTTGACAATGACATGTTTTTTTTTTTTCAGGCACTGTCACCAATGTTTGGGAGTGGAGGTTTGCCCCTGACACAACCTGAATAATGTAACACCGATTTTTAAAGGGCTGTGAATATAAACCATAACAAACACAAAATCTGGACATTAGGGTATTACTGAGCTCTGCGCTGCTTGGTAATCCTTTAAAACCCAACAAATGCAGGGAATTTAGGAATCTAATGCCATGCTCGACCGCTCCGATATGCCTATGCTGCTTTAGCACAGCAGCCTAGTGAACAGAGCCGGTTTTGACATCTAAATCTCTGTTTGTCAGCACGTGTGGCGTCAATGGTGCAGCCACAACAGCCTATGGGTGAATATCACTGGCGATCATCGGTTTGCGCTGTGTGAGCCATGATTATTGTGTTTGAGAATGAAGCAGAGAATGATCATTATTAAAATGAATGACGGCAAAAACACACCAACTAATTGAGCATGTTAAGTGTCCTCAAACCAAATGAGGTATGACTAAATGCATCCCTGGAAATATGATCTGCATTAGGGTTTTTGGAAAACAAAGAGTCTTTGCGTTCTCACCAAACATCGCAGCACGCAGAAGAAAATGGTTGCGTGCCAGATAAGAAGAACCAGCAATCAGGGAAACTGCATGCCAAAGAACAACCACACGATTTCCAAATGTGCTGTGACTATGATGGAAATCCTAAATAAGCTGTGTGCTGTGTTTGCCTGTCTTTTTCATTACACTGTGATGTGCTGTCTGTTGAGCTCCCGTGAAGCGCTGAAGGCAGTCAGACACAGGAAACAGAGATACAAAAAACACCCTATCACTAATTTACAGCACTGATGTCAAACATCTGAGCCTGAGATCCACTGTTTCCTCCAGATTTCCATACTGCAAAATACTGGTCTTTATATGCCTTCTATTAGTTTTACTTCTTGGTGACAATGAAAGACTGTAAAAATAGACACAGTGATCAAAGGCACATCTGGGAGTGGGGAGAAGAAAAGGAATTCATCAGCAGCCGCAGAAAGTGGGTCTGCTGCTCACGTCTGTCTAAAAGCAAAGTGGAGTGTATAGGCGCTCCCTCACGTCTCCTCTGAGAGCCAGGTGCTCAGAATCACCTGCGGTCACCAACTCTCCTACTCCCACGTGGGCTCCAATGCCCTCTGCGGGCGCTATCAATGTTTAAAAGCGTTATAAGCGAGGAGAGAAGGAGAGGCAGAGAAGGGGGCTCGTCATTGGCTACAAGACTAAAAGCTAGAGGAAAAAAATCTATTAGAGGGAAGGGAAAGCAAGGCTTTGGGAATAGAAACTCAATAGAGAAGAGACGGTCAATTTTGTTCACTTTTCACCTATACAAAACATTCATAAAACATCTTATTTATGAGGCCTTAAAGTAGGACTAGACAACATTTTTGTATAATTTAAAAGTATGAAGTATCTATTTTATAGTTTAATAATTTCTGCATGTTACCATTGCATCCTTTGCACCATTCTCTTGTCCTCTACTTCCTTTTATTTATCAGTATGTCTTAAAGAGGCCCTGTTATTCTTTTTGTGGATTTTCCTTTCCTGAAGCGGGTTATATAGGTGTTTGTGCATGTAAAGTTCACGCTAGAAGGAGTTGCTCTCCGACAAACCCCCCCCCCCCCCCCCCTCCCTGTCTGAAACGCCTCCATTGGTGTCCGTTTTTCTTTCGTAACAAAATGACATTTCTATGTTAAACTTGCGCTTCTATTGGCTAGCCCTCTAACGCATTGTACGTAATAGGGGAAGAGGCAGGCGGGACATCTCAAAGCGCAGACTGGGCTCTGGTTTCAGACAGAGGGTGAAAAGAGGTGATGCAGCACAGGCAGTATGAGAAAAATAAAGTGCTTTTTGAACATTAAAGCATGTAAAGTGTCACAGTAGAGCCAGAAAATACAAATATGAATCTGAGAGTGAACATAACATTTCCTCTATATTGTGTGGTGAACTATACGAGGAGCCTGAGACTTAAGATGTTCTTCACCAAAACTACTCTGCAGCTATTGCGCAAGTAGTAATAAATGTAATTGAATCTTAAATATTACACAATGGAATAGCTGCATGCATAATAATGACAACATAAGCATCTTTTCACAATAAAAGCCATATACACTTTATACCGCTAACAATAGCTTTTCCTTCATAACGGAATAGTTTGCGTAATGTTCAAGTGGATACGGCCAAAATAAACTAAGCAAAAAGATGTTTGGACTGCAGCCCTACATTTTTCATCACACATGTTCAGTTTGCCTTCCCTGCACCAAACCTTGAAGCAAAGATATTTTTCCAAGTTCCCGTTGCCTGCAGTCTCCTGCTTTGGGCCCACCTGCTCCACTATCCATGAAAACCACTTGGCTAATTCCCCAAGCAGAAAATGACACAAGTATGAAAACATAAGGGATTAATGGGCAACAAAAGACACAAAAGTAACACAAAGTGTCTGCTAAACAATGACTATAGGGGCTATTTTTATTTTCAACACCAACACGGCCGGAAGGAGCAGTTCTTCGCAGTGTACATCTGATGTAATTAAACACCCCGTCGCCACAGCTTTAATTACTCCCCAAAGCTGTAGTTGAAGAGGTTTTTTTGGGTACGGTAGCAGTGTAGCAGATGACGTGTAGTTTTGGTATTATGCCCAGTCACCATGTATCACAGTGCAGTGTTATGTGTGCTCCATACAGACAGCCACTTTCAGCACAACTAAGATCCAGAAACCTGCGGTGTAAATTACAACAACCAGAGCCGTCAGCTAGAAGTTGCTCGGGTGAGAAAGTCATTACTGGAGATGTTACAAGTCATGACTAAGTGTTGGGGTGTTCTTGGTAGTGAGCAGCATGTGAGTAAATAACTTCTTCAGATTTGGGAAAGCAATACGGAGAGATGAGAGGGTTAAAGCTTGTTGTGTGTGTTCTTTGACAGAGTCTGAATCAATGCTTTGCCTCGACTGAAGACCTTTTACGTCCAGTCTTCATCCTTCAGAGGAAAGTGTCAGGATATACTTTACAACATTTTTTTTTTATGAAGTTGGAATGTCAAACAGCCGTTGAGATCTGGAGCTGATGAACTTCTGTCCTGCCTTTACAGTTAACTACAGATCACTGAACACTGAGTCAAATGTGTTCTTCAAGGATGTCATGCCCTCTTCAAACCTTTGTTTGACTTCAAGGGGTTTAGCTTCATCCAATATTCCAAAAAAACACATTTTTGTTTGTATTTATATTTACTGTAATACAGATGTTTTCAGTTTTCTGGCTTAGATATTCGTCTCTGGGATGTTTGTCTCTCCCCAAAAACAAGGGGAAGTAACTCAATGTGAACAGATTTCATAATAGTCTTTGACGGAAAAAAAAGAAACTGTTTACAGTGAAATTATCCACAGTAACAGGGAGATTATTTCTGGAAAAATGTGTTGCTGTTTGATGCAATTTTGTCAATGCTCTAAACACCATAAATTATTTTTCATTCTAGTTTTATTTTCTTGGCTAACTACAATTATGTTTAAAGCTTGATAGCAAAAAAAGGTTATAGGAATTGACAACTCTAACTGAAACATATTGTTTAGCTATGAGATTACATGTTGTGAAGCTTTGTTTTGATAGTATTGATAAAAGCATCCTTCCATTACCCATTTCCACACCAGCTCCCTGCACTATTGTGTGAATTGTATGTTGAGTGTTCAATACCGTGTGATCAAACTGTGCCTCATTACCAGCATCATCATTGTGCTGAAAGCTTTGGGAGCAGCAGTCAGCCATGTGCTAACATTGTCAGAAATGTGAGGTGTGTCTGAGTTTAACGGGGAAAAATTAGCATCTCAGAACAAATCCTTCTACACTGGGCGGGACGGAACTCCAGCTCTCGCTGCGTTCAATGTGCATTTCGAGTTGTCAGCGTTAGCCATGTCACACTGTCGGGCACAGCGCTGTGAAAGCAACACACTGTGCTGTAAACTAGATGAGACGAGTCCTGTTGAGAGAGGGCTGCACAATCCGTCTCTTTGTGTGTGTCTCTGACCTTCTAATGATCGAGTCACGGGCCCAGGATGGCAACCTTGTCGACAAAACTGCAACTCATGCCGGATTGTGAGGAGGCAGATATGATTGGTTAAGACTATGGCGCCCTGAGACTCATTTCATAGCACCTTGCAAAGCTGATAACAAAATCCCTCATGACATAAGGGAGGAAGCTGCCCTCCAATTTTAATTACCAGGGAAACTGCACGCTAAACAGTAATAATAAGCTTCCCGATTCTTTGATGGCATTTGTCATTTTAGGGAGATAGGGAAAACTGTCAAGTAGGGCTAACCCCTCTTTAAACTGCCGATAGCTTTTCAGCTAATCCGGGTGGGAGGCGGGCAGAATGGATAAACACTGAATAGAACTGAGCAAGCAAACAATTTTACCTGCTGCTCAGAGCATGTCTTAAAGTAAACAACCCTGTCAAGGAGATGTTCCTAAATTGTCATACCACGGATCAGATGATGTGCGAGTGGTTTTACTGCAGACCGGGGGGGTGAACTGCGAACCAGTATGTGCTTTTATTTATTTATTGCGCTGTTTTAGTTGTTAGAGGACATTTTTATAGAGGGCTCTTCTTCCCGTGGTGGCTGAAAACATCTCTTGAATAAGACGGGGGCATGAAAATAAAAAGATAGAAATACTGCATTGTGCCATTGTAAGCAATAAGCCCCGGGTGAAAAAAGCCTCTAAAAGCTCAGGTCCTGCTCAGAGCTCCAGTCCGAGCCACGGTATGCTTAATGGCATGGAAACTCTTAGAATCAGGCCTGGTGTTTCTTTATGTTTGTGTTGGTAATGGTGAAGCCTCACGACTGATATGTGCTTGAGTAATTAAGGAGGTCACAGGACCGAAGTGCTTTCTTTTAATGGTGGAGAGAGTTTTAAAAAATGTCAAAATACACGAAAATGGCGTCTTTTTTAACCGTATTTTATATTTTCGGATGGTTAAGTGTCACATTTATGCACTTACATTACATCTTTGCATTTTATTAAAAACATTTTCCAGGACATGAATTTCTAAATAAATGCCCTTAAAACAAATACGTTTTAAATGTACCTAACAACATTGCCTCAACGTAGAAATTATCTGAATATTCTCGATACAATGTTTTCTCGCATACTGATTTAAAGAAAAAACTCACATTGTTTCATATAAAAAAATAGTAAATTTTTTTGCGTAAGTACTGAGTCACACACTTTGAGCTTTGGTGTTTTTTAGACTTAAAAAGAAAACTGACTTTGAAGTAAACCACTGCAATACGCCTTACATTGTGATGCAGCTGAACCAGACTGATGTGTTTCCTTTCTCCTGGTTACTTTAGTGGCAGTAATGGAGAACTGAAAAAGATTTTAGATAAACAGATACAATCATTTAATTATTCTGGTTTCATTGAGAAAAGAGGTTTCAAACGGCGTTATTCCAAACAGTAATGAGGGTCCTTTTAGAGTGCTGTGGAGTTTTTAGTATCACGGTGAGTTGATGATGAACAACTCTGAATGCGGATCCTATTTTTCTCCTTGATCAATGTTATCTCTCCTTTTTCTACCATGTTTTTTTGCTCTCTGTTCTTGTCCACTTGTAATAAGTCTCTCTTGAGATAGTGTCAGAGGAAGGGTATGCTGAGCTCTTAAACATCCCCTCTGTTCTTGAGACGCTCTTTGTCTCTCATCAAGTATCCAAGCAGACACGAAAGAGCACGGCGAAAGGTAATCGGAGGACCATCACATTCCAACATCACACCCTGAGCACACTGCACAATTAAACATCAGCGACACTGTGGCGTTACACAACATACAACACAATATATAAAGCCCTTTCAGTTTCAGCATGAAAATACATTTGTTTCATAACCAGTTTCCTCCAAAGCAGTATTTCTCCTCCAGTAAACAACACCCTCAAACCCTGACTAAACTGAAACAAAATGTGTCTCAGGAGAGGCGGAAAAAGTGAAGGGTGCTCATTTGATTTACTGCAGAGAGTGCAAATAAGAAAACTTGAAAGACACAGGTTTACTAGAGTGAAGCAAGACTTCCCTCCGGCATACATTAAATTATCCTTTTCACTTTGAAAGTTAGAAGCCCGACTAGGACTAGGAATACAGCCATCGGGTGGTAGGGAAAGACGGACATCTGTAAACAGTGAAATGTTGTCGTGGAAGAATCATTATCTGTTTACATGTGGAATTCCTCAGCACATCACCATGATCATTTCTTGTCTCATAGTTCTTGATGTTGACTCAGATTTGGAATAGGGCTCCAGACACCTAACAGAATATATTTACAATTTATATTACTAACACATCAAATTGAAAAGCACGAAAGAGGACCTGGAGAAAAGTCTGAATTCTTACTTTATTATCAGAATTCTGAATGTAATCTCCAAACTAAATTATCTTTTACTATTGGTCAGGTCTAAAAATAAAAATATGTTATTCTATGCTTTTCTGTAGAATGGAGTATTACACAAAAACACAAGCTAAAAACTAAAAGGAAAAACAAGAACAAACAAATACCCTTTAATCGTATCTATCTAAAATAGGTAAAACACTAAACACATACACATTCAAATGGAAAATAATGGTACACATAATATGCATTTCAGAGTCAAATGAACTATTTTAGAGTTACTTTTTAAAATTAAAATAATATCTAAAATATCTTATCTTGTCTTATTTTTAACTAGAATTTTGAAGTACTTATTAGCTCTAACATTAGGCGAGTGCCTTGCCACCTTCCCAGCTCTGTGATTAGATGCATGAGAAACTCTAAAGGGGTCTGCACCTAAAGTGCGCAATCGGTACCATTTCTGTGCAAATGGCGGTCGTTACACTTTCTCGAAGACTATTTAACTTGCCCAGTTAATTAGGCCTGAACAGCATAAATGTAGGAAACTGTGAGTGATGTCGAAGACTTTATCTAGTCCAAGAATTATCTGAGCATAAATGTAACATTTACCATTAAATAAATGATTTATACTCTCCTCAAATGTCTTGTTATAAAGTCCCAGTTCTGTAATATCCCTTCAGCGGCTGATAAAGAGGTGAAAAGGCCTTTCCTGTGATAAATTAAGATTCCTCTCTGCTCCTGACATGTGGTGGCAGCCGCTCTCTATATTTAACACTTTACACGGGCCGTGCTTTCCAATAGGTTCACGAGAACTAGGAGGTATTTGAAAAAGGAAAACCAGCCGAGCATTAACTTGCCAGAGCAAATGTCTTTATCCCTCATGACAGCTGTGAGCATATGCACACAGAGAGGAGCAGGATAAGAGTGTGAATGCTGCGTTGTTCCATCTGAGACTAATTCAAATTGAATAAATGTAAGCTTGTTTGGCTCAGAAAGTCATTATATACCTGGTGCATATTGCTAAAACTTTTGGTATGCTTAAAACCTCAATTCTTTACTTTAATTATTTTGTACCAATACTATAGAAGTAATATGTGTTCTACTTTCTCCTATACCTATTGTAGAAGGTATTTATATATGTTTACTTGTCATGGAGTGTTTTTACATTGTGCTATTGGTACTTTTACTTAGAGAGAGAAACTCTGGGAAGCTTTGGGATTTTAGCCTTTGCAGACCATGTACATGCACCAACACATACAACACACTACAGGAAAAGGGAAACTCCATAAAGCATAATACAGCCCCTTGAAATGAAAGGTCTTCTCCCACCACTGATCTTCTCCAGGGTTTTTTCTGATGGATTCATACTGTGTTTCAGTTATGCCTTACAGTTTACTTTAATGAGCAGCATGTGCATATCATTAGTATAATGGATGAGACATTCTGATGAGATTTAATAGGATGCAATTCAATATAAATATTCAGTAAATGTAAATGTGCTTCTCCAAGCTAATTAAATGACTGCAGTGGGTTATACGGGGTACAAATTGGTCTTCACTGCCCAGACTGTAACAATCCAGCAGACACAGATGGGGGATAAGGGTTGCTGAACAGAGAAAAGAGGGATTGGGGTCCACTTTTTAAAAGAAATGTACCTTTGACCAGAGAATAATCAGAGTATTCACCTCTGTTTGCTTTCATTACGACGATCCTGAGGTACTTTGCCCATTGAAAGCCTAGTGGTGGTTAAGGCACTTTGGGTGGAAAAGCAGAGATTGTTAATTTTTAACTTATCTCATCATTTATTTATTTTCTGCATGCATGGCCTCTTTGTGTGGTCAATCCCGAAGCTTCAAAAGAGCTTTCTTATGCACGGGCATAGGGAGCCAGTCATGCAGGGTAATGTTAGAGCATGCAGCAAGGGCATGTTCAGGCAGACAACGCAGTATCTGTGAGACACTGGATTTCTGGTTCTACAAATTGACATAGCTTTATTGTGTATGTTTTCACCACACAACAGATGGCGCCAATTATAGTAAAGTCTTAATTAGCCTAAAACCCTAAATTCAGCCCATTGCCATATGTATTGTACATGCGTTAAATGCACCATAATCATTTGAAAGCAATGACAGGGATGGAAAGCCTACAGTAATTGTGATCTTGGCGTATATGTCATAATAATGAACAGATCATACAGTCAAGCCACCAGGATAATGGTGAGGTACAGAAATAACAGTCTCACCTGACACTGTGATCACAACTTTTTTTTTCTTTTATAAGGCACCTTTGCATTTGGAATGTTACCCAACTTGTTAAAATGAAACACCTGAAGAAATCCTACCATTATATCTTGGCGAAAAATGCACCAGTACAACCATTTAAAAAGTTGCATCAAAGCCAGCACATGTTGCTGTTGAGGCGATATATCAGACTGCATGTTGTGTTAGGCTATAATGAATTGTTACAGAATATAAACGTGTGTGCCTTTGACATAGAAAGTCAGCCACAACACAAAGGGATAACAGAGCTAGTTGTCTCCAATATTGGATATGACACACTATGCCTGCAGAATCGCTAATGAACTTCATCCAGTTTCATGCTAATGGTTATCGGGGTGATTTCATTCCCCCAGCCTTTGTGTGTAATTATTGATTGTCCCCGTAAAGGTGGGTTGTACAAAGCCCAGTTAATAGCAGGTGGACCTTTGGCAGGAGCATGTTGCTTTTATTTATATTCATGAAAGTATAAAATCCTGAATTACTTTCACATACCAAGTCGACTGGAGCTAACGAGCGGCTACCTGGAGCTTAGTTTCATCTTCCTTCTCTAACAATCAGAAAAAACTACAAGAAAATCCTCAGGTTTTCAATTAAAGCCAGGAAGATAAATAATTTTCTAAGAATCATTTATTCCATGATAATGGGAACGGGTGCATTGAATAAATATTGCCTGAAAAGGACTACTATTACATGTTATTCCAAGCCGACATTATACTCATTATAATGATTTATCTGAGGCTCTTGAAGAAAATAACAATGTGTGAATTATTTTTCTCCCGGAGGATAAATTGCACAAAATTAAGTAAAATCTCGGCTTTCCCATTCATGGAGTGTCTCAGCTTGAGGACCCAGTGGTGCTTTGTGGTAGAAGTGACGAAGGCGATGTCCCTAGGGCACGGGAGAGGGTTAAAAAAATAATAGCTTGCTGCTCGCTTTGTGCCCCTTCTTCTCAGTCAAATGTGAATTTAATCTCCAATGTGGATACATACATTTATTTCATCATGGAAGAATGACGCTGCTCATAACTCCAGATCTCATCTCATAATCATCATAATTACATGTGTTCATTGTGCACTGCGGAATATTGTCATTATTGATAATTCTGCTAGACAGTGAGAAGTAGCCATTATAACTTCCCAGAGCCCGAGATGACCCCTCTGTCTTGTTTTGTTTTAGCAATGGTCCAAAATACAAATTAGTTAGGGGTGGGTTCACGAAAGCTTTCTGCGGCATTTGCAGAAGATTAACTTGCAAAAATAAGAAAAAGAAAAAAAAAAGTGTAACTCTCAAAGCACACAGACGGTGAAACACAGCCCTAGTCAGATGGTTCTATTTGAAAAAGGGTCTATGCTTCAAAGACGTCTACTTTCTATGCTAAAGAGCCACATTGCTACATTAAAATTCACTAAGCTAAGCTAATAGTACAAACTGTATGGGCATGTTTGCTCTAATATTAGCAATATTCTTTGTAAACTCGACTGAAATGATTTATCAATTATCAGAATGTGTGCGAAGAAGAATTTCATTATTTTATTATCACAGAAAAGATTGAAAGCTCTAGTTTTCTGTAATTGCTAATGCAGCATGACTTTCCACAGTGCAAATGTGCAAAACTCTAAACAAATGTAGGCCAAATAAATCCAATACGGGGTCTTAACACAGTTCCAGGGGAGGCTCAAAGGGGGAAGTTGCGGTCTGAAGTCACGTCAAACTGCAAAGTGGCCTGTCTTTTTAATTGTTTAGTTTACACTGGAAGAAATAACCTTATTAGATACTATGGGCTTCCAGGTTTTGAACAAAAACAAGCAGGTGAACTAAGGTGAGTCCTTTATCCCAGCTTTGTTTAGGTTGAGAATTGCTGAGTCATTGTTAAAAAAATACCTAATTTTGAAGATCATATTTTCATGAGCAACAGAAGGAGCACAATATCGTGTGGTTTCATATATTAAACTCCATTTAATAGCTCCCGTTCTCCCGGTCTTAAGCACTGATTACCAAACACTGAAGGTGGGCTGCACAGTGTCTTTGCACAGGCAGACAATTAATTCACCATCATGGCAATGTGAGGCTATTAGCATGTGTTTGTTGCTCATACAAGTGGAAGTATTGCTTGTATTTCCGTCATCGCAGGCCGCCACTTGTCAACCGGAAATCATTTTTTAAACTTCTTTAATGCAGAGTGAAATGGAAAGCTGATTTGTGCAGCATGGTGAAGCATCACCCCCGCTGGCATGGCTGGGCTGACCTGTTTTGGGTTCTGGAAGAATACAACAGACTCGCATGAAACGAACACACCATTAATGGACATTTGTTGTGGATCACTCACTCCAAAATGTCAACGCGGTTACAGGCTGCCACTTTTCTTCTCTTGCAGGCCTGGGAGCGAGGCGACGCAGGGTCACTGTTAGAAAGCCCCTGCAGCTCTACATGTGCGTGCATCATTTATAGGCTGGCAACACACACACACACACACAGAGCAAAAAGTGGTATGTTATTTCCGTTTGTTTAAAGATGCCTGTGCTTGAACTTAAAGGAATTTGTTTTCCTGAAAATCTAGGATTATTTTTGATCCAGCAGCCTCGTGTTACAGTATTGTGGACTCTCGAGGTAGAAGTAATTACTGATTCCAACAACAATTTTGTCCCTCTATAATTTGTGCCAAGATTCAGAAGAAATTTGAACAAACACCCACACAGGTAAAACCACTCTTTGTCAACACAGGTGGTAGAAATCCATGCATGCTTTAAACAATTAACAAACTAAATACATGATGAAAACTGGAGAATTGTGACTTCCCTTTATGAGATTAAAATGTATGTTTTTTTTTAAATGTGTGCTGCAGATAAACTCATTTCTACAAACGGGGATTAGGGCCACAAAGGAAATGTTTTTGAGATCTGACTAAAAGTCAGAATTCTGACGTTTTTTCTCTGAATTCTGTTTATGATCCAATAATTCTGACTTGAATCTCCCTTTAGTTCAGATTTCAACACATTTTGTTTACATTTTACCCTAATCCTCTTCTGTGCATTTCCTTTCAATTCCTGAATTACAAATGTCATTGCTAGTCATTTAAAGCAAATTCACGCTCATGTCCCCAGATGCACTTTGTTGAAACCAATCTGACAGCATCCAATCAAGTTGAAGGACAGAACCATGAAGAATTCATGTAAGTTACTTCAGTAAGTGCAAGTTCGAATTGTACCAAAGTTGAATCCAAGATTTTATCTTATAGCTTTTTGCAAAAATTGCTGGCTGAAAACGCCATTACATCTGTTCAACATCGCTTTAGCATGACTTGTTTAGGACTCAAAACTCAAAGTTTTAAACTTTGGACTTCAATTTGAAATGTTTTGGTTGGAGTGAAAATCCTGAGACAATAACCACTAACAAAAATCAAAAACAATTGTTTCTTGAATGTATTACAAGATGGCAGGTATACAGTCATAAAAAAAAAATATTGTTGTATTGGCAGTGTTTACTTTCACAGCTGCACCTACAAGATGTTTATATGTGTTTGTATAATTCCGACAAAATCAAGAGGGACATTTTAATGGATTTAGTTTTATGGACTTGCTGTTGGGTAAGTTCATAACAAACACCACCTGCAATGGCATATGCTACCTCCACCCGCCTGCGAGAATAAATCAAATGCAATGATCTCAGAATAAATCCGAAATGAGTGCAGGACTTTTACTGCACATTCTCTGCACTGTAAAAATGTCGATGAAGACAATAAATCCCCCCGGAAAGGGTTGGATGATTATAGCTTAGTGGGACTTCAGATTACATTTTTTGTTTTTCTATGTTTGTTGTTGCATTTGGAATTTTTCATTTTGCTTCTGAACTCGGTCTCACCTCCTTGAGGCTTTATAACAGCACCCCTTTCCCAGCGGAACCCCGTATAAACTCTGAATTACTAAAACTGAGTTTCCTCGGAAGTAGGTTGAAACGGTTCTGATGTTAAAAACGATGTAAAACCTTCCGAGCAAGCCGTTAAATCTTTCAGGGATGTTTGCAAATGCTCTGAGTAGGGACACAAAAACCTACTCTCCTCTGTGTACCTGATGCATTATTTAGCCACCTTCGAACGACACTAAACGGTCTGAGAATTGAATACACTTCAAGGAGGCAGCGACTAATTAAAACAACCTTTTCATGTATGCACATGTGGAGGCGGTGCAGGTGCAGTCCTGTGTCCTGGGACGGCTGCCACGCTCCCTGATGGACGGACAGGCACCCCCCCCCCCCCCCTCTCGGCTGTCTCTCTCTGGCACCAGATTACCTGATTGATTACGGCTTCTGCCAGTCCTCCTGAGAACTGCCAATATCCAATGTCTTGCCAAAATAAAGGCATCAAGTGTGCATCTACAATTACAAAGCTGTGAAGCTCTGCACCTGGACTGCAGGCTTATTCCCATCTGATGTGTGGAATGTCATATGCTCCGGGCTCCTGCATCTTCTTCTTGAATTTTGGGCCTCGTTTTAGGGAAGATTAAAGTAATCAACAGCTTGATGGTGCTTTTGGTGAAGTTAAAAGAGAGCATGATAATCTGGAAACACGATGATAAGGAGCAATCCATTCGAACGCAACACGAAATTCTGTTGAGCTCCACAAGGTATGGGATAATTACTCCTTTCCTTTTATCCACTGCGGTGTTAGATGTAGCCGGTGGCAGGATATGCAGTCCAATACATCATAAAAGAACCTGCGTTCCTAAAGAACTTTGGGAGTGTTATTAAAGGTGAAAAACACACTTCATTAAAAAAGACAAATGTGAGGAGTGGCGAGGTGTGAACAAAGGACAGGAGTGTGTGTCAAGACAACACTTTTCTTTACTTCATTTTGCCACACAGCTTTCACAAATTGCTATGTAATTACATGCTAAAAGTGAGACAATTACAGCTATCCTCTCCCGTCTACAGTAACAGCTGCATAATCACATGTAAATGAGTTTTTGGGGACTGATATCACTTACCTATGTTGAATGGCATACTGAAATCACTGAGGGGCAATTTGACTCTCTAAATCACTTACTCTGCCATTAGGAATGAGAGAGACTCGTGTACGGAGAATGATAAAGTGTTGGGATTTTAATGCGCCAAACACTTCTTAAGGTTAAAACACATCCGGGGTGTGATCACACAGACGGTAACATCTTGTTCTCTAAATAATGCATATATAATATTAGCAATGGTTTGGGTATTTGCTGAGTTTAGCTCCCTATGTGTTTCGCTGGGAAGTAAATGTAATGAGGCTGAAGTTAATCTTTTTTCACGGAAACCGGAGGCATATAGCCGCCCTGCTTTTTTTTCAGCTTCTCAACCAGGGTACCTCCCGGCGATCACTTATCAGCAGGCAAATCAGCCCAGTCATTGACCTGCCGCCCTCTGGCACTCATTAGTGCGGCGTGTGACAGTGATGGAAGGGTGGGATTGTCCTGGAGTACGCTGCTCACAAGGGGGATACATGGGTTACAACTAGTGGGTGGCCGGATTAGTGTGTACCACATAGAGCTCTCTGGTTTGCTCCAGGCAAGCAACACCCCACCTCTCGTCAGAAAGCTGTATTCCACCTTTTCCTTTCCTCGTTATTCTCTATTTTGTTACCCTGGATATCGGAGGAGAATTGGAGAGCCAGCCCGGCTGAGTGATGTTATGTTGCTCAGAAAAGCACTCAAGGCATTATGGGCCCAACGTGCTGAGTGTTGAGAAAGGATCAGCTGCAGCGCTCTGGCTCTTTCTAAAGCTTCATGGTGCCATGCATAGTGTGGCTTATTTGGAGAACCCCTGGGGTCACTGCCTACATTGTGAGGGTTATTGACTAAAGACAGATAAATAGGACGGTGTACCTTTTAAAAGCATCAAGCCGTGGACACAGTGACAGCTTTAAATGAAATCCAATACAGAAGCCTTTAATGGTTGTGTCAAATTCATATCAAACATGTGCTTTCTGTTCAGGGTTATAGAATTGTACACATTTATTGAATATCAATTTGATTTTAGTATCATTTTTTGCACTTACTGTAAAGCACCTACTATTAAAATTCAAGTGATGCCTCATGTTATAGAATTTGATTATTGTATTGAACTATCTCACATCAAGATGTTCAGATATTAATTGGCAAGGCGGCAGCATTTTCACCAGCTTAAAAATATAAAATGATCTTTACTGTAACTCCATCATAAAAATCCCAGCTCAAAAATATCATCCGTCACAAACAATAAAGGAAAGGCACGTACGTCGAGCGAGCCGTTTACATTGTCTGTTTTTTGTTGTTGTTTTTTTCACCTGGTTTATTTTCAGATCCACACATCTCCTCCCACTTCTTCACAGTTTCACCAGGAGAGTGAATTCCAAATGCTGATACTACTATAGGTGCAGGCGCTGACACATTATCCGGATTCTTCCTAAAGCTTGAGGTGTCTGATGGCTGTGCTTTCTCTCAAAAGACAAACTGCAATTGATATAATTACTGCTTGTGGCGTTAAATATGTAAAGAAATTGCAGCAAACGAGAGGACTTGAGTGTGTGGGATGTGTGGCTGATTTCCTTCTTTAGTATAGGCGGGTGTGAACTCTATGGAATAGTGTTCTCCCACGTTCTGTACTGTCCAGATTATGCTGGTTGGACCGAAGCTCCCGTGGTATTTAATCAGCTTCCCCAGACCATTACCCCACTATGGGGGAGTACAAACACCCAGTATTGTCATTCTCTAATTCTATGCTATCTCTTATTAAACCAGCACGACAGCAGCAAACTTGGGAGTGTGTGTGTGTGTGTGTGTGTGTGTGTGTGTGTGTGTGTGTGTGTGTGTGTGTGTGTGTGTGTGTGTGTGTGTGTGTGTGTGTGTGTGTGTGTGTGTGTGTGTGTGTGTGTGTGTGTGTGTGTGTTTACAGACGGTTGGACAAAGCTTTAAGGGATGACAAGAGCAAAAGGTCCACAGAGAGAGAGTACATAAAGGAATATCTCAACCTCTAAAAATCATTTTAATTGGCTATTCAACGATATAATTACACAGAGCTTGAGTCACAATTACTGCAAATATATGACCTCAAATGCTGTTAACAGTATTTAAATTGGCATTGTAAGTCTATAGCTGCGCTGACCTTATAAAAAAGTATTCATTAATATAATTATACTCCATTTAACATTATAAAAGAGACAGTGAGACCGTTTTTTTTTCATTCCATTTGCACCTCTTTGACTTTGCTTGTCAAACCTCAATGGCCTGAATTAAAGCACCTTGGTGCCCTGGTTTGTTCAGCTTTTATGTTTTAGTGTGTCATTATAGAGGAAATCGTACTGAAGATATTTTTGTACAAATGCAAAAAAGATAAGCGAGAGGTGTTTGTGAAGTTTCCGTACAGAGCGATGCGGCCTCTGGAATGGAGATGACTAAGCACAATACCTGGCAGAGTCTCGAACTGAAAAGGCATTTACATCATTATGTGCCACTTTAGGAACAGATGACAATTGAGGCGCACAATTGTGTACAAAAGTTCAAGTGTTAAAATTGTCATTGTGAGTGCATTTTGAAAGTGACAACATGCTAGAATGAAGTTTGCACCACCAACGAATTAACACCATCAATCATGATCTGACTGAGCTAATAAATGTTTGTTTTTTACCTTCACTAATGAATCGGATAGCAGATGTTAATCTAGGCATGACATGATTTAATTTACATCAATTATAATAGTGATGAACATCAGCTGTTTTTGTTACAGTGACAGTCAAGATTTTATTTTTGTTCTCTTGAAAACAGTCTGAGCTACAGAGAGGAGAAATATGTGAAGTGTTTAAAGAGACTCTTCTATGTTTTTTAGGGTGTTTCCTTTTCTATAATGTGTGAGATTGTGTGTTTTTCAGGATATAAATGGTCTGGAAACACTTGCGCTTCTCATGGCAATCACTCCGACAAATTGTACGTGATAAGCTGAAGCTGCATTCACAAGATTTGCTCTTTGCTTACCGCGAGGTTGAAAACAGCGGTGAAAAAAGCCAGTGATGTATGGTTTCTATGGTTACTCTCTGCTAGCTTGCACTGCTCTAACCAGCTGTTATACGATTGGTCGCACTTTGAAAAGTCAGTGGTAACTAGTTCAAAGTCGAAATAATTTGAAACACAACGCCAGTGCAGAGCCATCATGTAAATACAGCTTAAAGGGCAGGACATCTCTAAGCCGTTGACCAATCACAACCGAGGTAGCCAGCTAGCCAATCAGAGCACACTGGGCTCTGGTTTCCGACAGAGGGTGAAAACAGGTTCTGCGGCACAGGCACAATAGAGCCACTAAAAACAAGTAGTCTATGAACCTGATAATGGGCATATTAAGGCCCGTTAAAGACATTTTGCCTGACCTCACTTAACAGTTCAAAGTATGATGCTTCCGGTATCAGCCTGTGGGAATTGGGCTGGGAACTGGCAGACTCAGCTGTTTTCTTCAGTATTGGGTTAATGCAGTTGTGCCACTAAACCTGTCAGAACCTGTAACAGCAGGGCAGATGTACAGCTGCAAGCTCTAAAATGCTATTACTGGTGCTACAGTTAACAGCCATAGAGAGAGAGCTACGGAGGCACACATGTCATAAACCTTGTGGGTCAAAATAATCCAATTAACATTACACTATTTTCATTGTGGACCATTTCCCCTGCTGACAGATTATGTTATTTTCTAAATTATGAGATGTGTTGTTTGGCATATTTCCAATGAACTATGTCATTCTTGTTCATGGCAATGATTTTAGAGAGTTACAGGATTGCGGTGTGACAATTATGTAGGTAAAGTTTGTTGTTACATTTGAATACTGTCAGATTTACCGCAGAAAGTAGACTGCAGCGTTGCGGTCTGATGTGTCTTTGTTCAAAAGATGAGAAGATTTGAAAGCTATGTCACGCTTTCATCTCAGACTGACTGACTTCACAGGCCGGTCTCCACAAATACAGCTACAATTTAAAGTGTTTTACCTTGTGGATCCATCTCCAAGTCTAAAAAAAGCACACACTAAGATGTCATTATAATGCAGACAGAAGCTTCAGCAAGAGGACACCATACCCAAGAGCATTTTTTCCTCCGCCAAACCATTTCTTTTTGTATCCATTTAGTTTCTGATTCCGATGCCCTCAGAGGGGAAGACAAAAA
Source organism: Notothenia rossii (assembly GCF_949606895.1). Taxonomy (NCBI): domain Eukaryota; kingdom Metazoa; phylum Chordata; class Actinopteri; order Perciformes; family Nototheniidae; genus Notothenia; species Notothenia rossii. The sequence goes on from NC_136906.1 coordinate 24,907,484, forward strand.
TGATTTACTTTGTGCAATACAATGTAGGCCATAAGCCCTAAAGCAAGGGTCAAGCCCCGAAGGGTTTACTCTGACCAGATCTGGAAGTGAATCAAAGAAACCAAACCCAGAACAGTCTCCTGGGCTTTTTTGAAACTCTGTTAAGTTATTACACACAGTAGTAAAACAAATAAATCCATGAATGAACACAAACAATTACATTTGACTGCCAAGTAAGAAAGGTTTCCCCTTTTTGGTGGCCCTACATGATCTGGACTTCTGTATTTTTGTCAATACATTTAAATATGTTTACTTATTCAAGTGGTTTTCAGCTTTCTCTAGTCGTTAGCCCTTGGCAAGTTAATTATAAACACAGATTGATTAACCAGCTAAACCTTACATCTATTAGAAGCTACATCAGTGTGCTTACAGATAATTGAATGTGAGTCCTTTTGCAGTGTAATATTTACAGCTGCAATCGTGGAGGCTGGTTTATTCTGATCCATATATCTGATTTATAATAATCAATTAATGACTACATCAAACAGGCCTCAAAACCAAACATCACAGCAGGCTATCATACAACGCAGAGTACTGCAGATTGATATTCTATACTTTATCTGCATAGTAGGTAGGTAGGTTAAATAGCAGAACTGCTTATATAACAACACATTTTCAAGCGTTATATTTAAAAAAATAAGAACATGTGAGGCATGGGATTGAGTTCTTATCGACATTGGTTAAAGAAACCATGAAGATGCAGAACAACTAAAAAACGTATTGTCAATATTTTACACACAATATTCCATAAATCATGTTTTCAGGGCACCTCATGCCTTATTAAGAGAGGAACCCCCCCCCCCCCCCCCCCCCGGCTCCCTACAGTTTGCAGCACCCTAAGCTATATGCTCACAACACCAGGATTAATTCAGCGTTTCAGGGCTTGTAAAACCCACAAAAAGAGGCAGAAAAGAATAATGTCACACAAGCACACTTGATTATTTGTCAGTAATCAACAACATGGCACAAAACACATTCTGATTAAAAAAAACCTTCACATGTTGACACATTGTCTTAATGAATACTGTAAATCTCTGATAACATGGTAATCCTGCTCAGATTAATGTTCAATGAATAATTTATCAGCCGTTGTTTACATATTACTGAAAACATTGTTGAAAACTGGCAAAAACAAATTGTGCTTTGAAAACCTGCATTAAATCGAGCATGACCTGTAAAAACCCAGTTAGTAAGTTACTGTAGGAAGATAACAGTTCTGCAGTCTAGGCTCAATTCCTTATAATGTTGGATGAGAGGCATTTAGTTTAATGAGGCTGTAAAAACTTAAATGTAATGTAAGCCATTTAAATACACCTAGTATGTTTCTGTTACCTGATTGGGCACTTTATTGATCAAATTATCTAAAGGAAATGTTGACCTTTACGATTAGTGTGCTGTAAACACTTTGTCTACACATTAAGCAATGCTCACATCCATAAAGGGGCTCTATTATGCTTTCTGGAGTTTTTCCTTTCCTGTGTTATATTACAGATTTGTATCCATGTAAATGGTCTGCGAAAGCTAAAAGCCCAAAGTCACACCAGAGGGAGTTTCTCTCCCACACTCCCCCGCTAGAAACTCCTTGATATTTACTTTGTTTACTTGTACAACATAATGACATCCCTAGAACACTTGCTCCTGTATTGGCTAGCGCTCCACCACAATGTATGTGATAGTCTAAGGGGCCTGACATTTCCAACACTTCTAAGCTGTTGACCAATCACATCAGAGCCAGCCAGCGAACCAATCAGAGCAGACTGGGCTCTGATTTCAGACAGATGGTGAAAAGAGGTGCTGCAGCACAGGCAGTGTGATAAAAATAAAGAGCTTTTTGAACATTAAAGCATGGAGATATGTCGCAGTAGAGGAACAAAACACACTGTTAGGAAACGTGAACATTAGCATAATTTAAACAAGAAGATGAACAGTTCAAAGGTGTGAACACAGAAGAAACCAGTCATCAAATTAGTCTAGTGTTTCTAGTTTATTGTGAGGAATGGCTATTAAACAAATAGACAATTGAGCACTCCACTCTCCTCTATTCCCACTATCTACTCAGTTAAGAGTGCAATAGAAGAGATTCCTGGGATTTGTAGCACATTTTGCATTCAGCTCCATTTACCCACCATCACATTACATGAATGTTCTTCAGCAGAATGTTGCAAGCAGTGAGACTCATTACTTTCCTTGATTCAAGGGTATTTATTTGACTAATCTGTTGTGCAGTGTCAAGAGCTGGTTTTGATTAGATGGCTAGCTGAGCGGAATAGATGGTTTACTGTTGCCATGGAAAACTGTGTGGCACACACTGATCATATCACCATTTCAAAAGAGTATTTTGCTCCAGTAAAGTTCTAACGATATTGGATCAACGTAATCATAATGATCAAAAGATTCATAAACCGGATGCCCTGTGTGAAAAAAGGAAACATGTGTGCTAACCATAGGTGCTAACACTTGCCTTTGTTACTAGAGTTGTTAATGTGTTCGTTAAGATTTAACAGGCACAAACATAATCTTTCAGAGTCCTCTCATGAAGTGTTGTGATCTACAATCAGTGCTCTTTACAGTTTTTATTTATTAATCAGCAATCCATCATTTCTACTCTCTCACAGCTTACTGTTAGCATACAATTTGCCCTTTACATTGCAAGTACAGATAAGAGTTTAGATAAACAATAGATAACGGAACCAGATGCAGAACAAAATGTACCTGCAAAATACTTTTTGTAAAGATAAGATTTAACAAGGACATATTATGCTCATTTTCAGATTCATATTTGTATTTTGTGCCTCTACTGTGACATATTTCCATGCTTTAGTCAACCGCTTAAAGATGTCCCGCCCCTTAGTCTATCACATACAATGTGTTGGAGTGTAGCCAATTGAAGATCGAGAGTACAGAGTGATGTCACTATGTTACAGAAATAAACAAAGGACTCCAATTGAGGCTTTTCTGGCAGGGGAGTGTTTGGGACAGAAACTCCTTCTGAAAGGAACTTTGGGATTTGAGCCTTTGCAGATCTACATTTAGAAACAGGTATATAATACACTAAAGGAAAGGGAAAAGCTCAAATAGCATAATAGGGCCTCTTCAAATCAAAACTAGAAAACAAAAACTGATGCAGAACATGTTTACACTTTTAAATGTGAAGATACAAATTACAGTTATACTGCAATACTTTACGATCTTAGGATACTTTGTGCTAATTTAGGGGACCAGATAATTGCTGGTCTCACAATGAGTGGTTGTATGATTACACACCAATATGTGGTAGAACACTCATTCAGGTCTGTGAAGGGTTAAATGCATCCTGCCTGTGGCTTGTGCCTGCCAGCCTTACTGTTATCATTGACTGGCCTCTATCACAGGGCTGCAGCAGGCATTGCCACGGACAGGTATCACTACAGCCACGATAAATGAGGACAAAAGTGAAGGTGGATATTAACATATCCCCTCATTACCATATTAACAGTATGCCTGAAAATGTTGCCCAAGCACTTCAATTAAACTACAGTTGAATGCCAGGGTCACTAATACATTACCTTTGATTCTTCCAAAAAAGTCGAAATAAATCAGTTTTTCAGAGCACAATCTGTGATTTATATTCACTATGAAAATAATTTTCTATCTGTGAGTGTGAGGGTGTCGTAATTATTTTCTCATGCTTTGTGCTGAGAGCAGAGATCATTTTGCTCCGTTAACTGAAAAGGATTTCTGAATTATTCACCAAAATGTAACAAAATGATGAAGGTGGGATTAATGCAACATGAGGATGCCTTACTATCAGGGATGTAACAATTCAACTAAGAGTGTTGAAGTCTGTCGATGTTGCAGAAAGATTTGTCCCCTTCACTGTTTTGAAGAGTGGAGTTTGACAGATGGGGAGGACTGAGCAGAGCGTAGGTTAACATACGCTAAGGCAGGATGCTAATTCCCATATCGCTACAGAGGCACACTGTTTACATAATATTCTAAGGGGAGTTGTGAACCACGTACTGCATGCTACTGAATATCAGCGCTCCATAATTTCCACATTACTGGGCATCCAAACGACTCATTTTCATCAGTGAGTCACACAGAGCTGTATATAAATAAAGCATTTCTGTTAAACATACAGGCGGGGTCAAAAGTTTTATCAAATGTTCATCTAGACGCTCACACAAGAAGGACGTGTGATCTCAACGTTTAACATGCCCTTTGTATCAATCTAGTATCAGATCAGCAGTGCTGCTATGTGCCTCTCTAAGAGGCCAAAGTGCAGCGCTTTGATATGGTAGTTAAAGAAGACGCCGCTCATATCAACATTTCACATCTCACAGCTATTTTGAAAAAGAAAATGATGGTGTGAAAAGCTCAATCACTTCAAAAAATCCCTACAGCAGAGCCATAGGTGTAGTACTAAAATATAAACCTAAATGTATCGCCAGTTAGTTAGATTAAAACTTTTTTCATCAAAGCAATTTCATTTAGTTCTTTATTTCTATCAATATTTCCCTAACCTCTCGATGGTAAATCATCCTACGTCTGACTTTGTGGCGATGTGTGTTCTCTCTGCCCTGCTCAGCTCTGTGTGTTTATGGATGGTACTCGTTTCGGGATAATTGTTGATCATGTGACATTTTAGCAACGAAGCCTATCTAATCTATACATTCGAAACACTGTCCAGATATTTAGCACTGTAATGGTAACGTTTGCCCTGCACCAAGATAATCAACTTCTCAAATGTAGCGAAGACTGATGTTTACGGAAGATATGAAAGATAAATTCACACTGTGATTGGTTGTTCCTCGTCACCTGACTAGCAGTGCGCACTACTGTGTTCCTGAACTTAAACTAGGATACTGTTAACCAAGAGGTGCTTTCACACCAAGTACTTTGCTGTACTTCGTTCCCAGTACTTAGTTCATCAGAACTCTTTAGTTCTGATGAACTAAAGAGCAGATCGCGTTCACACCGGAATAAGTCCCTGGGGAAGGATTAGGCAAATTAAGCCGCTGACGTCACTTCTTCTTCTTCTGCTTTGGGTTTACTGGCAGGCCGCAAACAACTTCACGGCGTATACGGCCACCCGAAGTCCCCGGCCGGAAGTCCCCGGAGTTGGGGACTGACTTCAGTAGAAGCTGCTGGGACTCAGCAGCTTCTACTGAAGCCTTCTGAGTAAATCGCCAGAACGCCGGCACCTCCTCATCTCCACCGCTCCCATGTTTTATTTTGTGTTGCCATAAGTTAGTCTCTCTGCGCTGGGCTAATGCTAATGCTAATAATGCTAATGCCAGCAAATACAATGGCGCCTTCACAAAACTTTTCGGAGTTTTACGGGGCGTGGTTTGCAATCCGCCCAACCAATCAGAAATGGGAACCTTTTACTCCCTGGAAAGCACCTGATCTCTAGCACCTTTTCCCCCCCTTTTCAGGGGGTGAAAATGTTCTCATGAATTAAGTTCTAGTTCCAGAATTTGTTTGGTGTGAACCGTGTGAACGCAACATTTCAAGAACTATACTGGGAAAAGTACTCACTGAGCGTATAGTGAGAGTCTACATAGACAACAGTGGGTTTGAGCACGCAACAAAGAAGAAGTGATCGGTGCCTTTTGCGGACTGCAAATATTACCTCAATAAAAGAAAACAGGTCTAGTGCTCAATCCGGCAGCAGTACTACTGGCTACACTAAGAAAGAAAAGACTAAAGCAATTGTAGACTCTTTCTAATTGTTGTAAACAGTATGCAAATGCCCCTTACCACATACCTCCTTTGTTTCAAATATTTATAATGTGAAATCACACATTTTTGGACCTGTTGAAACGCCAGGCTGTCAGTGTGAGGAGCGCCTCGTCATGCCCATAGGCGGTGTGAATAGAGTCGCACAGCTGTAGTTATGTTCAACGTAAGGCGAAGTGACAGAAATGCTAATCAAGTATCAAAACTGACAACGCTCTCCCATCGACGCACATCAGACCTTCAATGATTTATTAGTCAGAGAGAAAGCATGTGTCACTGTGTTGAGTGCTCATGGGTAAACACGGCTCCCGCCAAGGTGCACCACTTAGCCGCCATCCCCCCTCCCCCCGCCTCCCCTCGAGCATGTACAGCACTCTCCGAGAGGGCCGCTGATAGCGCATGTTGAAGAGTAACTTTCAAAACAGGTAAGCCACACGCATTATATCTGAGCAAGTCACTTAAGAGTGTACTAAAGGGGCTATTATAAGAGCAGAAGGTAGAAGGGGGATGTGTGTCCCTACTTCAAATGGGTTCTTCTGCTGAGTAAGCCGTGCCGCCCTCCTCCTTTCCCGACTCCCATTTCCCTTCCTGTCCCCAGATCAGAGAGAGGATGGAGAGCTGCAGCAGACCCCAATTATCAGACCGTCATTCACAATCCTTCGTCTTCCTCCTCAATCGCTCCTCACTACTGCATTCATTTTAGTCAGGCGATTCCTGCCAGAGCCGGAGGAAACTAGGGGGTGGAGAGTTTAAAGACTCCACACAGCAACTTAGTTTTGGCAAGGGAAGGGGCCGAGACACAAAAGAGAGCAGGCTTTGCTTTTCCCCTTTCCTGGATATTATTTGCATCACGGACAGAGGAAGAAAGTTGTCCGTTTGCTGTGTCTTCACTGTGGTGCTGCCAATTCATTCTGGATTTCTTTTGTGAGTGGATGGTTGAAACAGGGCCTGGTTTGATGAATAAACAATGTTCCATAATTTAGTTGAGCAGGGAAGTAAGAACACAAGATCCATTCACTCTCACCCTCCCTGTTGAATTCTTAGCATCCATTTAAGCGTCGTTGTAATGAGATTATTGTGATTGAACAACAGCAAAAACTAATAATTGTCACTTTTCTTCAATTGTTTGCAACATAGGCTAATTGGGAGATATAAACATGTGATCACGCCTGCTTCCCTCTATGCAATATAAAATATTACATATAGTGATAAATATTGGAATAGATGCTCTCTGCATTATTTATACATCTTAACATCTGAGAGAATGCTTGCCCCCGCCAACACATTTCATTGGCTGTCTTGCGAATCTAGACAGTCCCTTCTGCCTCGTTGTGATGCTATAGTGGGTTTGTTCATTTTTTAATAGCAATGGGGGAAACATAGAATGGCTAATGATGTGATTATTTAGCTGGGCACACCAATATGTTTAAATTCCCTTGAGAAAAGCATGAATCATTACAGAATTATAGACTTCCCATATAGAAAATGCTGTCCTCGTGCCAGCAGCTAAAAAACAGACAATTATTGTCCAAGGATCCCATTTGTTTTAACTTCATTTAGGAATTTGTCAGTGTTTATAGTCATTAAAAATCATTTTATCAATTTGTTCATTCATGCAGAGATTACTTCAGACGAGAAAAAGGTTGAAATAAATGTTCTACTTAAAGCCACATTTATTTTTTACCTCATCGTATGTATTATAAATTGTCTGCGATGATGAGCAGTAGTGTCCTGTGTTTTTTTTAATTTCCTCCTGGACTGATTCTGTTACTCTGGGGGAGCAGTTATGTGAATATGGTGCCTGCTTTCATCTGTTACAGTATGGACAGTACGAGCCATTGTTGCATGAGAGTAGCCTGGAGCAATGTATGCTTTCATGTGAAAAGTGAAGGGGGAGAATGCTGTGGGAGATTAATGGTACATAACAATATAGATGACTGTGTAAGCATAGAACCAGTGTCCTGTGCGTGTTTTTTTCTTTATGTTTATGCATTTATTCAGTCCCAGGCAATCTGTGAAGCATATGCGCTGACGGAAAGCTTGCTGAGAGGTTTACACCCCAATGTATCTAGAACTGAAATATGCCACATATCTCACACTTGCACATGTAGACCTCAGTGATTCAACATTTGCTATGAATACTTAAGACTCCCTTTTTGGAGGGCATGTTTGGGTTTTACGACAACAGATAAACTTGTCCAAACACCATCTTTCTGGCCAAATATGACTCATATGAAGTAAGGGAAATGTTGAACATCTTGCATCATTAAGCCATTTCTCATGTTGTTGTCTGGTGGCCCTTTTCAGTCTTTTTGCATTTAAAAGAGACAGCAGGACAAAGTATCTTTCATATTTGCAACTGTGTTACAAACAATCAGACGGTTACGGGCAAAACACAAGGAGATGTTTGGCATTATTCAAAGTTTTATTTCAAAAGGCACATGCCGGGTTTTGATGGCACATTTGCGCTTGAGTGAAATGAAATGCTTGCTGGCTAAAGTTGATTAAGCAGGGCCAAATCAAGATAAACACATGCCCAAAGCCATGCTGATAACATTAATAATTCTTCTGTCTGACCACATCCATCTCATCGAATCATGAAACAACATCTGATATGTGCAGAAAAACAGACTGCAGCAAAGGAAATCACTGGCACTGTGTGACGCTTACAGAGAATGGCTCATTTTACTCGCGTGTTAGTTACAAATACTGGGCTACAAATGGGCACAATTCTGATATTATCTTTGTTTATTTCAAAGAAATAAACACCAAAGCCTTGAAATGGTGTATATTTCTCTGCATGTTTTCATGAAACCACTTCGAACAAAGAAAACTCTTTTTTAAGGTGGGTGAAAATTGGTTTTATGAATCTTGCACACATTAATTTAGGACCCTCTGAGGGCTCCCAATGGAATGCAAATGTAAGCACCCCCAAGGGAATTGTACTTTTAATTAATTTGGAAATGGACCACACATTCTGAACTCGGGATTGAGGTGTAAACAGATGAGTGTTTGGCAGTGTACCTCCTCTATGCAATAAAGATGTACCGAAGCACCACCAAATAGCTCTAATATGCAAGTGCGGGAATGCACAGTGTGCCCTGATTTATTTGCTGTTATTAATGGGGCGGTGTTGAAGCAAGTGGTCTGTGGCTGCCAGCACAATATCTGACCTCTGAGAGTGCCTTAAATCAAGGCATTAGAGAATGCAGTAATAAAGAGGCCAGCTAAGGCACTGAACCTGCTCCAAAACAAACAAACCACAACACTGGCATAGAGGCGGCTGAAATCACACCCAGAGGCTCCTTTCATAGAGGAAGCCAACATGGAAGTCCACCATCATGTATCAGTACAATGGCAGCAGCTGCTAACTGTGTATCCACAAATGCATATGGTTAGGCATCATTAAACACAAAGCCTCTCTTTTTTCCTTGTGGTGGTTAAGATAAAATAAAACTGCCTCAACGAGACTACTTGTTCTTTATTGTAGCAGTGAAATTGCATTTTGAGGTCTTTCACTTAGCTGTTCTTGGTATTTTTTTTTTTTAACAAGACTAAGAGTCATAGTTCTAAAAGCTATGTCATGCTGATAAGATGGTGCTTTGACCTTTTGAACATCATCACTTCCTACACTGACAATGCTAACATGCTGTTGCGGATGGCCATGTCCACCATTTTAATGAGCACTAAACACAAAACGCAGCTGATAGAGATGTGATTTGTTTTGCAGGAATGTGGTCATAAATCCTTATAAACAAAAACAAAAACCTGAAAAAGCTAGGGGATCACCAAGGTTATTACAATTAGGGGTGCACCGAATGGGAAATTCTTGGCCAAAACCGATACCGAAAATAAGAAACAGTTGGCCGAAAACCGAATGCCGAAAATGATTAATAGAAATATATATATATAATGTATACATTTTTTACCAATGTTGTTCAGCTGCCTGATTATGGAAAAAGACATGATTATGGCAAAACTTAACTTAAATAATAATCACTATTATGGGTCCATAACACATTTATTCAGCACTTTTGAATGCATACAGTACATTCATTCCAAGTCAAGTGCATTTTCTTTTCTCTGTAGGATAACTACAACAAAGTGCATTCAGAACAAAGCCAAGGTGCTTTAAAACTGCATAAACATCTAGGCCAGTAGGCCTACAACAAAATAGTGTAAATAAAGACTGTAATAGCCAGGCCTTCAACAACAACAAATGCACCTATAAATGCATGCATACAAATGTGCAAACTGGATAAATCCACACGAATGTAACTATTTACAAATGAAATTACAATTGAATTTCAAGAATCTGTAAATAAGGCTGTCTGTCCTCATAAGCAAAGTAGTAAACATTGTATAAAGATACATAAAGTGAAAACTGGATACAAAATCCACAATCAATTACAAATGAAATTAAAATTTCAAGAATCTACAAATAAGGTGGTCTGTCCTCATGAGCAATGTAAACAACATTGTATCATTTAGATACCGAAAGTACAATATATTGAACACTGTGCTGCTGTCATTTCCCCCTAATGATAACCTAAGATGGTGAATTATAACTCACAATGAAAATTGTTCAGGAAAGTGGGTATAGAGTAGACATGTAGAACTAGATAAGCTTATGATAAGCCAGCCTTGTCTACTTATTAAGGAAAAGTGGGAGGTTCTTTTTAATGAACAGTAGCTTCTCTGCTTTATCAGCCATAAGTCTGTTCCTCTTCTCATCAAGGACATGAGAGGCAGCGCTGAACAGTCTCTCGCTGTCAGTGCTTGTGATTTGATCTTACTCCGCATATTTGTCCGGGTGTTTTGATTTCAAGTGGTGGAGTAATCCCGAAGTGGTGAAAGTCTTTGCAGTTACACCCCCTCGAGAAATGTCAGCTGAAAAAGTTTTACAAATCGCAATCCGCGCCTCTTTCTCTGATATTTTTAAATATCTCCTAGCGGCAGACATGTTGTCTGTGAGCCAGCCGCGAGCATGGTCGCGCGCCTTGCTTGTCGCCGCGTTTTGATTACGTCATCACAACAACACGTTAGCTTACCAACGTAACCCTGTTCTCTGACATTCGGTGATATTTTTTCGGTGCTAAAGCCTTTTTAACCATTTTCGGCCGATAATTTTCGGGGGCTGAATATTCGGTGCATCCCTAATTACAATACATCTTGTGGTGAATATAAATTGCTTTCCATCCAACTTATGGTGGAGCTAGAGGTAATATTGGAGAATCACCAAAGTCATTATGGTTCATCCTCTGGAAACCATGAATGTCTCTATACAACTTGTGCCAGTCCTTCGTGTAGAAGTTGTGATATTTTATTGGAAAGTTAAAGTTTTGACCTGACGATTGCGCTAGAACAAAGATGAACTAAACGCCAAAGTCATTGAAATGAAACCCTGTGTAAACCATGAATGTCAACAATATTGGATCACAATCTAACTAAGCAGTTACATATTATATTATTTGCAGGTACATTGCTAGCATTGCTAAAAGCACAACAATTGCATCTTTGATTTGGCCAAATCTATTCACTTTCATAGCAGATTAAGACAGCAGATATGAGCACCATTGGAAAATCCTATGGGCTATGTGGGAAATTTATTGTCAGCAAAAAGTTGTACTGATCTCATTCAAACATTGAATATAGAACGTAAAACTGTACAGAGCATCTAATCTGTCAGAAGCATTGTGCTTGTTAGTTTTGTACTGAGCAGAGGCAGCCATTTCCCAGTGGTGACATAAACATCAATCACAGATACAACACAGAAGAATTGTAATTTCTATGTTATATAATGTCAAAACATGGCAACCTTAATGAGTTCACTATTTGTGATTTTTAAACAAATTTCCCCAAAGATCACAAAAATCCCTTAAAATGTAAATGTCATTTTGTAAAATGCAACTGTAATGTGCATACGCCTGGCAACTACTATCTACTACTATCTACTTTCCTCTCACAGTCATTATGACCAAGACTGTGCATTCCTTCCCTAGAGCTGTCGCTATACATAATGTTTAGATGCAGCCTCCACAACGGCCTCTTGAATCATTTTCATACCTACTTGATCTGTCTGTCAACTCACAGGGTTTGCACAAGCCTTTACACTTAGACGCACACTCAGCAAAAGCTCCATAAAGCTCATGTATATAAGCTCAGTATATTTGAATGTATATTTTTCAGTATTCATATACCCGGTTTGTGTGACACCAATTAGCTGTTTTTTTTTTTCTTGGGTGAATTGTGGACTAATGCTGCTCTGGGGATTTCCCATAAACTCTGAAAGATGTAAGCTACATGTCAAAGCTGAGAGGGAGGCACGTTGTAGGAAATTCAGATATAGTGTATAAAAACTTTATCAAGGACGATGTCAAATGTGGCTTAGAGCTGTGTGTGGAGCTGTGACATATAGGGGAATGTGCTCTAAGACTTCAACACCCAATATGCACATAAAATCTATCTGTTACAATCTAAGGATGTCTTTGCTTACAATGTTGGTGGTTATGCACTGAGTTTATATTTAGAAAGGTGTGCGTTGTGTTCAATATTTAATAGTTAAATTCTACTTTTTTTTTCTTGTTCAGTGTACATGCCAGAAATAATTTTAAACATGTTCCACATGTACAAACTCTGTTAAAGAGGCCCATTCCTGTGTTCTATGTTTTTTTTTTGCATTTAAATAGTCTGCAAAGGCTAAAATCCCAAAGTTGAAAAAAACCTCCTCACCTCGTCCCCTGCCTGAAAAGCCTCCATTGGACTCCTTTGTTGTCTTACGTAACATAGTGACATCACTAGGTAAAACTGCACCTTCAATTGGCTAAAACTCCAACACATTGTATATGATAGGCTAAGGGGTGGTTGACCAATCACAACAGAGCCTGCCATCTAACCAATCAGAGCAGACTCGGCTCTGGTTTTAGACAGAGGGTAAAGGGGGGTGCTGCAGCACAGGCAGTATGAGAAAAATAAAGACCTTTTTGAACATTTAAAAGCATTGTTCATTAAACATGTCACATTAGAGCCACAAAATACGAACACGAACCAGATAATTAGCATAATATAAAATTTCTTCTTATTCACTCCAGTCCCAGATATTCTATAATGGGGAGAGAGGGATCTTTCACATGTTCATAGCCTCAATACCTGACATTCCTCTTTCAGGTAATTGAAAAAACAACAGGAGGCTGAATGATTGCGTTTAAATTCCCTGCACAATTTCTTTGGCAACTTTCACAATTTGACAGAACATGTGGAGGACATTGTTGTGCCTTCACATGTTGAGCTTTTATAAGTGAAAAAAAGGCTCAAAAAGCAATGATGTCATTGAGAAAAAGAGCTATATCCGACTCTGTGGGTTAGCACTTAAGGCAGGGGGGATAGCCTACGGGGCATAGCCTGTGTGTGTCACTGTCTCATTAGAAGTCAGAATCATTTCCCACCACACCTACATTATGCAGATTTTACTCTGAGTGGCAAGCCTCATGAAATATTTGTATTCTTGACATTGTTATGGCTTCATGTGTGAAGGAATGAAAAAACGAAATTGTGTTTTTTAAGAGACAACATTTGATGAATTGATGGAGAGCAATTAGAGTAGGTGGGTTTGAATGTAGATGAGTGTTTAAGGCGGTATTTTTCATTCCAAGCCCTCTGGACCTGACGGCCTGCTGCTTTTCAGTTTGAGCATGTAATCAGGAAGTGGTTTACACCTGGGACGCCAGGTGAAGGCAATTATGTGCAATCAAGTGCCTGGCAGGGTATAAGGAAGCGTTGCACTGTGTCCTCAAGACCAGAGTAATGAGTGGTTTTGGTGCATTAAGCATCTTGTTGTATGGTGTATTCCGTTAAGAAGGAGCCATCATTTCATGTTTGGATGTGGTTTTGAAGAACTCTCAGAAAGCATTAACCCACTCAGATTCAGATCAACTTTATAATCCCACATGGGAAAATGTGTTTAGTCTTTCGTCTGGTGCGTTGATGCATGTTTAAAAATGTATAAACCAAGGCATTGCTATTAGTCAACAGAAGGATATCATACACTCTCCAGCCCAAGAAAAGTATGGAAGTGTAAATATCCTACAAACACTTCAATTGAAAGTCTCTTATACGGCATGAAAAATCCATACTAACATGTTGCAATATTGTCACAAATAAAGATATTTTCAAATATGTGGCTGCGAATATGTGATCAGATGTGTCAGTACAGCACCAGGACCATGAAATAACATGAAGAAACATATGCACATTACAACTGGTAAATTACACTATATATTATTTAACTCAAGGTGTGAAATTCCTTCCTCGAGCGTTGCTCTGTTGCTTAACTAATTATCATGGCACATTAATTTTTCCAGACCCTGAAGCGATTGTTGAGTTTACCTAATGTGCAGAGCGTACGTGTTTATTCCTGTAAAAAGAAGGTGTATTACAAAAGCAATTCAAGAGAAAGCTCATCGCTCTGAGCTGAGAAAACGGAGCCAGCAGCCGCTGCTGAGACACCTTCATTTGTATTCCACAGATTGCATCAGAAATTTGGAAAATGTTAATTGGAGACAATGTGTTAAGAAGCAGATATGGTCTGACATGTAGCCAACATAATAGTATTAAGGATGAATTAATTATTACAATATGCTGAGGGGGGATAACAGAATGTCGTCCTCAATCCGTAGAAACACATAATAGATGATGAAGATAGCAATGAATGCTAAATATTTGCTTGGGCAAATATGCCGGGGTGCCTTTCGGCTGACACATTGAAATCAAAAGACACCGGTTCCCTCCATCCAGCAGTGGACATGTTGACAAAGCACTCATTTATTACAGATCCCCAGCCTGGTGAGCACTGTGACGCTGATTAGGAGGCTTGTACGAAATAAGCTTGAGAGCCCCATTTCACCAGAAAACCTATATTCATTTAGTTCTGCAGATTTATACATCATACATTATCTAGGCACGGAAATACAGCATGACATGAGAGTGTATTCTGCCCTTTTGAGGAGGGGTTAATCTCTCTTTCTTTCATGAAGAAACCTCAATCTTGCAGTGGCCAGCATGTCTCATATGATGCAGCGGCTGAAGCAATAAATTGAATTAAATAAACCCATTAGTTACAGCAGCTACCTTCTCACCTCGGCCCAGATACACTTTCATGGTGAGTCGGTCCTTTATGAAGACTAGAGGACACAGCTTTACAGTGGGATAGCAGAGTGACCTTGAGTCAGAAGAAAGAAAGCATGTCCTTGTTCATTAGTCAAATCAATTAAGAAAGCCTGTTTGCTGCACAGCACAGTTTTCTGCGGGTGTTTAAAAGTAAATGTATGCTCATTCAAAAATCAATTCATACTGAGGATTCTGCCTCCTTCTGTCTTGTAGACATGAAACAAACCAGAGGTCGATTAGAGTAGAGAGCGACTGTTGGGAGATTGTCCATGGGCGTACTTAAAATGCATGGAATGAATAACCAAGCGCAGTTCAGATACCTCATGAAAAAAGGACCCAGTAAAAAGGCAAGGATCCATATCCTGCAACAGCCTGAAAGCATGTTTTCACAGATTTCTCTCTGCCACATTCTCAAATGAAGTGCATACTGAATTTAGTTTTTAAAGTGAAGTGTCAAATGTGTAGCAAATTCTAGAGTGGAAAAAAACAAACATCAGAGATCCCATAGGAATGAATGAACTTCTGATTGACTTGCGTGTGTAAACAGATCTATAGAAACAAGGCGTAATGGTTTGGATTAGATTTAAGGCCATGATAAACACTGACCTAAGTCCGTTGTCCAATAAATGTAAATATGTTAAACGTTTGAGCAAACATCTATATTTTGGTGAGAGTTACATATTGTTATCTTCAGACAGCAGTCAAGTCAAATTATAATACATAAAGAAAAGTCTTAGTTTCATTACTGGGTTATAAATGTTTTTTAGACTTTCATCCTATGTGAATATTAAAGAAAATGTAAATGTATAACTAGAATGTAGGTGAACGGGAAGCCAAGGTTAATGTTATGAATGTATGGCCATGCCCTTACATGAATAAGACCATTCAAGTTTATTATGATATCATCCTATTCTTATATACTCTAAAAATACGGCAGTAGTGTAGGTTTTATATTTTAGTTAATGCTTTGTTGTAATGTCGGTTTCACCACAACATAATGAAAAAAAGCATCTGAAGGGAAAATTAATTCCTTTATTAGCCATGGCGGCATAACACTGCACAATGAGCATTGTTTGAACTAAAGGTGTTATTATTTTTCCATTTGTCTGAATCACAAATCATTGCTGATTTTGTGTGGCGTGCTATGCGTAGGAGACAATGTATATCAAAGGAGTTTCATGGTGGAGAGCAGGTTACACTCTTATTATAAAGGCAGAACACGTCAACTCTTTCATAAATCTCTAATATCAATAATCCAAATTATCTTGAAAAAACAATCACTTTCTCGTACAGCCATTAGCAATTAGCATAAGACAATCCAGCGCCTCTACCATACAGAATGTACCGAGTGTGTTGAGCACAGTTAACACGTCTAATACTCTGCTCATACATTGTTTCACACTGTGCTAAAATTATTCCAAAGGAACACCCCATGGTGATTTGAGGGGAAAAAATGAGCATGAATAAGTAAACAACATAAAGCGATGAGAAGCTTCAAAGGCGATGGGACAATCACAGCAAACAAGATCCTGGAAGCCAATGAATGTGTTTGTCTTTGTTTGTGACAGTGACTCAGGGGTGTAAACAGAGGAATTAGCTCACACCTCCGGAGTCTCAACACATCACACGGCCATAATTGAATTAAGTCTGTCAGATTGTTGCTGAACTGTAGATGCTACAATGAGCACAAGATGCATTTGGCCCGAAAATCACCTCTATAAACGCTCCTAATTTTGTATTTCGTTAAATCCTTGGGAAAAAAATGTAATTGCAGAAAAATGACCACCCTGAAAAATGAGCTGATATGTTAAGCAGCCAGCGTTAGATGCTAATGTATGTGCTTTCTCAAAATGGCCAAGGCTTCCTTGATGGAAAAAAAGCCATATGCTGCATATTGCTGCATACGTCTACTGCATAATGGTTATATGATAATGCTGCCTATACCAGTGGGAGAAGCCAACATTTTTATTCCCCCCATCCCTCAGCATAACACACTACAGAGGCACCTATCAGCTCACGGACACACATTTGAAACAGACTCCCAGCAGTCCCTGTATCTTGGCTCCATGACCATTTCTGTCAGGGTTTTCCCTTTGACTGAACAAATGCATCAGCTTGTGTCATGAGACCACATCCCTCGCAGCCAATAAGGAAGCATGAGCAGCCCAAGTGCTCCAGGAGATATGAAAGGAAAATTGGAATCTTGACAAGTGTGATTGACATGCGTATTTTACCCAAGGTAGTCTTATTTGCAGAGATTTATAGATGTCTGTAAACCAGCGTGCTGCCCAACAGAATCATTGTTCCTGCAGACTGGTGGCTCATCACGGCACTTCTGTTGCATGCAAATAATCTTTTGGGAGAGACGAATCCCCTTGGGCATAAAATGACTTCAGCTTATACTTTATTTCGGGTCCAAAATAAATAATTTAACAGATGAAGCAACGTCTTTCATTTGCAGACAATCTGTCCATGTCGTGGAACAAAAACACAAGCCTAAGTCCTCTCATTCTATTTATGTGACAATGGAGGAGAACGGCTACTTTGAATTGTATCCGGTTCTTTTGATGGGCACAAAAATAAAGTGGATATGAGCCGTGATGGTGAACTATAACCCACGGCCACTTCATAGCAATGGAAGGGGGGAAAAAACTATGAATTAAATTCTAACCATAAGTAAAATAGACTTCCACTTGAAAGCATTGGAGTGTAGCTAGAGCATGGCAGAAGAAATAGCTGGATGTGTGTGTGAGAGGGGGGGAATGCACATGAATTTTGAACAGGACTGAAGGCAGGATGAAATTGGCTATGCCCATTATCTTCTCAAGAGGTCCTTTTTTTCTCCCCATATGCAAAAGGATGGAGCAGTATTACTCCTTCCATAATTCCCATGTTACAATACAGACCGCTACAATAAGATCCAACCAATCTGTAATCCTGGAATGGAATGAAAAAGTAGCGTCTATTCAGCGCAAGCAAAACCGGTGAAAGGAAAAACCTCTTGAAAGGTAATTCACCAATGTGCCTTCTACAGTAGCTGTTGATCCACAGTATAAGGGTATTTGCAGCAAATCAGAAGCCTGAGGAATAGTCTTATTATGGCTGTACTAATTAGCTGCGCTGAAATAGTTTAAGCTTTGTGGTTTTTATTGTTGAAATTCAAATCGTCAGTGTATTACACAGAGGGGAGTTTTCATCTGAGATTTCAATAACACAAAGGATGTCGAGTCATTCTATTAAATCCGCGCTGGTCCGTCTGCAGGAAGGGTATTTAACTGGAAAGTCCTTTTAGTGCAACCAGGTATTTTTTCACCTGTTTAGCTACATATTTTAATGAGGGAACTGTTTTAATGAGCATGAAGCCAAATGTTTATACTGCAAGTGTCTGCAAAACATTGAGTAATGATGCATGTCATTTGTTTATCCTCCAATATCCACTCCTGGAAATTCAAAACAGTCTCACTCCCTGATCGTCCAATAGCGACGCTTGGTCAGGGTCCTTTGGCGTGCAAAGTAAGGACCCTTTTTCACAGACTCTTTTTTTGCTTCCAGGGAATATATACACAGGGGAAATATAGTATATGATAAACATTATGAATGTGGCATTGACATTTAAAAGCAATATTACAAAATGATCATTATTTAAAAAAGAATTCATATAAAATAAGATTAATCCCCTCAGGGTTTTCACTGGAGGTTTGGCCTAGGGCTCCAATATGTCCAGAAACATCCCTGCACATATCCAACATTAAACCATTTTCTAGTAAATAAATAAGCAGATAAGTAAATGCAGTCGAATATCCTATCAAATACCGTTCCCACAGCTTCTTCCTGGAAAAAGAAAGTTATATTTATGATCAGATGTTTGTTAGCAAGCCTGCCATTAACCCTTGTATGGTGTTCTGAAGAGTGTGTGTGTGTGTGTGTGTGTGTGTGTGTGTGTGTGTGTGTGTGTGTGTGTGTGTGTGTGTGTGTGTGTGTGTGTGTGTGTGTGTGTGTGTGTGTGTGTGTGTGTGTGTGTGTGTGTGTGTGTGTGTGTGTGTGTGTGTGTGTGTGTGTGTGTGTGTGTGTGTGTGTGTGTGTGTGTGTGTGTGTGTGTGTGTGTGTCTTTGTCTTTTGTGTTTCTGCCCCTGCCATTCCTGCACAAGGTTGCAACATTCTTGATAAATCCAAGCATGGACACCTGTCTGCTCTCACATTCCCGCATTATGTCTTGCGGGAACCAATCTAAACATTTTTCACATTCTATCCCAGCTGAAAATTTGGGGCGGGACACACTAAATAAAGCTTCGCCAGTTTTGGTCCTTATCACAACTGATCAAGATGGCCAAAAGATTCTCTGCTCAGAGGGCCTTGCAAATGATTTTGGAAGAAAGAGAAGCATTTGATGATGATGTAGAGGAAGAGGAAGAGGTTTCAGAATGTGAGGGTCACATTTCTGAGAATTCTGAGTCTGACATTGACTTTAAAGAAGAGAATGAGATTGAGCATCAGCTAGTTACAAAAAAAAGACGAGCCACAGGACCAGCCGGTCAGCGTGCAAAGAAACCAGTAGCACTTTAATTCATTAATGTGATCTAACAAATGTAAAAGGGCAAATATTAACCATATATGCTGTTTATATTGCTTGTAATAGAGATTAAGTAAACATCTGTTGAGTATTTTAACATAAAATGGTTTGATTGTGGTTAATTGAAACCCAAAAAGGCAGCGGGTCCACCAGACCCACGAACACTGGCTGAATAACAACAATATTAACACCACACAAGGGTTAATATTAAAACGGCCTGGAGGGAAGACTTTGGGTCCCATCTGGATGATGTGACATTTTTCAGAAAGCAAAGAATATAACATGTCCTAACAAATCCAATGAGATCCAATACAAGGTTATTCAAAGACTGCATGTAAGCTATTCGAAGTAAATACGATCCAATGTGCTCTTCATTATGCGTAACATTTCAAATAAGCAGTGGCAATTACAGTCATCTCATGTGGTCGTGCACTAAAATTGTATCTTTTTGGGAGTCGGTGCAAACTGAGATCAGAAAAGTGTTTGGCATCGAATGACCTTTTAACCCATATAACTTTGTCCTTGGATCAGATTTAAATTACAAACGTAGACATAGGCATATTATTGGTATTGCTTTGTATGCAGCACGACTCACAATCCTCCAGAAATGTTTGGATGAAGATCCGCCTAATCTTTTGTTATGGTTTGAAAAACTGATGTCAATCCTGGCTTGGAGCGGCTGTCACACAGCGAGGAACTCTGGATGAGTTGTTCGGGACGGGTCCAATTGCACCGTACATGAAGGAAGAATGGTCAAGGGTTATAACTGTGGACGTAAATATAACACGAGCACTAGGTTGCTATCTGTTTGTCTGTTTTTGTCGTTGTTTGTGGTTATTGTTTTTTGGGTTTTATTATGTTTTGTTGTGTGTCCCTAATGTTTTTTTGTATTGTCTCACCTGAAAATAAAATAGAAAATATTGAAAGAGAAATACCGTTCCCACGGATGAGACCATTCAAAATGTGAATAGAATTACATCAAGTGTAATATATGTGGTTACGCAGATTTACCTTTGAGATAACATAGGCACTCACAGGAACTCCACCATTACCCTTTAGCTGCATGTTTGATAATCACTGAGGGGTGCCTATTCCAGAAAAAGTCACTTCTTTGCTCATGGAGAGGACGACTTAATCATGTTGTTGATGCAACAATATGGTAAAGGCTTTACTGTTTACCACATTGATTCATAATTCTTGTGTGCGAGGTAGTGCAGCCTGCTCTTTCAGACACTGTGATATGAGTCATTTTCTTTTGCTATGCTGCATCTAAAGAGATCCTCAAACAAGAAATAAACATGATTGTTCCTGTGGTAACTGGAAGCTCCGCGATGCTTGGGAAAGAGGCTGGGCGATGAGAAAAGACCGAACTGAAGCGGTCCACTCTCTTGACAGCGCGGGGGTATGCTGCTAATTAAAAAGTTTAATTCCACAACTGCAGCATTGGCATCAGAGCACTCGGAGGTGCGTCCTTGTGAGTCTTGGCGCCGTCTTATCAGGCGTAGGCAGATTCTGCCATGTTGGGAAGGCGCGGCGCGGGGAGGCGCTGCAGGCTGCAGCACACAGGCCCAGCTGGAGGGGATGGCAGGCTGCCTGCTCGGGGATCTGGCCCACCTTGCTTTTTCCCCATCTCCCCCTCTGAGTGGAGGCGCAGGCTCCCAGTCAGGCGGCAGGAGTCAGGGGCTAAGCTGCCCACGGAGCAGCTGAGAGAGGGAAAGCAGGGCTAAACAAGGGATAAAGGCAGGATTTAAACTTTTTTTGTAGCTCGACTCTGCACTGGATCCATGTCTCCATTACACGGCTCCTGTCACCGGGTCCTTTCTTATGACCGGAGGTTGCAGGTACACAAAGCCCCGTGCTGCAGTACACACTGTTCCTTCGGATCGGACACACTATAATGACACCGCCTCCATGAATAGACTGTAATATATCTTTTTTTTTTTATTAGCGAGACATTTTTCCACATTGCCTATTTCTTTGGCAAGTTGAGGAGTGAGTGCACTCTATTGTGTGACCTTGGTTGAAGTAAAAGTTAGCTGTGTGGGATTTATTGATTGAGCACAATGAGAAATGGCACGGCTAATTCTGTGACATGCTCTTAAAAGGCCACGTCTCACAAAGCCTCTAGAGAAGATTGAAACATCCAGTAACAAGAACATGCCGAGATGAAAAAACAATATCTGCTCGGACTAATCAGCACGAAGCTGGAAGCTATTGCTGACTCGCTGCTCAGCACAGCAGCGCTGAAAGGATGAGAACACGCACTAAAGATTTATAGGCACATCCTCTCAGCTTTTATTTCACAGGGGGGTTAAAAAGTCATTTTAATAACACAGAGATATTAGAGTTTGCAAACCTCAGTAAAGCTTTGGTTCTGCTTCACAGTTATCTGATATGTCTTGACACTGCAGGCGAGACAAAGAACACACAGGAAAAGGCCTTTGCATGTTGACAATAAAGATCTTAATGTCAAGTGACTATCATAATATTCTTTATTCATTAGACAGTAAATCAGTTTCAAGAATGTGTGCGGTGAAAGTCATGAAACTGCTTCAAACTAAAGTTGTTTAGATCGTGACCTAATGTTACTTTGCCTTTTTCTCCTTAAAATATGCTTTTAATTTACTGCTGCCAAGCACCGACTGTGGGGCTATGATTTTGATAAATGATGTATTCGCCTCATAAACAGGTGAGCTCTGCAATAAATTATTTCAGACTGGGTCAAATCCAGACTTCCTGGTGCAACAAAATGGAGTTCTAGCATCAGGTTTACACAGACAACTTATTTGTTGTTATAAATGCACAATCTACACTGCTACAACAGAGGGACAAATGTGTCTTACATAACTGTGTTGTCTTTCTTCTGGTGTTAGCTATACTCGCAGTGGCAGTTATTTGATGAAGTACAACGTATAAATCAGGTTTATTTCCTGTTAAGTCTTATACTGCAAAACTTTACGAGAGAAGTATAAATGATGGCTTTTGGCCTTTTATTGTAGGACTGGAAGTGATTGTAAAACTATTAACTGGCTTGTTCATACACACAGACAGCTCATTTTAGTGGATTGTATATGAACGCATTACTGTGGATTTGAAATGGCTTGTTAAAGAAAAATGATGTCTTATGTGGAGAAAATGTAAAGGATGTGCATCTGGCCTTCTCAGAATACTTAATACATCATTATCTGCTTCATCTGATCAGAAACACATATCTCCTTCAATCTGATTCAAATCAGATTCAACAGGATTCTATAAGGTCATGTTTTCCCTATTGTTCCGTATGTTGCCACCCTTTAAATTAGTCCACGTGCTTTTTGTAAACAGCACCTTCCTTCAACCTTCTTTCATTCTCAAAATAAATCGCGCCCCCACAAGAACAGTTTTTATCCTATTTCTACAAAGTAAAAGCACAACTGAAGCACTGTCGGGGTCTGTGGCTAGTCTGAGCCACACACACCTTACACACCTTACACACCTGTGACGTGTTTACATTGTGCATGGGTGTGGGATTATGTAGCAGTGACCTCCGTGACACAGCCTGACCCCTTTGTTCCTGACTTAGTGGAGGAGTTGTTATATTTGTGTGTAAACATGTTGAAAGCACAGTTATTAAAGATTTTTGCAAATGTCTTTCTTATATTGTTTTTATGCTACGGTTGCGCAAAATATCGCACAATTTTACACCTCAGAAAGGGAATACCATTTTTTTTATATGTACATGTCAACACTGAAACTGATCATCTTTCCCCAGACCTGAGTTTTATAAAAGCCTTGATAAAAATTCAGTTTGGGTGTGGAAAGGGCCCAAAAGCATAAAGGAGGATACTTTCCAAAACAATACTATATGTGACAAAGTCAATGCCACAGGTATGTTTTATTTTACACTAATAATCCATATTTTACAGTTTCTCAGTTGAGATTTCAGCAAGCATTGTAAATTGGAGGGTCTCAGATTTGTGTTGCACGCTCACACTCAAACATCCTGAGCAGATCACAAGGGCACAGAAACAGAGTTACTTGACATGTTAAGATCTTTGTTTCACAGACATATTGATTTTTGATAAATTCACACACCATTTGTCTTGCATCTGAGGTTCTGTGTAAATGTAGCTGTGTCTGTGACTCTTGTATTGATCTTTTGATAAGGATCAGTTCAACTTTTGCACCTCTGGCGGATACAGATACTGACAAAGAAACTTGAAGTTAGAGCACCAACACATTTTCACAAATTCAGTACCTCAAATCTTAGCTTTTGCTCGTAATTTCTACAAACGTTTGAGCTCAAATTCTGTAAAAAATATAATTATTTCTTAATTCCATTATTACATAGCATATTTCTGAGCATCATTTCTAAATACCAGGTTATTTGAATGAGAAGAAAGGCATTTTTACTCTTTGAAAAGACTGCCTGTCCAGTTCACACATCTATGCAGAGCAGAATTCCATCGCTTATTATCAGATGAGAAAACTCATTCCTCCTGCTCAATTATTTGATCTGGTGACCCACACTTTTCGAATGAAATTAATCTAAATCGGACAATTTGACACCTTTTTAAAAAGGTGTTTTTAGACACATCCACTGTTAAACTGCCAGTTATCTCTACTACATCGTAATGTCCATAAAACGATATACAGTATGTTTCTATGTTGTGATTTAATTTTTTACTATCATTTGACAGAAAGATAAGTTCTCTGAAAACTAAATATCATTAGTATTGATCATACCATGTTGTTTTACCTGTTTAAAATAATAATGTCAAATTTCTAGCAGACTGCAGTTCAACATTAAAACTGTTTTTTGTTCTAGTTTCTTGCTCGAGCAGTTGGTCCTTTAATGCCCTATTTGTTCGCACTAATTTAAACACTATTTGTTTGGCATTTTGCGAAAAAATCCTCAATAATAAGCCCTCATTAGGCCGGTTCCTAATGCCTGCTGCGGATGCTCCCCCTCAGCATGCATAAATCCTCACGTATTATCGATAATCGATGACATTCTGCAGGACAATTTATGAGGCACATTATCTTTTCCATGAACGCTGGAGGAGGGCTTGAGTAACATTTGCTATATTGTTCCTCATGCATCAAATGTTTCCTATTCTAGGATCAGCGTTTGCAGCAGCTTGGGGGAATGCTCCAGAGAACAGATAAAGTTAAATCCTCGCGGTGGTGGCTCATCCTCTTTACTCAGAAATAGAGGCGACATTCGAAGTCGCCAATTGGCTGATGAAGATCCTCTGTGTACGGTAATGAGGGCACTACATTGCTAATTGCTTGTTCAAGCAAGCCCAAAACACACTGGAGAAACTGCCCAAGAGTGCTAAAAACAGGAAAGCTGCACCAATCACCAATCTGGCACATCTATGGAGGCTCGTATCAGACCCAGACTAAACTTAAAGTGCTGATGTGAATGTCAGATGTGTGCTGGATTTGTTATTGACATGGAAATGTGTGGTTTTACAGAAGGCTTCTTTATGCTACATGCAGGACTCATCACTATAATTAATAATTTACAGACTGAAATCAAACTTCCAACCATATTACAAAATAAATTACAAAAGGTCTTTAATCATTGTTTCTTGTAAAGGAACGAGGCAACTTTCAAATCCCTAATTATGACCGATTATCTTAATATTTGTATTAAGAAGTTTGAGTTAATTTGGCTCATTTTTCTGAATCCCTCTATGCTTAGAATACTGGGAGTCAGGAAAGTGCTAGCTTTGTAGAATAAAATACAGCAGAATAAATCAAAAAGAACAAAAATAAATCAAAATTAAACTCATTTTGAGGCACAATTATATGCAGTCACGTCATGTAAAATTCAGATTTAACGTTTGAAAATGAAGGCTATTGAAGCTATGAATAAAGTGCAATTGTAATGATTAATCAACTATATAGAGTAGCACAAACTGGCAGGTTTCTGATGTAAATCCGTTAGTCAGAGCCAGGAGTTTAACACACACACACACACACACACACACACACACACACACACACACACACACACACACACACACACACACACACACACACAGCAGCTAAGGACTAGGAGGGTGTGTGAGCTGCTGCCTACATACTAGAGCACATCTTTCCTTTTTTCTGACCTTTGACCATTTCAGACACTTCTGGTGGGGGGGTGTCTAGACATTTGTGTTAAGTTAATTTATTTAGTTCAGTCCTTTTGTCTTTTGCTTTGTCTTGTGATTTCCTGTTTAATTTTGTAGTAACCTTTCCCTCTCATTTCAGAGCATTCCTGCCCTTGTGTGTTTTTCCCTCCAGTGTGATTGTCAGCCCCTCCCTTAATTGTTGCCACCTGTGTCCCCTTACCTAGTGTGTATATATAGTCTGCGTCTCCCTTTGTCTTGTCTCGTCAAGCCTGCCAGTCATTCCTTGACTGTGTTAAGTATATTTTTGATAGACTCTTTTGGTTTCATTTTTTAATAGTCCATGTAGATGTTTTTGTTTAGAGTTTTGATCCTCCAAGTGAGAGTTTTGTGTTTTGACCTTAATTAAAAGACCTTGTTAATCCTGACCTGTTTCTGGTGTTGTGCGTTTGGGTCCTGAGCCTTGTGATATTCTTAACAAAAAGCACCCAACGCTTGCAAGGGCATTATTTATAATTATTTAATTTACTTCAGAAAAAACCATGACATGTATTGGATAAAAAACATTTCAAAAATAACTGGGAGCTGAACTGGGCCAGGCAAATTGAAAGAATCCATGAATCAAGTGTTGGAAGGTAAAGAAATACATGCACTCAAGTGTTGTCCTAAAATACAATTTTAAGTTACTTTCACTTTACTTACTCCACTACATTTGGAGGCAGATATTGACTTCACTAGATTTATCTGAGAGCTTCAGTTAATTAGCAGATTAATGTTATTACAAAATCTTATTTAACTAAAACATTACAGTGTGTTATTATAGTTGAAGCTACCAAGGGATGTATAAAGCTTTACAAATGAGCCATATCAATTAATATATATGATTCTGAAATGGACCAAACTGCTAAATAGTTACTATTACTCTTGGAACTTTAAGTATCTTTTCATACATTTACTTTAGTAATTTTATTTGAGTACAATTTTGAATGCAAGACGTTTAATTGTAACAGGGTCATTTAAAAAGTTTTCTTAAAGGGGACCTGTATCATGCAAAATGCACTTTTTGACGTCTTGTATACATAAATATGGGTCTCGGGTGCGTCGGGGAACTCACGCAGCGTCAGAAAATAAAACCCTTTCTCTTTTCCTCCGTACCCAAATCTTTTAAAAACGGGGGGTACAACGAGCGGATACAGATTTGCTGCCGATATGATGTCAAAGTTGCTATCAGAAACAATGCCTGACGTGTTTTGGTTAACCTCGTCTTTGTTTACATTAGCAAGCCTCGCTAACACTCAGAGCTAACCTGTACTGTAGAGCACATGTGTTTAAAAAGCAGGAAATAAAAAAAGGAACTCACCTTGTGATACACCCGCAAGAGAAAAAGCATTTGAGCTCCATACTGTTTCAGAAATAATCTTTGATGTGGTCTAGAACAGGATGGCGTTCTATCACAGCAGAATGTAACTTTGTCTCCGGTCGAATTCTGTTTTTTGTTTTTTTAAGCTAAGGACCCAAAATCTGCGTTTCTCTAACAGGGCTGCAACAGAGGGGGATGAGCAATATGAGGCATGGCTACAATGGGTGAACTGTTTGGTATTTTAAGCAAAAAACTTCACATACACGTTTTGTATAGGTATGGCCCTACAATAAATGTTTCCAATATGGCATGATAGGTCCACTTAAGTAAAATATCTCAATACCTCTTCCAACTCTGAATGATTTAGATACATGGATTCAAGTGTTTTTAATTCACAGCACGCAACTCAATGGATCTTTCCCTCATCCTGCTCTCTTTCCTCCAGAGCATTACGCAAAGTGAAAGAAAGATAATCCCCTAAAGGCAGATAGAGAACAACAACTCAGACACAGACAAACAATCCCAATTATTTCTAAAGATCACTAAAGCTGAATATGTGAAAGGACAAATATCAGCAGTCAACAAAAAGGCTCCAGAGCGGTAACACATTGATAGATCTTTTGTGTTGGGAACAGACTGGAGGAGAATTTGAGTATATGTAAACGCTTTACAAGATAACTTTCGGTTACATTCCCCATCCAAAATGAGGAGCAGGTGTCACTGCGACAGGCCCACATTCATGAAAGAAATGCTCTCATTCAACTACAGCAATGTCAAATGGTTGCAAACATCTGTAACTGATCATAAATGTACTTCCATTAAGTCCACATTAGCCAGGGCAGCACAGACAGAGAAGAGAGATGCAGTATGATGCATCATTTAGAGGCAAACAAACAGAGGTGGCCTGAATCCATTTTTATTTTAAGTATGTGGAAAAGTGGAAGGAGTTTTGATTCTTTTTCAACCATTCAACTTTGACAATGTGTGAGTTTGTGTCTCCTGAACGCATGACTCTGAGTTGAGCGGTCTAAGACAATGGCAGATATGAACTGAAAGCTCCTTCAGGGGTTAGTTCGGCTCAGGAGACCCTGAAACACACGAGCACACTTATTATTATTTATGTAAGCATGTCATCCTCCTGTCTAATGAGCCTTTCACCGTGAGCGTAATGAAACAGCTTGCATTAACACAGGCTAAATGAACAGCCAAGAGCTCCCATGTCTATGCAGCAAGATGAAAGCAGATGCTCCGCAAACCCAAACACCAGCGTAACGGACCTACGCAGAAACAGAAGGGACATTGAACGCCGCGTCATTCTCACCAGCTCATTGACTCCATCAGAAAGATCTTGAATCCCCCCCTTTGGTAAAACATCATTATGTGAGAACTACGCCTAGCTGAGCCATGACCAACTGACCATGAA